>NW_026087445.1:9520000-10077500 GCF_022539395.1 Myiozetetes cayanensis | reverse complement strand
CCTGGCAGTCCAACAGGAGCTGTCAGAGGAGCTGACCCTGCCCAGAGTCAGAGCAGGACCTGGGAGTGGGATGGAAGCTCTTCTTAAACAGCCAAATGCTTTTTCTTGGCATGAAATCTTCCTTTAGAAAAAAAAAAGGAAAGGGAAGGCAAACAGCTGGTACAGTGAAACATGCAGGAAAATTGGTGATGCCTTGAAATTAAAAGCATTTTTTAGGCCATGGCCATTTAAAGCAGCTTAATTAGAATTAAATAATTTTAAACAGTTTTATAATGCACTTGTTAATCTTTTGGCTGAATCATATTGCATTTTATTCTATCTAATTGATTTTTAGCAATTTACTAATGCCATTATCTTTCGCTTAATTACAGATCAAACCAAATGAAAAACGTATTCACAAGTTGAGGTTCTTAACAGCCAAAGAAATATGGATATGTTTTATTAGCAAATGTTTCTAATGGCTGCTGTTTGCAGAGAGTTGGATATGTCCATTTAACAGACGTGCTTGTTGGGAGAAACATTCCTGAGGGAGAGAAGGTTGGGTTTTAATTTCTCACAGGATACTCTTTTAGGCTGTGCCTTTACTCTGATCCTAGTACTTGAAAAATGCTTTTAAAGCATTCATAGTAATTACGAAGTAAAGACTCTTACAGGTCTGTACAAGCACCATGATATCACTAATCAAAGAGTTCTTGTTTTGTAGTTAAATATTAAATGTAAATGAAGTGATAATTGATTTATTCTTGATTCCAATATAAATTTGTATTTTATTTTTTTATTATTTATTTAAGATTCAATTTAATATTCCCCACTCAGAATTTGTAAAGACAATATAATGGTCAGGTTTTTTCCATGTAAATTTTTTTATTTCCCTATCTGAAACAAATAGGGAAAAAAATTCTCATTAGCTTCTTAATACTAGTACAACTTGCATTTAAGATGAAGAACTTTGATTTACTAACAAGAACAGTTTCAGAGCAATTTGTGGAGATCGAGTTTATGAATTTATTATACCTCAGGCAGCGAAGGACCTAAGTCCTGGGGGAAAAAAATGTTGACAACACTTCATGTCAGAAAGTGTCCTACATCAATTAAAGTTGCTTGAACAACCCACCAGGGCATTTTCACATGCAGTATTTTAAGGGCAAAAGCTTCCTGAGGTTCAACTCTCTAACAAGCCTTTCACAGGTCCCCCCCAGTGCCACGAGGCTGTTGAGGTTGGAGGGGGAGAGGTGTTCTGAAGCTGGCTCTTTGTGCTGGATCCAGTCTAACAGCTGAAGAAGTCTCAATGCCATTAGTCCTGGACTTCTTCCCCTAAGACTGTGGGATCTGCACGGGCATGGCGGGTCCTGGTGCCATCCCCATCTCACCAGGGTGTGATGAGTTCCTTGAGCCTTGCCCAGGAATACAAATATCTTCCTGACCACAAGGAAACTTGGGTTTAAGGGGCAAGTCTGGGGACTGATGCTGAGAAAGAAATTGCCTGATGGAGGAAATCAAATCCCTTCTCCATGAGCTGCCTGAGTCTGCATTACATTCTGTCTCTCTGATGGTTTTTAAATTGAGGGGGGAAAAGCTGTTGTGATAGTGTCACTAAACACTGCAGAAGAAATTTCTATATAAAACCCTTCCTAGGTAGGAAATTCCAGTTAATAATAATTGGAGAAAAACCTGTAGTAAAACTTGAGCATGTTAACTATTAGGAGTTTAATTTGAGCTCTGGGGGAAATGATCTATTGAGGAAGGTACAGTAAAACTGATGAGATTGCAGGCAGTTTTACAGATGATTTTCTCTTTCTTTTAAGAATAATTGAGTCATTTTAATGATAAGCCTTGCTTGGCTTCCTTGAATGGACTGCATGTAATTAGTTGTAGCTTCAACTTTGAAATGTTTTGACAGAAAATGTATCATTTAGCACGGAAATTTTTTCTAGCATCTGCCTTTAATATTTGTTCATTTTCTGCAACACACAACTTTGCTACTTCAGGTCAAATCCCAGACACGGCTCTCTTCTCTTTGTTATCTCGATTGTTTCCTTCAGGATGAGGGAGAATAATTACACAGAACATCTTTTGCAAGCAGCTGGAGCCACATTCCAGCTGACTGCAGCACCTGCGAGGCCGGTGGCGGTGCCGGGGGCTGCCGGTGCCGTGCCAGCCCGGGCTGGCGGTGCCGGGCGGGCTCGGGCGCCGCTGCCCTTCTGTGAGCTTCAGCTGGCAGTGGTGCCAGGGAATGCAAAGTGTCTGGGTTAGACTAATTAGAGGGATGATTTGTGAAACACTGGCTATTTATTTAATTAATCACCGGCACAAAGCTATAAAACCCATATTTTAAAAATCCCTGTTAGTTTGCCATGTGGTTAATAGATTGTGGCACATTAAAAAGTGACACGGTGATGTATTAAAAATGTTCCACCTAAGGTTGGCTGATGTCCTCGAGGAACTTGAGCTGTCTGCTTTGTGCAGCAGAAGCAGAGGATTAGAGGCTGATCTGTTCAAGGATTGAATATTTCTGAAAACATTTATCTTTTGTAGAGCATCTGTTCGTTAAAATAGATCGTGGCATGTTCCTTAATGCACAAATAATGTTTATGGTGTGGTTTTAATTATAAGGTTTTGTTGCATTTTGTTATTACAAAGAATAACTCTATTCCTCAGTATTAAATTGTAATGTTTATTAGTAAGTAAAATATAAATAATTCTACTAAAGAGGCCATTCCTTCTCCTCACTAAGGAAGCCGAGGATGGTTTGGGGTAATGAATGCATTTCTGCTGCAGCTGGAGCAAATGCCTTCAGATCAATCTGAACGTGTGTTGTCATCCTTGAGCAGAACTGGGGCTGCACGGGCAGGGTGAGCTGGTGCCACCACAGCCAGTGGGACATCCCACCCTCTGGAGAGCAGCAGCTCCAGGTCTGTGTTGGCCTTGGGCATGCAGGGAAGGAGGAAATGAGGCAAAATGCCACAGGAGCATGACAGGGGAAGGCTGTTTGTCCTAAATCTGACACCTATATGGACATAAATGCAGCCTGAGCTGTAAAGGGGATGGACCTGGGGCTTCACCCTCCATCCAAATAATGTTTGTTGGAAAAAAAACAATACCAAGAAATCATATTTGTAGCACTCCAAGTAAACCAGTTTTAAATTCATAGAGAGTTTTATAAATGAATGTGTTACCATGATTGAAACGTGCTGTTACCATCATTATGTGTCTTATTCTTTGCTCAGGACTTACATAATTTTATTAATTGTGGGAGTGAATGCCAAGCAAGAGCAGGCAGTGATTTGGGTGCTTGATTATGTGGTGTGGTTATTTACGTGAATCCTGGTTTTGAGGTGCATGTAAAGATGTGTTCAGGTGGAAGCGTGGAAGGAAACTGTCCAGCTTGGAGGTGATGTTTCTCAGCTGTGTGTTGTATAATTAACTGGTACATTAGGAGGGGGCTGGAATAAAACATGAGCATGTTAATGCAGCCTGGAGCTGGGGTTGTAGTGATCATTGCGATGCAGAGGACGCATTGCTCAGAACTGCTGCTGCCACTGCAGCCTGGGAAACATCTGGACCTTTAATTGACAAATCGTGTGGTGCTGTACAGAGCAGGCATGCTAAGTGAAGTCAACAATTTAGAATAAAAAATAATAGTGCGTTATTTACCTTGTAGTTAAATATTCATACTTTGTTATGCTTTGGATAACAGGAAATTACTGGGTTAAATTTTTATGAATAGTGACAGTGTGAATAAGATAAATTAAGTATTTAATGATGTTAATGGAATTTTACATCGTGATCTGCTAACTCTGCAGCACAAGCTGGGGTGATACGAAGGAGAATCCACTCCTCAGAAGGGCATAACTTTGGGGTTTGTTGAGAACCTGTGAGGGCTGGCAGCTTGCTGAGCGTGCCGAGCATCGCGTGGGCTCCTGCGGCGGGGCCGGGGCTGCTGTGCCCTGGTCTCACTGGGGAGTTCTCCATACGTGACTTAGGAGTAACAAAAGGAATCATGTGACCAAAGTAATGAAAAACTCCAGTGCTGTTGTAACCACCTAATGAAATAAACCCCATTCCCATCTGGCCATGTAGGGAACAGTGTGGTGGGTTGGAGGAGGACTGGTGTAAAACTTTATCATCTTTTCTTTTAGGTGACCCTTCTTTGTCTACTCAGCCTCTCCAAAGCTGTTTTGCTTATGAGTTAATACGACTGACTGTTTTATTTCCACTTATTTTGGTAAAGAAATAATTGGTCTAAAATTGTTAAATTTTTTTCAAGTCAAAAGATTGGAAAATGATGCTTTTCAGTGGTCATCTTAGAAAAATATGGTCTCTTGTATTGCTATAAACATCCATGCTCTGATCCATTAGAACTTTTGTATGTGTTGTAAATGCTGAGTTAATATATTTCTATTTTGTCCTTCATACATTTCCTGTATGTTGATTAAATACATATGTAAGTTATGTTCAGGAGGTGATTGCTGGATCACGGAGTGCATTAAATACCCTGTCACCTAAACCAAAAAACATTTCACTGAGTTTAAAAGTGAGAAGACATTTTGCATTTGGGAAAGGAGAAGCATTTGTTTCCATTTTGTGCAGTGTTTAGTGTTGTTTGCTGGGAGGTGAGTCAATGACTTGAATTAATTATAATTACTGAAGAGACATATACTGATTGAGCAAATAAAGTAGTAAGCTCATTCGTGCCAAGGCCATCTAATTAAATGCTAACTTTGGATAAGCTAGATGTGCATGAAAGATTAATTTTAAGAGGTTTTTATGACTCCCACTAAATAATGATTCAGTAAAATCTTTGCATTATATCATTAGAACATCTAATCTTAAAGTGATATAACATTTAGTCACAGAACTCCATTGTGCAGGAAGAGGCAGGAAATTATTAGTCTTGAAAATCAATCACTTTTCCCTCGGAAATGTTTATGGACTTTGTTTTAATTTTGTGCCGTGGTGTGCAGTGAAGCAGAGCAGAAGTGAGAAGGACACAGCACACACAGTCGTGCTCCCTGTTCTACAGGTACTTGAGCACTGTGTTTAGGAGTAAGTTATCCTGGGAATGGGCAGTGGTCACACAGTATACGTCAGATATACATCATCTGATATGGGAGGGATACATTCCCTCATGGACTTTGATTAAAAGTTGATTTTAAACCTTAGAAAGACATTTTGAGTTGAAAGAATTGATAGAATTTAAATATTTATTTTTGTTTAAATTTAACATACTGTAGGAGAGCATCAGGGAACCTTAAAAGAATCCATCAATAAAAATACTTGAAAAATGTTCTATGATTTATGGTACATTTTTGATATATCCAGTTACTCCTCACTTCCTTAAAGGACTGGTGGGATGTAACATTTCTAACAATAAAAGCTTAATGGAATCAGATTTGTGATTTCCTAGAAAATTAACGAGATATTTTGTCAATTTTATTCCAGACTTCATTTGTCAGAATATACAGTGTCCAGTGACAAGCTAAAAGAATTTTTTGACAAATTAACTGTGCCACAGGTGACAGATCAGGAAAATGTTAATTTAACAGCCCCTTTATGCTTCCCAGATTTATTGGAGGCTATTAAGGAAACTCCAAATGGTAAGGCCCCTGGCCCTGAATAGATTTTCCATTGAATTTTATACTGGATCTATTAATAAAGTTTGATACTGCCTCTTTGAATATCAGTAATTGTCCTTTATCTTCTGGGTCTCCTCAGCATTTCCACTTGGAATATAGTTTTTAGTTGGAAGCAAAAAGTAATTATGGTTCTAGCAGTGCCTGTGGTCTGGTTCTGAGGATTCCTCCTGGAGAGGAGACTCCAGCACCGTGTAAAACCCTCGAGTTATCACCAGTGATATCACACTGACTCCTGGCCACTGAGACTAATCACTGTGTCCTTCATCCAGTCCCACCACTCCCAGCCCCCACCTCATGGGCTCTGGGCAGATCAGTAATTGAGCTCTGAGGGACTTCCTGCACAATTAATATTTTGCAGGATGGACTGAGGGTATGGATTTGCTCTGTCCCACAGACAGGGACCTGGTGGGTTGGATTTATTATGTGTTTCTGAACAAGTATCACCAATTTGCAATAAACACAGTGGAGGTTTCCTGCAGACCACCTTGACATGGGACTGATCAGTGTCAGCCTGACCCTCGTGTTTGTACTGATGTTTCCTACACAGTGTGACCATGGACTGCTAGAAAGTCTAATTGGCTTCACATCTCAGCTTTCAGCCTCTCTAATATCTTATGGCAATTGGCTTTGCAGACCTTTAATTAATAAAAATATTTCACTCATTTTTTTAGAGCTCTTGAGGCACCAGTGGTGCCTTGAACCACCTCCCAGACCTGCTGCTGCTGGAATTGCTCCCCTTGCTTAAAGATGGTTGGAATCCTCATAGGTGTATGAGTTTAAGTCCCCTGTCATTTTGGTGTTCCTGCTGAGTGTTTGTGAGTAAAAGAAAAGGATAGGTCTAATGGAGGAGGTAGAGGAGATTTAGAGATGGGGAAGAACAAAGAAAAGTTTAGTTGAAAACAGGAGACACAAAGTACCACATGGTGTGGGGCAAAGGAGGGCTGTGCTGAGAGAGGCAGCCCAAGGGGTTACAGGTTCATAGAACAGCCCATCGGTGCAGTGGCTGATGGATAATCTTTGGTTATTAGATCCAGCTCCTGGCTTGTTTGTCTGTTCCCTGGCTTGACACTGGGTGTGTCAGTTGTAGCCTTGGCATCAACTTTCACATCTGGTTGTCCATTTTTCTTGGATTTTCCATTATCAGGACCCAGCATTACTTAGGATTCTGCCCTCCTTGATTTATATATGCAGCTGACTTAGCATGCCAAGGAGTCCCATTAGTTTCCCGGGTAACTGTTATTTCCTCGTTCCCAAGCCAGGCAGTTGCAGCCCCAGCTCTCCTGTTCTGGTGTCTCTGGTCAGCACCACAGTGTCACTAGCACAGCCTCGTGTGCATTCCCTGGGTGGTGCCTGCCCCCAGGCGAAGACAGGTGATCCATTACCTGCTACCTGTTTAGTTACTCTTTAAAAGGTCCTGGAAGCAGAAAAGCAAGAGAGATTGTGAGAAAGAAACCCACCCTTATTTTTTTTGGCAGCTGTAGCTCTGTTGTGTTCATGATTTCGGAAGGTCACGGGTGGTGTCCCTGAGGGTCCTGGGCACAAGAGCTCTTCAAAGGCTTGTTAAGGTTTATCCAAACAAAGTGAAGGAATGTCCCATGTTCTATTACAAACCTAACCCTTGCTTTGAATGAGCAAAACCAATTTCTTCTTACCCTAAAACATGGGGAGAGGAGTTATCTGCACTATAAAAATGCTTTCTTAAAAAACAAATTCATTATATTGGAATGGATTTTAATAATACTTTTAGCTATGCCAGTATGAATAACTTGAATCTTTAAATTCCTATTACTTCTCTAATTTATAATCACACTGAAGGATCAAATGGTTTTTAACAATATATTGAAATTAGCACATGGCATTTAACTCCCTGTTTTATGCTCTCATTATAGATTTATAGCATTGAATCCTTTTATTCTGTTACTTAGAATTCCAAGTGATTAATTCAAGAAACACTTTCTCCTCTCAAGGCCCTTGTATATATGGAGAGAGATGGAGAGAGAGAGTTACTTTGTGTGCTTTGGAAGAAGGGATCAGGATGTGCAATCTTTTGTCTGTTTAAAAGATTTCTGGGTTGAAGCTGCAGTCCTACCTGCAGGGGATTAAACGTTTTTTTCTTGTAAGACAAACTTTATAGATCTCTCTGTTGCTGTGTATTTTATAGTTTATTTAACTGTCAATCTCCACAGTGCCAAATAGATTTTTTTAATGCAGTAAGTTCCAATAAACCCCAATATTAATTAATTCTTCTTGGTTGTCTTCAAACAGTTTGGAACAGTTCAGGCTCAGTTGTATGTGAGATTTTGTTCTTCTCTTGGCAAGCCATGGTCAAGCCTTGGTAACTGGGTAGTTCTGCTCCCTCCAGAGGGCTGAGAGCTTCTCAGGTAATAGGGAAGAACTGCAGAAAAGAGCAGAAATGTAGAAACAAGGGTAGTGCAGTTTGGAAGTCTTAGGTTGGCTTGATGGGACTTCCTCCCCATCCTGCGAGTATTTGGGGTTTTTTGAATCCTGCACTGAAGTTCAGGCTCTTTATGGAAATCTGTGAAATCATGGCCAAATATTTAATGTCCTTTTTGCAGATAAACAGCGGGGAAAGAACTGGAATTTAAACATTCAAGTTTCTTCCATTTTTAAGCCCTAGTGGCATATTTTAGTTTTCCCACTGAGGAGAGTTCCCTCTGCCCACGTTTTGTATTAACTCTGTCACACTTCTCTAATGAAATATGCTCTCTCAACAGGGCCACGTTGGTACAACGGCAACCAAAAAAATTGATGTCTACCTCCCACTGCACACAAGCCAAGACAAGCTGCAGCCCATGACAGTGGTGACCATCGCCAACGCCAAAGTGCACGACCTGATCGGGCTCATCTGCTGGCAATATACAAGTGAGGGACGGGAACCCAAACTGAAGTAATGCTCTTTCTTTACTACGTCTTTATCTCTAAATTTCTCCTCTGCAGCCTTTTTGCATAATGAAATGGATTTCCATGTCACTGTTTTGGTAGCTAAATCTTAGAGAGAGCCCCTTCACGTTTATCAGCGTTTCCTCTGAGCAGCACACGTGCACCTCCAGCCACAGCTCTCATTTAACTGCTGAGTGCTGGTTAATGATCAACAGGAAACCTTGCACCTGTAAATGAATCATCATTTCAAAACTATGTAAAAATAATGCAAACCTTATGTCTTTTGTTATCACAGAGGCATTTGTTATTTCATGTCCCATCTATTTTTGGGTAGTGTTCTTAAAGGCTGAGATCACCAGATGTCAAATACAACCCAGAACTCTTCTGTAAGTCCCTTTGCTGTGCTGGAGCACTGTTGGTGTTTAGTAAGAGCTGTTCCTTTATCCTGGTGGGTGACATGAGATGCATAAACAGGTTCTTCAGAGCCCCTTACCTGAGAAACTTTCATTTTAAAACAGTTCTGTAAAATACTTCTGGTTTTGCTGGGTCACAGAAAATAAAATAAGAACTTAAAATAGTTTATTATAGAGTTCTCAGAAGCAGTTGCTGGCAGGGATATCCCTGGTGCAAAGGAGGTTGATGGTTTTGTTCAGGTTTTTCTATATGAGACGAATTCCAATTCTTTGTTGTTCCTGGGAATATTGGATTCCTGGAATAATGAGGTGGGTTCTGAATTTTACAGTTTGCTCTTTTAGCATTTTTCAGGAGCACTTGAGACCTCAGTAGTATTTTCTGCTGTTGTAGCACAGTTGTGAAGGGATAGGGAGGTGCTGGGAGGTTGCTGGAGCTCCCATCAGGATTTGGTGATTTCTGTTCCACAGATACAAGGCACACGGGAAAGAGCCCCTCTTGAAAACAGTTTCATGGATATTGTTGCTTTGGATATAGGTTTTCCCTTAGATCTCTTCAACAAACAGATGAGATGTTTCTGAGGTTAAACCCTTCAGTTTGATCTGGGTTTTTTTACACTGCAAGAGAAATGTAAGAGTATTTGCAGATGGTGCCGTTTAATTTACTGTTATTAATTTCTGTTCATTATATCTTAAGTTCAAAAGACTGTCCTTTGTGTATGATTAGGTTATTTTTTAATGACTAAGATGACACTAATGTCAGTCTTTGGACACACACATATTTTTCAGGAGCACAGCACACCTCAGACAGAACATGAGGAGAGTGTTCCATGAACCATCACTGCCCACAGCAAAAGGCAGCAGTGGGAGGAAATGAATTTCACTGTCTGCCTTGAAGGATAAGATGTTATGATGTGTCAAAGAGTGATCATGAGCAAGGAGGCTGTCCAATGTAATCAAATTCAGGGCAGATAGAATAAAATAAATAATGGAGGCATGAGTTCCCCAGAGCGCATGTTAGACACAGCAGCAACTGAGAATCTGGGGACAAATGCTCAGATTAAGGGGCAGAGCCTTGAGATTCCAAGTAGTTTGTTTTCTTGTAGGTTCTTAATTATTTCTCATGTCTCCGTCATCTTTTTTTAGCATTGCTGACTGCCACTCCTGGAGCAAGGATTGATTTAACTATAACCTAATTCTCATATTCCAAGTAAAGAATATGAGTAGGGTGCCCGTTCTACACTGGCCATTTGTTCCTGATTCAGTCAGGTGAGAGTGTGAAAAGGCAAAATGGGGATCATTGTGACACTGCACTAAAATCCATACAGAGAACGCCTGAGACATGGTACACAAGGCATATAGAGTGACAGCTATACCTACTGGTGAGACTGTGTGAGAGTAGTGAGGAGATTGTAGACTTTGTAATTAAAAAAAAACAACCCCTCTGTCTTTAAGAAAATAATATATTACTGCCTAATTCTTTTTCCTAAAAGGTAGATGTAAGAGTCTGAAGTGAGTGAGCACTAGTTGACAGCTTTGAGAACATTCTGTATTCAATTAGGCTGCCTTTTTTTATTATAATTGTATTATATTTGTCTCTATTCAGTCTCTTGATACAAGGAACCACTGACAGTGTTAGCAACCCTGCCCCAGGCCTCCTATACATGAACTTGGGTTGTAACCCAGTGGACCATTCTCTTGCCAGCCCTTAACAGATGTGCTGGAATGATTCTGCCTGCAAAAAATAAACAAAATCTCCTTCTAGGAAGAAATTAATAGTGAGATGCACAATTGAAATAGAGTTGCTATTTTTAGAAGTGAGGAATGCTGTTGCATCTCTTGATTGTGCTCAGCTTGTTCCTGACTTTGATCTCAGCCTGATGGAGGTTTAAGGTGCAGAAGTTTTACCCATTTGAACTTTTGGTTTTCAACAATTTGTGATGATATCTGTGTTAATGTTCAGGAGCCCAGTCCATCATTGAAGACATTTGTAACCCCTTTATTTTATGGGATTTAACCAACAATGTCGTCCCATGGCAGGGGATGGAACAAGAACAGCTTTAAGTTCCCTTCCAGCTCAAACTGTGCTCTGATTCTATGATTCATAGAAATCTAAGTAGAATAAGAGAAGGATCCAAAACTCATGCCAGGCATTTCCCATTACAGAGCAGAATCTGATGTATATGAGTTATTGTGGCCTTTTGTTTTGGCTTGTTCCTACAAGCCTGGCCACAGTGCAGACACACAGCCCCAGGCTGTGGCTCCAAGCCCAGTGCTTCCCAATTCTCTCCCAGCACTGCCTTTTACCCATTCCCCCAAAGTTCCTTTAGCACTCTAGAAGTTAAAAATTAATTCTGCATCAATGTTCCAGGTCTTCATAACAGTCCAGAAACTCAGGAAAGTTTCTTCACTAGTATCGCAGAATTTTCAGAATTCAGAGTAATGAATGTTGCCGAATTACCTTTTTGTTAGCAAATTTGCAGCTTACATTAACAGCAATGCATCATTATTCCCTGTTTTCCATAATAAATGTCTTAGTCATGACAAGGTGCCTATAGATCACCTGGACTAAGCACTCTCAATAAAGCACAGTTGCAACCAAAGGTTTGTGAATTAATTGAGAAAATTGCAAATCAGGTAGTCGGTGAAATAATTCATTGTCACATCCAATCAATAAACTTTGTAAATCAACTCATTTAATTCAAAAAATGATCTATATAGATCAAGCGACCAATTAAACAATTAGCATACACTTTACAATTAATTAATTTAAGCATCAATCATGCAATTAAAACTCTGAATTTAAACTGCAGAGTTTAGAAATGCGCTGCCACGTGCACCTCCAGCTCTTCTGCGTGGCTGGGGAAAGGCCTGAGTGCTGGCAGGTTTACAGTTAGAAAGAATACTTATTTTTGGGTCAATAATTTAAATTGAAGTAACAGTTGAAATGGATTTCAGTGTTAGGAAAGTACAATTAATACTTGTTTGATAGCTATAGATAGTTGTTTCCCTATGGGCTCTCATCTGGGTAAAGAAAGAGGCTCAGCTCTTTATTTCCTTCGTGCTGTATCTGTTACAACTTTGTGTCAGTTAGTCCTGCTTGTTGGTCCTTATTAATTCTTGACTGCCTTTAGTGACTGGACTTCTTAGATACTTAGAAAAGGTAACTTTTCTGCTAATCATCGCTGTTGGGTTGGACAGATTCTTTACTTTTCTCACTGTTCATTACCCTGTCTGCCTGCCTGAGAGCACTCTCTGCTTTTCCAACCTACAGACATTAAACTTTCACAGTTGTTTGATCTGTGAAAAATCAGACACTGTTTGTTCACCTTTAGTTCTGAAACGTAGTCATCATATAAATAAATAGATTTTAACAAATGGAGAAATATGACTCCCAGCTTTATGAAGTCATGAAACTTTTATGGACTTTAGTGTATTTTAATCACTGTCAGGTTTCGCATGTAGTGCAGTTAATGATGAAGGCTGACTACTTTTCCTATAACTCACATGGCAGCAAGATATGTTGGGACTTCTGGGGACATGTTTGTATAGGTGTCACCAGTGTCTGTTCAGGGTGTTCCTCCCGTGCAGGTGGATCTGCCCTCAGTGTTGGTGACCGGTGTGGATGCTGCGCTGAGCCGGTGTCCTGACCGAGCCTGCTTTGTGTGTGTTGCAGTGACAACGTCAACGCCTATTGCCTCCACATCGCTGAGGACGACGGGGAGGTCGACACAGATTTCCCCCCCTTGGATTCCAACGAGCCCATTCACAAGTTTGGCTTCAGCACCCTGGCGCTGGTGGAGAAGTACTCGTCCCCCGGCCTGGCGGCCAAGCAGTCGCTCTTCGTGCGCATGTGAGTACGGCCGGGCCCGGCAGCTGCTGCGGCCCAGG
Organism: Myiozetetes cayanensis; assembly: GCF_022539395.1. Taxonomy (NCBI): domain Eukaryota; kingdom Metazoa; phylum Chordata; class Aves; order Passeriformes; family Tyrannidae; genus Myiozetetes; species Myiozetetes cayanensis. Next base: position 10,064,662 of record NW_026087445.1, on the reverse strand, counting down.
CCACTCCCAGGCTTGTTCCTGCTCTGCCTCCCCTCAGCCGAGGTCAGCAAAAGCCAGGGGCTGCCTGGATGCTGTGTATGGTGCTCTGCAGGTGATGCCCCTCTCTGCAGGTGCTGCCCCACTCTGGGCTCTGTCACCAGGCGGGTAGAAAATCAAACACGGCCGGCACAACTCAGTGAGCCCATCAGAGTGAGTCTGAAACAGCAGAGGTCAGAACACTGACCCCTCTGCGTGTGATCAGTGGAGAACATCGAGCTGTTGCACTCCCACTAGTAAATATTTGGAATCTGCACAACATCTGAGTCCATAATCTTCACTTTGCTCCAGCCATGCTGCTTTTTTATGAAAAATCTGTTCTGAATAATAAATGAAATAATGTGTATAGAGTCATGGAGCATTTAGGCTGGAAAACATGTAACAGCTTCAGAGAGTTTAAATTACAAAGTCATTCATGTTGGATATCCAGAGCTCTTTTCAACAGGCATTAAGAACTGATCTTGCAAGGGACTTTTAATTATTTTGGAAAAGTATATTGAATTTTAGCAGGGAAAAAAGGTGTATCCGTGGTGTTTGGTTTTCCACATATGAGACTTCAAAATCTTCTTTCAAAGCCTAATAGACAAAGTAGTAAATTTGTATTTTCAGACTGGTTAGTGGACTAAAAAAGCAAGTGATTTTAGAAACAAATAGTTGCAGAAAGGCTTATTAACAATACAGTAGTTGAGGAGAGAAATGAGCAGTAACCAAGCATACCAGTTAGAATAGGTCTGGAGATTCCTCTTCCAAGTCCAAAAGAATTTTGGTGAGGAAGACCCCATCCACCCCTGAGACTTGAGCTGTCTGGCTTGTAGCTCAGGAAGAATTTGCTCTGTTCTTATCAGTGAAGTAGGGATATGTACTGTGCTTGATCACTTTTATTTTTCTTTACTTGTGACTGAAAAATCTTTTAAGCTGTCAGAAAGCCTTAATTACTGTAACAAAATACCAGGAGCATAAACCACTTCTTACTTGGGAAAAATATTTCTTGTTTGGAGCTCTCAAAATGAAAATGCTAATAGAGTTTTCCTGGTTATTGGACAACACTTACATTTCTTAATACTACAGCTGCTTCCAGTCTGAATAATCAGACATTTTAAAAAAAATCTGGCCTATTTAATTATTTTTTATATTCTTTATTGTATGCTGTGTTTCTTAGAGACGTTCCAAAGCATCCTACTGAAAACCATTGCCAGAAATCCCGTGTGTATTCCCAAAGGCCACGTTCACTTTGTTCCACTGCATTAGGACATTGGGAAATACAATATCCTGGCCACAGCATTTACAGTAAGTTATTCAAGGTCGAGGCAGTGGTGAGGAAGGGATGCAGGGAGGAAGCACAGCAGCCTCCCAGGAGCACTGTGAGGCCGGTTCTGGTTTGGGGTCGCAGTCACCCAGCTGAACTGGGATTGCTGTTGCAGTGCAGTGAGCAGGGGTGGGCTCAGGCTCTGGAGGTTGGCTCAGAGGAGGTGGAACCAGTGTTCCTGTGTGAGCCCAGAGCCCTCGACGGGATCCTGGCCTGGCCAGCAGTGCTCTGGCTGGAGCTTGGAGCAGGATTAAAGTCCAACTGCAGGTCTACAAAAGAAATGTGAAATCTTTTGGTTTACTATCATTTGTGCTGATATGAGGAGCTTTCTTATAGCCTGGGAGGTGCTGCTGACGAGAAATAGGACAACTGCATCATAAGCAGTGCTTTAGCAAAAGGGTCAGTTTGGTTGCTCCTGTGTCCATGTGTTAATTTGAAATGACTTGTGCTTCCTGTGTAAATAGGTTGAAATTAGGACTTTTAGGGTGTCACCTAGAATGGAGAATTACTTGATCATCTCTTGATCAAAAGGTTGTTGTCTCTGGGAGTTTAAATGTGCATACTGTCCTATTTTGGTAGGGATTTTTTGCAATCTCTGTTTCTTCTTGCTCCCCTGTCACCCTACTAGCGCACACAATTGTGGTTTTGTATTTTGCATCTCTTTTTTTCCTTCTCATGCTGAAGTATTTCAGCTGCTGCCGTGTCAGCCTTGTGACTTGTAATGTTTATTAATATTGAATCACTGTTGAAAAATGTTGATGCCTGTGAGAAGCTCCGTGCTGGAGCCGTGTTTCATCTCCGCTCTCCCCGTCCTGCGTGTTGGATGTGCGTTCAGAGGTTGTGCGGCTGCCGAGCTGACAGCGGTGGAACCCCGCCAGGGACCCCGTTTCAGCAGGACATGTTTGAGCAGAAACAGTTTGCAGAACTTTATACACTTCAGCTCCTGCCAAGGCAAACTCTGAGCCACTTGAGTTAGTTATAAATACCCAGAGGCAGTGGCTGGAAGTAGCCCACAGTGCAGTTTATATTCAGAGCTGGATGTGAATGTCTTTGTAGCTGTACAGAGTAGTAAATAATTGAGTTTGATTAGGGAGAGGGACCTCATTATCCCCCCACCTGTGCCCAGCTGGTAGGGGAGGGTCGAAATGAAGCCATTAGCTGTCGCTCTTACTGGCATCTCAAAGAGCTCAAATACATCTGTGTCTTATTTTCTTTTCTGGCACAATCAGTCGAGCAAGCTAAGCAGGCATGACCGAATTTGGCAAGTTCCAAGGACTCTGGCAAAGTTACACAAGGAGAAGACGGAGGGCAGTCATTCTGGCTTCTCACTGCCCATTAGTCTAGCGAGTTATGTTTTTGGAAGGTGGCTGTTGTGGAAAGCAGAGCTTTGTGCAATGTCAGACGCGGTGCTCGCACACAGCCTGCTCTGATGGGGAGGGCGTTCGGCAGGAGGAGGCAAACAAAGCACCACGTCCATGGAAATATGGACTTCTTGAGATGGTGAGGTCATACCTGAAAGGCTTAAAATAAATCTGTACCACCATTAGGGCTTTTTCCCTTGGAAATTTTATTATTGCAACTTGATATACTCAGTCTAGTGGTGTTTCGAGGAGCTGTGGCTCAGCTGCCAGTTGGCACACACAGGAAATTTGGCATGCAGATCCTCTGCTCTGTAGCACTTTTTTTCTGTTTTGATATTATGCTTAAATTGCTTTGACTATTATATACAAATTTTCAAAGCGGCACCCCTGCCATACCCAATAGTTTAAGATTTGAAACCTTTTTAAAATGCTTTCATCGTGCATTTATAAATTCAGTTCAAAGCTCTGAAATGTGTTTTTTTCTTGGACTCCAGAAGCACTCCCCAAAAGGCCTCTTCCCAGTTTGTACATGGGGGTGGGTGATCTACAAAGTACAGTTTAGAATATTCATAGAATGCAAATTTAAGGCAGTTAGTGTAGGTGCCAAAGTTAAGAGGGTGGCTCCCAGGAGAGTGGAGAAGGAGGGGTGGGACCCCAAGAAGGGGGTCAAATGACTTGTCAGAGGTCTAAGGACAGTTATACTGGTGTCAAAATGCAGCCAGTTAAACTCAGTAGTGCACAGAACTGTCCAAGACCAACCCGAGATGCACAAAAGCAGATCATTTAGGCTCAGAAGAAAAATTGTGGCTGGCATTGTTCTAGTTCCTATCACTGTGCACTTTATCTTAAAAATTACCCGGCTTAAGTTAAGTCTATTGCGTCAGCTGGGATTTTTAGTCTTAACTCTGACTTTGTGCTGATCAAGTGGAAATCGTTATTAGTCACTGCCGGGCACTTCCAGCCATGCCAGCCGCTTTTGCAGTAAGCTTTAAGTGCTATAAATTCCACTTCTGGAAAATAAATTCCACTTCTGTGTTAAAAAAAAAAATCTAACCAACCAACAATTTTAAAAATTGCTCCAGATCGGAAAGGAGCTCTTGGAAAAGTTTGTTTCTCATGCAGAACAGAAGCCTTTTGTCCTTCCAGTGTTGGTTGTTTTATTCTGTGGTACGAGTGGAGCCCGTGGAGGGACCCCGCCTGTTCCCATGGCACCTCAGCTCCATGCCTCCAGTGCAGCCTGGCCTCAGCTCCTGCCTCTGCTGCTGTTTCCTCTTCCCTCTCCTGAACCTTGCCACCCTGGCTCCAGCACGGAGGCTGTAAAAGAAGATGGAAAGCCAAGTTACCGCAGAATGATCACTATCATTAACATTCACGGGTGGTTCACTTATCATTCCTGACTGCACAGACATGGCAGCCGTTATGAAACGTCCACAGGTGTAGCACGATGATACATATTACATTGTGCCACAATGGATTTATGTATTCTGTAACAAAAGAAAAGTGTAATGAAAAAATACAGAAGGTAATCCTTTATTCCTCCACTGCACAATTTATCAGTAATGCCTGTGGATGATAAGTGCCAGGGATTTCCTTTGCTTGATTTAACCTTGTCACCCAGGTATGTTTTTGCAAAATGACAGAAAATACAAGCTAAGGAATTTCTTTGGCTTCCAATTGTCCAGCAGCACTTTTAATTGATTGACCAGCATCTGCTTGTCCATCCTGTTTTCAGTGTTGTGTGTTCACTAAAAATAAAGGTATCGCACCTTAACAGAGTGAGGTAAAACAGGTTGTTTGTAATTGCAGTTAAGGATATGCTGGGATTGGGCTGAGTGAGGATAGTCCATGCCCATGGTCAGTGCAGTGCACTGGCGTGTGGAAAGGTGAGGTGGGTGCATGTTTCTCCAGCAGAGCTCCCTGTGCTGTGGTCACAGCATGGAGGGTTGTGGCGGATCAGTGGTGTTCCAGACAACCTGGTGCAGAGCGTGGCTCCAGGACACCCTGATGGTGCATCCAGCCACAGGACAAGGAACAGTGGCCAGAAACTAAACCACAAGAAGTTCCACCTCAACATGAGGAAGAACTTCTTTCCATGGAGGGTGGCAGAGCACTGGAACAGCTGCCCAGGGAGGGTGTGGAGTCTTCCCCTCTGGAGACATTCAAAACCCACCTGTGTCACCTGTTCAGGTGACTCTGCCTTGGCAGGGGGTTGGACTGGATGATCTCCAGAGGTCCCTTCCAAACCCAGCTATTCTGTGATTCTCTGAGCACAGGAAACGTGCTCTGACACACTGGCCTGGCCCCAGGATGACGGCAGGAGTTCTTTGGTCTGGGCTTGAATCACCCTCGGCTGAGATGTGTGGGTTTACTAAGTGCTGAAATGCTGTATTGATGTTCCTTGGTGCATTGTGAGAGGGAAACGATGCTGAGCGATCCAGGGCAGGGGAAGGGAGAGTCGAGCAGCTAAACCGGGACAGGTTTGGGACCCTCTGGCTCCACTCCAGAGCAAATAGCCAAGAGTTTACAAAAGCGGGTGCGCTCTGCGTTTCGCTGCTCCTGCCAAGAGTTCACTCACGGATCGCACACTAAATATAGTAAAACACAGAGGGTTTCTTATTTTGCTTTGATCAGTAAAATAAACTTTTAAAGATTGTTCTGGGATGAGATCCAGCTTCTGAGGCAAAGAATGGTCATGGCTCAGGCAGGGGTTAGTAATGGAGTGTCAGGGAAATCAGTCTGACAGTTCTCAGGCCAGCTGCTCAATGGAAAGAATCAGCCGAGCCGGGACGGCCCGGAACACGAGCAGATCACAGCAGCCTGTGCTCTTTAGCAGCTGAAGTGTCAGGAACTGAAAGGGAATCTTCCATTTTCGGGATGCTCCCAGTCCATGAGTGGCCCTGAGCTGGGGCTCTCTGCCATTGGCCTCTCTGTGCCTGGGAGGAACCCAGGCTGCTCCAGGGTGGGGGCTGCAGTGCCTGCTCTGTTTGGGGCAAAAAATGTTGAAAAGCATTGTGTGCTAAGGAGAAAATTGTGACTCAGTTGTTTCAGCCATAGCAGGTTTCAGAGAACTTTCTGAAACACAGCTTTTGCTGTGTCTTTTTTCCCTGCAGTATTTTAATTTATTTCCCTGTGTTTTGGTTGGAGTTCTCTGAAAACTTCCTGTCAGTGTTGCAGAGCACTGTATGAATTACCTGGAGGCACCAGATGTTGGGATGGTCCAGTCCTGTGTGCAGGGCTTTTCTTGTAGCACTTCACTGACAAGCATCGTGTTGCTTACAATGCAGAGGTAGTTTAGTTTCCTTTTTGTAATTATAATTGTAGAAGAAGTGTTTCACTTTTGAAAATCCACTGAATCTCACTCAGCAGGTCAGTTGGGACTGGAGCTGTGAGGCTTTTGGGAAGCGAAGGATCAGCCATGGCCCTGCTGGGCAAAGGGTGGGTGTTGTGTGGTGCTCATGCACATCACAGGGCTCCATGGCAGCTTTGGGGGAGAGCTGCTCCTCAGTGAAGGGCTTGGGAAGGTCTCTGCCCACTGCAGTGTTAGTCCCTGTGCCCTGGGGCTGTTCCAGGACAGCAGTGTCACTCCCTCCTCCTGTGGAGCAGCGGGCTCAGTTCTGCTCCTGCTGTACTGAACACACGGCAGGAACAGAGGGAAAGTAAATGCGTGAAAAGGTTGGGAGTATTTGGTTTGAAGACGAGTAAGATAGAGTTATAAATAATAAATGGTCTGGAGAACATAAATTTGGGGCTTTTAGGCAGTTTCATTTTGCCAGGAACAAAGGGAATTGAAAATGAAATTCATATGAGACCGATGCACAACCGAGGAGAGGGAAACGGCATTTTACACCAGGGAGGTGGGGGACATCTCAGAGCTGGGCTGGGCTGATGGTCCCCAGAGCACAAGTGGGCTGCAGGACAGTGAGCTGTGGCCAGCATGTGCCCAGGCAGGGGGTTCCTGGCCCCCGTGTCAGGGCCCAGGCAGCGGCTCCGAGCGCTCGTGGATGTTCTGAGAGCTCAGAGGTATCGTTTGTCCATCCTGGCCGTGTCACGACCTGGGCTGGGAATGCCACATCTGATGTGACCTCAGCTCCAACCTCTAGTCCCAGAATTTGTGTCTCAAACTGACATGTAGTAATGTGGGCTTGTTTTTCAGGATATACTTGTGTTGCTTGGATTGCTTTTGACTGCCAGTTGCTTTTAAAAATATTCCAGCTGTGATGTTCATATAGAGCTCTGCTCCCTGATTAAAATTCTTGGTTGCCAGATACAAAGCTCCTCCTCCTGCCCAAATAGCTTTGCAAACCATTTTTTTCCATGCAGAGCAGTGTCTCCAGTGGGAGCCTTCAGCTCTCAGATTTCCCTGGAACTGTCTGCAGTGACATCTACTGACACGAGCCGAGACTGACTGCGAGGGCTAAGGGGCAAAATTCACTGATATGCTCATCCAGTGTCTCTTCTATTATGTTGTCATCTTCTCTGCTTCCCTAGTGGTGCCCTCTCAGTGTTCAGCAGCAGCACCCCCATAGCCATCCCTGTGCTCTTTGCAGTCCTTCCCCCTGCGTGGCCTCTCCCACGGGCAATGGCCAGGACAAGGACCCGCTGCCATGGACCTTTCTGGGAGATTTTGTGCCATTGTGTTCATAAAAATGTGTCCAAAAAAGCCCCTTACTTAGGTTTAAAATAATGCATTGAAATGATACCTTGATAGAGCTGCAAAGCTGCTGTCACTGAGAGTTTCTCTGCCACTTCTCCCTAATGGTTTGTTACGTGTGGGACACGGATGAAAATACCACTGCAAACTGCTTCTCTGTTATGTGCTGTAAAACACTCCACAGACACGTACTGAGGGGCTGAGGAGCCCCCCAGGTACATTGGCTCATCTTTCTCTTCTAATGCTAACACAGAGTGATTAAAAATAACAATAAATTAGGAAAATCCATGCACCCCTTGAATTGCAATCTGTTTTCTCTGGTTTTGTCTCTGCCTTGCTGAGGGAGTTTGCTCAGTTTCTCCTTTTAACTTCCCTTTACAGCCCAACTTCGTTAACCGTGTGCCTAACGAGTGCTTTGCTTGAAGCTAACGACAACTGCGGGAGCTGCCGGTGATGATTGTTTTGTAAAACTGCATGTGCATCTGTCTTGCAGAAATGCTGCTCATGGATTCTCACTTATTCAGGTGGACAGTATGAAGGTCACCATGAAGGATATCTTACAAAAGGCCTTAAAGAGAAGGAAGGGATCACAGAGAGGCTCAGGTGGGTTATTTATCGTATTTTCTAGAGGGCAAGGTGTTTTCTCCATGAGTATATTTTATATCTCTTTCTAACTGTTGTGAATGCTGCACAGATTTTGGGGGGGCTGTGTCCCAGCCCCATTAACAGCAGTTCTGTGCACAGGTTTGTGCTCTCAATGCTGGCACAAAGCTGACAGTGCAGGAGCTGCATAATGTTTGCTGCAGAGCAGTATATCCATTCCTGCAAATATTTATTTATGATAACAATGCCATTTGCATTCAAGTCCAGCTGATGGTAATTTGGGTATGATGGGTGGAAGTACAGTGAGTCCAGCCCATGGTAGAGTTTGTATATGTACTTTTAATTTAGGTAAGAAAATGATGCTTAGTATGATTTTAAATAATTTCAAGGATTTGTCATTACGTGTAGAGAAAAAGAAAAATTTACTTTCTGCAGTGTTGTCAGAGTAGTGCTGTTACAGTTAAGGCATATCAGGATTTAAAAAAAGAAAATGTACAGTGCTTGCAATTCTGTTTTAGAGCAATTCTTTTCTGGGGGTAGATGTGCATTCACATATATGTTAGTGTATATATTTCAAAAGTATAAGGCTGAGAGATCTTTCCAGCAACAAGAAATAATTACTGAGAGAAATTGCACCAAGTCTTGTCACGCAACAAAGGAACTTTAATATAAACCCATCTATATAGTGGGGAAAGATAAGGATCTTGTCTCTGTAAATGAATGAAACCTCCTTATACACCCTCAGTTTTAACTATGGGAAAAGAAAATAAACCCTGTTCTCTTTAGAAAAAGTAGTTCAGTGCAGTTTTTAAACGCGTGTATAATCTGTCATGGATTTAATTAGCTATCTTCAGATGAGAGCTGAAGTTTTAATAAAAGTTAGAAGAGATAACACAGTGAAGGACACGGATGAGCTGTCTCAAGGCCATATTCCAAGGGAACGATAAGAGCTGTAAAAAATGGCAGAGAAGAGCAATTGAATGGAGCAATGAAAATCTGATTCTCGTAAAAAAAAAGGGGGAGGCTGAGAGGAGCAGTGCTGGTGGGGGTGGAGAGGAGCCCCGCCAGTCTGCAGCAATTTGGAGGGTGGCCAGGAGCCATCGCTCACCCTCGGCTGCGGCGCCTCCGTCCAGATGTGCCAACGGCACGTCCCGGCCCTTGCCAGCTGACTGCGCCGTGTGATAACCAGCTCTCTGGATGCCCATCACTGGCCGCAGAGATAGAATTAAATGATGATGATCTTCCCACAAGTTGGGAGAGGAAACAATGCATATAAATCTTGATTTCATCTCAGCGTGAGAAGTCTTTATCCATCATCACTCATAATGAACAAGTCGTTAGCGGCGATGAATGGTGTTGGGGTTTTTTCAAACACCTCTTTTGTTCACTTTTTGGGTGACTTTTATTTATTTCCTGGGGTCAGATTTCCCTTCCCTGAAGGGAGATCGCTAAAGGATTCACTTAGCTCAGTCTTTAAACTGCTTTCTCCCTTCGTGTAACAGATGTTTTATTCTTTATCCATTTGAAATTTGTTTCTGCTTTCATTTTGTTACTTTTGCTCAGTAGTTTAGCAAAGGAATGGACCTGGCATTTGTTCCTTCAGCTAATACAGTCATTTCTGCTGCCTTGGCCCTCCTGCTTAGAACCCTTTGCAGGAGCAGAGTATGTAGGCATGTATGTGTCATCTGCAGGGGTTAATTATATAAGAAATCATTTAAATTTACTTTTTATAAATTATCCGTGTGACATCTCACCTCTTTGAAATATGACCAGCACCCCTGCTGGGGATATAACCCCAGTGGAAGTCACAGCTACAAACCTCTTGGTTACTTACAGGCATATTTACATGGGAACATGTAATTGGATTTCTTGGAATAGCTGGTGTTTGCAGGTTTCGGTTACACTTGTGTCCAGACACAGCCAGAATTCCGACCTGTAGCTGGAAGGTGCATGCATGGGGTCACTGTGAGCAGAATGCTCACTCTGGGAAGGCTCCTGCTAGAATCCCCAAATTGCTGAGTTTCATGAATTTAATGCAGGTGAGCACTCAGAATGTATTATTGGAACTGCCCTGTGATACTGGCACATGGCTGAGGGACTCCTCAAATCAGGTATCTGTGTGTTAAATTGGTAAATCAGAAATTTTTATTAGAATTATCTCCCCTTATCCATAACTTCCCTTATTCCTTATTACTTCCCACACTCAAAAGTGTGATTTATCAGGTTTGGGGGACGGGGGGGCTTAGGAGGATCTTGTTGTCATCATAAAAGCAGCAGCAATTGCAGCTGTGCACAGAGGGGTCCTGCCCACACAGCCCTCTGGATCCAGACAGGACCCATCTGCCACGGGCTGGGAATGCTGCTGGGCTGAGGGCAGGGAGAACCCAGGATACCACCACAGTGCACACAGAGAGACTGGAGTAGGAGTAGGAAAAGATTTTGTCGTCATTCCTCATCTACCACCAGATTCTTTGTAATTGGAGAGGATATGCCTCTCACTTTCACTGGGAGATGCAGGGATAAATGGAATTGCAGATCAGACCATTAGCACAGCACGGGCCTGTGCCAGGGTGGTTCAGGTCATTATTAAGCAGTGGATTAGAATGTCAAAGTTCTGAATAAAAGATAAGACATAATTTAGGAGAAGCATTTCCTCTCACTCAGCAATGCTTCCTTTAAAGCTGATTGTTCTGATTTTTAAAGAGTTGTTACCAAAAATAGACTGAACGTGTTTATTTAAAGTTTTTGGAATAGTTTGATAAAGCTGAAATGCCCATGAGCTTTTCTGCCTGTTTTCAATGGGCCCCCAGACCAGCCCTCCCAGGACGAATTAATTTATTATTGTTACAGCTTCTGCTGTTTTCAGGCACTGGTAGAAGCAGTTGCTTTCTGACCTGTTTTCACCACTGACTTACAGGACATTTTTCAAACTGGTCCTAAGTTGGTAGGAAAATGCAAACCTGGGTTAGCTCTTTCAGGTGAGGAAGAATTTGAGGAATTCCTGTTGTACAGTTGGGAAGGATTTATTCATCATGACCAGGACTAAAACACTAGATTAGTTTCATCTAAATACTTTATTCAGCCAGTAAAGATTATTTGTTGCAGGAAGATACAGGGTAGTAGGAGATAGAAGTGGGGTACAACCTTTGCTCTATAGAATGAAAAAATGGAAGCAATATTTTGACTGTGTCTAGCTCTGTTTAGATAAAATTATTGCAAAGTCTTCAAACTATTTTATGTTCCTTGCAATTTTCCTTTCTTAGTGTCTCAAGGCTTTTGACATATGAATTCTGACCCTTTTTAAATAATAATTTTTGAGTCAGTCTCGGGGAAACGCGGGTGGTGAAATAACCTGTCTGTGTTGTAGCTGAGAGAGCCGTGGCCCCGAGTCCTTTCCCAGAGGATGTGGTGGTCCTGAAGCAGGGCTGTGGGAGCCTGGTGACCCATCCCACCACAGGCACCACAGCAGGGGGTTAATGGGAATGCTGGATCATCTCCTGCTGTGTTCCCAAATAACCAGCCGGGAGAAGTATCTGGGAATGGCTGCAAGTTAGGGAAAATCCTGTAACAACCAGTTACTGCTGCATACTGGAGGAGATAAATCTGCAGAAGAAATCGTTGAGGCAGATGTTTAATTAGTTGGAGCCAGGCTGGATAAATCAGGATAGGAGCTGTCTGTGCAGATATGCCGGTGTGCCTTGCCTTCCTCTGGGCTGGTGTCACTGGCTTTAAAAACAAAGAGTTCTTTTTGCTGAGGAAAGAAGCAGCAGAGTCATATAACCTCTCACTTACTGTAATGGATTCCCCTGTGTACACTCATAAAATAGAAAATGTAATTGATGTTTTCTTATGGTAATGAAAACTAACGAAGTCGAATACTTTATCATCAATTTGTTTAACCTATTGCGTGCTCAGCAGTGTGTATTGCACAGGCATATTTTATGGGATGGCTGGAAATAAAACACTCCTGGTGTGGGATGAGCTCCTGGAGGAGACTGGTCTAATCTGGGATGGGCCACCGTGAAGGGGGCTCAGGAATCACTTGTGTGAGAGGGTGTCCTGAAACTAGCCTGAATGGGAGAGAAGGTGCCTGAGGACAGGGCAGTGCCCCAGCCACGGCAGGCAGGGCTGTGAGAGGAGAACTGGGACCTCCATCAGTGCTGCATGGACCTGGCTGGGCTTGGCATGGGCCTGGCATTGCTGAGGTGCTGGGATATCAGCCTCTGGACAACCCAAGTCTCCATAGGTAGTTTAAGGCTTGTTGTGTATAATCCTGCTGTGCCTGCATCTCCTGGAGACAGCTGCTTTGAGCACTCCAGCAGCCAACAGTGTAAATATAAAATCTCTCCTCAGTGTGGCAGATCTGCAGAAAGAGACTCACCTGCTGGAGATCGGAGCGTAAGAACTTCCCGTTCTCCCTGAATTCATCAGTGGAAATGTCAGATACGGTGCTATCTGCATTTTGGACAGCTGTAATAACCAAGTCCTGAAAAACTCTTTTAGAAGTGAGATCTGGGTGTTTTAGTACTTGATTTAATTCTGCTCCCCAGAGATCAGTTACAGTCTTAATATTAACTTCTGGAGCAAGTAGCTGTTAGGCATGCTTAAAAATCCCACCCTCGGGCTTGGCAGAGGAAGTTTTGCAGGTTGTACAGATCATGTTGCAGACCTGTGAAACACCATTATCCCTAGAACTTGATTGGCTTTATTGGGAAGTTATTTTCCTGTGCAATGAATCTGGTGGTCTTACTTTCACCAATACTCAGGTGTATTAACACACCCCCCATCAACACACAAGGAACTTGGTTTGTGGGAGATGTGCATTTTAAATCCTGCTTTTTGGGAAAGCTCAGTGGAACACAAAGCCGTGTGCTCCAATCCCACGGCTCAGCTGAGGCTGGGGCTGACAGGAGCGAGATCTTCTCAGGCTTTTTATATCTGCACTAAAGCCTGTATTCAATATTCCCTATAAAATATGTTTGCGTGGATTGTGATTTTAGGAACATAAGAGAGATGATGACTTCATCCTTGATACTTCGTGTATCTTGATGCCATGGTGATTCTCAAATTAAATATGTGCAGGAACTAGATGTACACTTGGAAGTTATCTCCCTGCCTGTGAGCTGTCTCATTCCCACTGCTCTTCAACAAACACATTCCCTGGGATACCAGTTGCCTTCTCCTCCAGAGCTCGACTGAATGGACTATAAATACTAATGTAAAGAAAATAAGAATGCAGAGAGAATGTGTGCAGAGGCTTTGTTTTCAAACAAATGAAGCATTGATGTCATTGTATAAAACCCAAATGTTCTTAGAAGGAGATGAGAGACAAAACTGAACATAAAATGCTGAAATGTTGGAATAACCCTGCCTGTTCCTGGTCCGTGTCAGCCTCTCTTCATCTGAAATTTCTTGTGAACAGAGAAGTCGCAACTGATTAATCATGGCTGATTTTAAGTAGAAATTCTTTGCAGGGTGAACATGCTACTGATTATTATTTAATAGCTGCCTCCAACTGCAAACATCCCCAGACCAGAAAGGCTCAGTCCTTTTAAGAACAAAATGCTCTACAAGTTTAATTGTTATAAACAAAACCTTCTGCCAACATTGCACAGACGTGACCTGTATTTTCCGTAGGTTAGAGGGAGAGTTATTAGCTCAGTGTTCTGTGAGTTTGGAGGAAGACTAATACTTTTTCTATAAATGAAAACAGCTGCTTTGCAATAACATTCAAGTTCCTAACAGCTGTCAACCATTGCTTTTTGCATTCTTTAAAATGTGTAAAGTGACCAAAAATAGTCTGAAATAATCTTCCTGGTCTGTTTAAGGGTATTATCTCACTGCCACAGGAAGCTGGATAATAAGGAAAGAGAAAGTTTTGAGAAACAGGAATAAGACATAAAAATAAGTCTGCATATCATATTTTAGTCTCTAGACCAGAATCAGAGGAATTACAGCTGCCAAGGCCAGGGAAAAGAGCCTGTTCCATCCCCAGGTACCTGGGAGCACAGTCTGTTACAGACCCAGGTTTTGAGGTGGTTGATTATTCCTGTGGTTCAGATGTGTTCACCCAAAGTTTTAAATTATCCCTCAGAACCTGGACTCTCAGATGAGTTCTGCTTTGGGCTCATCTTGGTTTGGGGAGCAGATGGGGAGGAGAGATCTGAGTTGTGTTTGAAAATTCATGTTCTGACATGTCAGGGTCAGCACCACTTTTAATGTCAGATTTCATGACTTAAAACTGTTCCAAAACATCTTCTGCAGGAGCTGTGGGTCTCACTGGGGTTTTCTTTCCTCATCCCATCTTGTTGGAAGGGGAATGGGACAAAAAGAAATGTCTGGAAAGGGAGATGTGTGTGTATTTTGATTGCACATATATGTATTTATTCATAAATTTTAAAAAGGAAAATTAAAAAGATAAAAGAAACTATGTAAAAACACAGCCCTGTGATTAAAGCATTTTTAAGAGATAAACTACAATTAGAATAAACTGTCATTAAATTTTGATACTGCCATGGAATGATGGTAACTGAGGAGTTTAAATTTAAAAGTAAATATGTTCGAGTAGGCGATGCATATGTTGGCTCTGACTCTTTCCGGGATGGAAGCCCCAGCATCTGTGACAGTGAAAAGCCAATTAATTTGTATTTCCTTGTGTTCACATGCGTGCTTTTCTGCTTAATGGTAGTTGTGAGTTTCTCTGGCTCCAAGTGCTTTGTTTTGGATCATTACAGCATCCCTGCAGAGCCTGGTGCCCCAGTTATGAATGGCTTTACCTGGAAATACTTCAACAATCCTGCCTTTCCTTGCACTAAGCTGTTTACATCAGCAGGATTTACATTAAAGAGAACACCAGCATTTGTAGATCCTTGGTCAGGTCCCTCTCCAGGTGTGAGTGGAAGGCACAGCCCTGTTGCTCCAGCATCCTCCCCGCCCCGCCGGTGCCGTGCTGGGTCAGGAGCTGCCTGGCTCCTCCAGGTCGAGCCCCCGTGTGCCCAGGAGTGCCAGGGCTGGCCTTGGCTCCGCCGCTCGCTGTGCTGGCCGTCCCTCTGGGAAGGGAAGGGTTGCTCACGGCTCGTTTTTGTAGGATGATTCCCACAGCAGGGTGGGTGTGCAGAGTGGGGATGGCGCTGCTGGGAATGGTTTCCTTCTGCCTGCAAACTCCAGCTCTGCTCTGCAGTGGGGATGATTTATTCCACAAGCCCTTTCTCCCCAGCCTGCTGACGCTGAGCAGACACCGGCGTGCCGGGCTCAGGGTTGTTGGTGGATGAGGAACAGCGTGTTGGGAATAAAGTTTGAACAGTTGTTCAGAATAGCAGCAGCTTGTTAGCCCCATGCTTCGGGCTGATGGGGGGCTGGACATCAGCCTGGATGGGTGAGGGGAAGTTTTCATGCCTGGATTCCGAAACAAAAGTGAAATATTGAACAGAGTCTATTTTGTGAGCTGTTGGTATTGAAATTGTACAGTTATTGGTTCTTCTGGATTGTTAATAATGCTCTAATTTATGTGATGTTTTAAATTGTTAGAGTTTGGGTGACTGAGACTTCTGTGTTTGTTTCATCCACTGTGATGAACAGAGGCTGTGCTGGTACCTGGTATCTTTATGGGTACTGCTTGGTTTTCATGGACCCTCCAGTGCATCATCTGGGTGTTGTGCTGCCCTGAGCTGCACAACTATCCTTGGGATCTTCATAGCCAGGGAAAAGCACCTTTGTCTCTGGATAACCAGGCAGTGAGGAGAGAGCTTGTGCTGATGTGTCAGGGATGCCCAGCCGAGGCTGGCCCCGGGGTGGTCCTGCTGGGGCTGATTGCAGGCAGCAGGTGCCATGGCTGGGGTGTGGGGAGCATCACCTCCCAGAGCTGTGAGCTAAAACCAGAACCTGGAGGTTGTGTTTCTGCTATAGGTGCTTTACCACATGATGATTTTGTCTCCTCTCAGCTTTATTTAGAGTTACATATAGCTAATGCAAAAAGGTAGCAATTAAATAAGATCCTTCTGTTGGTGCTGTACACAGCCTGGTCTGCTGCTGGCCATGCTGCACATTTGCTGTTCCACAGAAAAGCAATACAGAAATGAAGTGTTTGTTTCTTTTTAAGGGGCTTTTGACTAAATTCTTTAATTTCACTGGCTGTCAAGGTAGTGTTAAGTAAAATAGGTTTGAACTGCTGTAGTTTTTGTGTACTGGACTAGATGTCAGAAACCTTTGCCATCACTGGAAATTCTGTCACTCTGGATTTACTATCTGTTTCCCGCAGCTGAATTCCTGAGCAGTGTGATTTAACACCTTGGCTCTCCATCAGCCAGGCCTGGCATTTATTTGAATGCATTACACCACTGGTTTCCATAAACTATTTTACAATTGTTTCATATAAATGACTGTTTATTTCTACAAAAACCATCTGTATTTCTGTGGAGAGCAGCAGATAACTGTGTGTAAAATTCAGTAATGTCACAACAGTGCAAGTTAAGAAAAACCAGATTGGACTAAAAAAACCCTCTTGTGCTTGTGCGTGATGTTAAAAGTTTGTTTTCACTATTTAAATATATTTATTTATTAACCAGCATTTGCATTTGTAATGATAAAATCTTTATTCCACTTCAGAGGTGTTGAGGGGCTTTGGGGGTTTTTAGCGGATAAACAGATTTAAGATGTCCTCACAGCAGCAGGATTGGAGATGTAAACATTCTGCTCTGCAGCCAGTTCCTCTCTCACTGTTTACATATTTTCTGTTGTTTTATTGTCATTGCCAAGCACACAATGGAATCCTACCCCTTCTGTCATGTTCTAAGAAAAATCCCACAGAAGGAGGCCGGAGCCCTCTCCCTGTTCCCACTTTGCTCTCCACAGTGGACTGATCCTTTTTGTTCGTGGTCCTGGGCCAGGGGCCGTGTCCAGCATGGACTGGGAGCCGGGGTTCCCCCAAGCCTCCCTGGCAGGACGAGCCATTGCCTCGGTTTCCCTCCTCCCAGGCAGCACCCAAGGAGCCTCCACACTGAGCTATTTTAGTTCCTCCATCTGTTGCCCATGTGCTGGCAGAGAGAACGCTGGAATCCAGCAGTCTTACACTTAGCACGACTGATACTTTCTGACAGACTATTTGAAATGATAGAAATACATAAATCTCCTCTTTTTTATGACCTTGTAATAGCTGCAACATATTTCCAGCAAATATTTTCTATAGCAATAATAAAAAAAGCGATAACAAAAAAATAAATATAAATATAGTTTAAACTCATGCAGAATCGCGCTTTCAAAGCCCAGGGATGGAGCAGCGAAGCAATAAATCGCAAATCCTTGTGAAACGAGGGACTTGAAACAGGAAAGTCCCACAGACATCAGTGTTAAGTGTTCAGTGACAGTTCTCTTTTGACTGCTCTCCTGTCAGTGTTCTGCCCACGGACAAAGCTGAGGCACACTCAGCTCTCTTTTGCTTGTTCCCAGCATCAACCGCTGTGGCTGTTCAGCTGTGGCTGCCTAACTGTCCACACTGCTGATTTTTCCCGTTATTTCCTTTGCCCAGAGAAGCTGTGCCTGCCCCATCCCTGGAAGTGTCCAGGGCCAGGTTGGACGGCGCTTGGAGGAACCTGGGCTGGTGAGGAACCTGCCCATGGCAGGGACAGCAACAAGATGAGCTTTAAGGACCCTCCAGCCTGGACTATTCTGGGATTTCATGATTCCAGCAAAGCCCTGGGCTGTGGCAGAGGTCAGGGACGAGGTGCTGCACCGTCAGTACGATGTGTGACGCGTTGCTCACACCTGCTGCTCTCAGGTCTGGCTGCTGACAGGGGTTTGTTGAAGGTGTTCAAGGAGAGCCCGGATTGTCTGGGCTTCCTCACCAGGCAAACTGTAACACAAACCTGTAGCAAAGAGCAGAATGAATGGTTGATGTGGACAAATGCAATAAACAGGGGCAAACACGGGCAGGGTTTGGCAGAGCAGGTCGAGCTCCAGCACCGTGAGCAGGCTGTGAGGAGCCAGAGACCATCTGAATAGGATGGTGGGTTTTCCATGGCAGGCTTAGATTTCCGAAAAAGATTTGACAAAGGTTCATAAAGCAATTAAGCTGTCACAGGATGAGAAGGAGGATCTTCACGTGGATTAATAATTGATTAAAAGACAGGAAACAAAGAATAGGAATAATGGCCCTGGGTGATTAGTAACTAGGTTACTGGTGGAGCTCCAGTGGAACTGGTGGAACCTGCATTGTTCATTATTGTGGGGCATGGAAAGGACGTGAATGCTGATGTGACAAAATGTGCTGTTGATACAAAAGAGGTAAGAATAGTGCAAATAAAAGCTGTCTGTGAAGCACTGCAGAGGTATCCACAGTGCTGAGTGACAGGACAATAAAATGAGAGAGGGAATTCAGTGTCAATGAGTGCAAAATAATATACATGGTGAAAAGCAACTGTAACTATATGTGTACAATCACGGGCTCTAATTACCTTCCATCAGTCAGGAAAAGTATCCTGAGTAGTTCCTCTGAACACTTCAACTCCCAGTCAGGAAGACAAATGGAAGTTCAGGAATCAGGAAAGGAGTGGGGAACAAACCAGAAAGTATCACTATGCCAGTCCATAAATCCCAATGTGGCCACATCTTATTTGCAATATTTTGTCTCAAAAAAGATAATACAGAAGTAAAGAGATACAGAAAGGGATGAATGTGAAAATGAATCAGATATGTGGAACAAGCAGCAGGCGCTGAGGAGAAAAGGGCTTTCCTAGTGTGGAAAAGGCACAGCTGAGTACAAGAGGTGTCTGTGAAGTGCAGGTGGTGGGGCTGGTGAATTGGGAGGGTTTCACTCCAGCTGTTCTTAGACAGGAGCTGCTCTCCCGAAACGTCAGGGTGGCTTTGGAACAAAAGGGGATTCTTTTGCTCACACAGTGCAATAAACTTGAGTATATAGGCTCAGTTTTAAGCCATTTGGGGTTTTTGTTGATATTGGTCTGTTTAGTTTAGGCTTGACAAGTCCACAAACATGAAATATTCTTTTTGTAGTCCTTAGTTCACCCTAATAACTATTTTGGAGATGGAGAGGGGTTTGGTTGGGGTTTTGTTTAAAGCCTGGTTCCCTGTTGCAGTGTTAGTGTTGTTTATTGTGCAGATTCACCCCTGACCGTGGCATTCTTCATTCCTATTGAAAGTTAATGGGGGAAAAATTGCATTCCAAACATTTGAACCCGTAGTAGCCATGGCTGAACTTAGTTGATCTCTGGTGATCGGTTCAATTTAGTTACGATTTTTAGCCATTAGGCTGGGGCTGAATGATGGTGATTTGGTTGAGGCCAAATGTCTGCAGAAAATTGGCTGTTTGATAAGAGCCCTGTTATCAGAGGGGGATACTTTCTCATTTACATTTAGATGAGTATTGATTATTTATTTACTCAGAGAAGTGAGATTCGTTCCCAATCTTATCTCTCTCGTCTCTGCTTGTCAGCAGAAAGAGAGAGAGAGCTCCTGACAACAGCCCAAGATAACAGCACTTTGTAGTGGAGATAAAAGTTGGAATGGGCCTTTTTCTAGTGTTGACTGAAAGGATAAGTTTTAAAAATTAGAACTGATGGGTCGTGCTTTCAAAAGCCCTTTCTGAAGGCTTTGCAGCTTAAATGGCAACAGAATTGGTTTGTTGGTATGCGGGTGGCCATTCCCTTCTGTAAGGGAGACACTTAATTTGATTATATGGGGGGATTCTTCCCGGGCACCTCTCTGTGTGCTCAGGCAAGCTGTGGCTGCTTCCTTGGTTTTAATTCCTGGTAAACATTCCTCTCTTTGAAGGAGTATCTTGAAATAGCCAAGCACAGTGGGTATCTGTGGACAGAATCTGTGGAGTGAGTGGTTAAACAGGGAGTGCTGGGAGCTGCCATCAGTGGGAGAGCTTGGCCTGGATCACTGGCCAGGACCCTCCATGCCAGGATTTTAAAGGTTTATTTTGCAACTGCACAGAGCATTTGCATGAGATTACAGAAGTCCATAAAATCCAGCTTTGGTATTGCCACTTGAAATTTTGTTGAAATTCCCAGAGCAGGAATCCAGTAGGAGACCATTAAATTATCCAGTGTTCCTACTGCTACTACAAATGACATCATTTGAACTTGTGAGAGAAGCCTGGTAGTAAAACTCCTCCACAGAGTCAGCCTAACATTCTTCATCTGTTGGGAAGCAGAGGTCATGTAAATGTGGACAGATATTTCAAGTATTATTGAAGAGTAGATACTCTCTTAAAATCCATTTACACTTTTTTAATTAATTTCTTAGTATTTTCTGTTTTCAAGGAGTTATCCAGAAGGCAGGTTGACCTGTTTCCAGAGCTCTAGTTCCCTGCTTTATTAGCAGAGTTAATACAGGCTTGACACAAACTGGATAAAATAATTTATCTGATCACGGAATTCTCAAACTGCTCCAGATAAAAATGATCCTTTGCCGCTGGCAGGGTGATTTTGAGGGTGTGATCCCTGTTGGCTCTCCACAGGGTTCAGCAGCATGAGGACTGTTCCTGACATAGGTGATGTTGTTGTTTGGAGTGGATCCAGCTGCTGGAATCAGATCCACACAGAGGGACGGTGAGCCCCCGCCACGCTCCTGATTTAACCTTGTCGTCGTGCACGTGGCATCCTGTGGTAGTTTTAAGGCTTTGGTAGCGCTGATGTCTGTTCTTTGCCTGATCCCACTGTCTGGGAAGCACCAGGGCGAGTTCATCACTCCGTGCTGGAGGTACCCTGGGGCTGGCACTCAGCCATTGGTTCCAAGAGAGGGAATTTCCTTCCTCTGCTCTGATTTTCAATGGGGGTGGGGTGGGAGCAGGACAGAGGCTGTGATGGAGCCAGGGAGCTGGGGCACAGCAGAAGGCACTGGTGTCAGCAGGTGCCAGTCCTGGTCACACTGCTCTGAAGCTCCAGTGGCAGCAAGAGGCTCTGTGTGTGGTGGAGCAGGGATTGGTACCTGGTACCAACAGCACGGGGGTCCAGATGGGAACCAGCAGTTCCCTCAGATGTAGCCTGGGAATCTCTGGAAGATGCTTGTGGCAAATGGACAAAGCCAGCAGGTTTTGCTGTCACTGATCCTGTTCTTAAACCTACGCTGGTTTTTAAATCCAAATTGATTTACTGCTTTGAGATTTGTTTCAATTCAGTATATTTTGCTTCTGCCTAACAAGCCAGGCCTCTCTTTATTTAGTTTGTTTTCAATTGTTAATCACATTTCCAGTAGCTGGGAGAGGAGCAGCAATGGTGCTGGTCTGTTTGCCTTTCTTTGTGCTGCACTGAGACATCTCCACTGCTTCTCGAGTGCAGCTTGTGCTGCAGATGCTTCGACAGCTCCACGTGCCATCACTGGTTGTACTGGGCAGGGTGGGAGCTGGTGGGTTTCCTCCTGTGTCCTGCAAAAATCCTGGCACCATATCTGCTGTGAGTGTCATTGGGAATAAGGGGGCTCCATAATCTTCCACCTGGGGAGGAAACACGCCTGGGCCGAGCAGCGAGCGCTTCACGTGGCTTTGGGGAGATGGAATAAGAAACCATAATTGAAATTCTGCTGTAGTAAATTTAAAATTAATTGGCTAACAAATTCCATTCCTTAGGCACGCCATCCAAGGCTGAAAGACTTAATTTTTTTATGTTTTAAATATTTCATCATATACGCTCATAATTCAAAGTCAGGAAACAGTCAGAAATATTTTAAGTACTGATAAAGGGGGAATAAATTTCGTTATTTCAGTTCTATGCTTTTTGTTACGTTAAGACCTGGTTAAAGGTGCTTTGCATTACTTAAGATTTTTCAGGTGTCTGTGTAGCATTATTTTGCCAGATTAGGCTGAATTACACAGCTGAGAACTCGGTGTGCACTTCAGCTCTCAGATGTGAGCAGGAGTGGAGTCACCCCGTGCTGTTCGAGGGTGGGAGCACAGCCCCACCAGCTCCTGCCCTGGGGAGGGGCTTTCCTTCTTCCAGGGTCCCACTTGGAGTTCTGTGCACCTGGGTCTCCCCCCGCCCTGCTGGGGCTCTCCTGACCACTGTCAGGACGGCAGGGCCAGAGCTGACTCATGGGGGGTCACCTGGAATTGGATCAGGTTCCATACCATCCTCCACCTTCTGACAGGGCCCTTTCCTTTGGCAAAGAGCTTTGAGACATCAACACCCACCCGCTCTGCTCCTGGGCTGCAAGTAACCTCGTGTTAGTTGAACGTGCTAAGCCATCACTTTGTTAGAAACGGATGATTTTACAAGTTACTTTATGTTTCAGGTCCTCAGTATCGGCTGGAGAAGCAGAGTGAACCTAATGTCCCAGTAGATTTAGACTGTACCTTGGAGAGCCAGAGCACTTTGGAATTCTGCCTTGTCCGGGAGAACAGTATGTTTCCCATTTTCACTTTTGCTCTTGTAAACTGCTTAAACTCACATAAGTTATGTATTTTGGAACACAAGCTGTACTGTCTGGGCAAGTACATTTTGACGAGACTCTCTGTCCCGAGGCCCTTTCCGTGGTGCCAAAACAATATTCCAGAGGGAAATGATGGATTTCATACCTCTAGTAAATAGTCTGCATCCTGTTTATCACTTCATGATTAATCTTTTGCTGTTAAACTCTGCTCTGTAAAGTTATGACCAACCCTGAAAAACACGAAATATGAACCTGTCTGTGTTGCAGACGCTGCTCAGTGACTCGAGAGGTTGGTCTGCAGTGTGTTGTGCCAGGTCAATGTGGCTGTCAGAGGCACTGGGTTTTTCTAATAAAATTTAAAGAAATTAGCCATGTAGAAGTAACTAGAGCAGTTTGATGATTTTTGAAGTGCCAGACAAATAATCTTCTCTCCAGCTATGCTCAAATATTTTTATTCTATTACTGTTTAAATGTTCTAATATTATTTCCTTATTTATTTCTTTTCATAAAATGACATGAAACTTTAAAAAAAGACACTTAACATTGATTTGTGTTTGTTTCCATAGCATTTTGGTCCATTTTTCATTCTTTACAACAGTCACACTCTTGGTTTTGGGGTTCTTTCGTTCCATTTTGTGTAAAAATGTTGATTGTACTAATGAGTAAAACCAGTCACATTCCCGCTCTCAGCCAAGCCCAGGCTGCAAAGAGCCACAGTGAGAGCCTGTTTCAAGTCGTAGAAGAGGTTTTTTCTTTCTGTGCAAAGATTAGACCTTTCCACTGATGCTTTTTGATAGCAACTGTATTTTATCTCCAAATGGCAGCAGAGCCTCCCCAGAGCACCTCCTGGTTCCAGCAGAGTAGCAGCCCCTGCTCTGGTCAGGGACACAGCACCACGAGCTGCCCAGAGCTGCGGCACTGCTGGGGCTGAGATGAACACTCTCAGGTTTGGCTGCTGCTCTCCCTAGGGTGGGGCTTTCTCCCAAAATATTCCTGGTGCTCCTGGTTCATTTCTTCATGAAATGGTTCTAAGAAACTGTCGGAGAGACCTTGGCAGGAGGGAGCAGAGGGGCTGTGCCCACAGCAGGAGGAGGAAATGGAGCAGTTCTGACCTCGCTAATCGAGTTGTGCTCTTCTACAAGCCAGAATTCCCCGACGTCTGCATCCCACCTATTACTTTTGTATTGATTTTTAATCTATGAAACGATGCACACCAGTCATACTTCCATGGGCTTTGCATGTGATTTAAAATAACATTTTTTTTAACCAAGGCTCTGTAATTAAAAGAATATTGTATATACTTCATTTTTAATGTATTTTTATTGTCTGTGGAGGAATCCAGACTGCGGCCTAGAGCTGTATCTTCTGCAGGTCTTTGCTCTCATGAGTGACTTGGGTTCAAGTTGCATCGTTACTTGAACAGTCAGTCTGTCTCAAGTTTGTAAGTTGTGTAGCAGGAGGCAGTGGGTCTGCTCTGCACGAGCAGCAAATGCTTCAGGAGAGCCTCAGGGGCCTTGGCTCAAAATAATTGTCAATAAATGTAGTGTTGAGGGGACACTTTTCCCTTTCCCCAGAGTCCTTGTGCTGCACCACTCCTCTCCCCTCCCAGGCCAGAGGACACCAAAGCAAGCCCTGCTTCTCTGCAGAGCAGCATGTGAGAGGTGTGGGATGGATCCCCCGGGCTGCCAGGTCAAAATTCCCTCCATTGGTGAGCTCTCCTGCGCTCGTTAAGCAAATTGATGGTGCCCATCTAAGAGCATGATCTGGAGCCCATCTAGGATGGGGATTCCCATGACAGAGAACACCCTGGGCTGGACCCCAAGGGCTCCCTGGGCTCACTGAGCTCCTGGTGCTTCTGCAGCCACCACCCTTCCTTCACTGCATAGGTGATACCAGCAAATGCAGCTTTGGTTTGCTCAAGGCTGACAGGAATCTAGGAAAATAATAAACACTTTGGTGAATTGTGCCTCTTTTCGGAGTGTTTTCTGAATTGATCCCAAACTTGAATAAGGAACACAGGAGAAATGTTATGTTTGTCGTTCTGCCCCCCAAAATGGGTTAGTTTAAAGGGATCCTGCACTGTCCCTGCTCAGGGATTTGTGTTGGCCCTGCACACAGAAGGGCTCAAGGACAATACAGTGTGTGAGATCAGTCACAATCTCTGCTTGTGAGGAGCCTGGCTCCCCCCAGCACAGTCAGAAAGTGTGTTTTGGGGTGCTTAGGAGCTATCTTTTGGTGTGACGTTAGAATAGAAATATTGACAGTTTGCACTATTAATAAAATAATGGCTTGACAATCCTATCATCAAACTGAAATATTCACTTTGTGCATTCTGTCTTGATTTGAAATACTTTTAGCTTCAATATGCCGGTCAGGAAAAGCTCTGTTATAACACCTATTGCTTGTAAATGTGCTCTTCATAGTCTCATAGTCATTTATAAATATATATATGGATGATGCCAAGCATCTGCTGGGAGAAGAGCTGCCACGTTCCTTTGGGCAACAGAAAGTTTATATTTCAGGGTATTAAATGAAACAAAAACCTTTCCATTATTAAGAAATATGTATGGAGAAATCCCCTTTCCATCCAGCATTTCCTAATAGCATTCAAGTTAATAAACTGCTTCCAGTGTGCAGAACTTTTAACTCGAACAAAGATTTATCTTTAAACTGAAAGCTGCACTTTGTAATGTGAAATGCCTTTATATGTGGTAGCAAACCGTTCATGGCTAATTTAGTTTTATTCTTGCCATCTTACTTCTGGAAAGTTCCTCTTTCTCATTTTATCATTAGATAGTAATTAGTATTCAAGGGAAATTGGTCTTAATATATTAAAATTGGTTTAGTGCCTTTAGACCTATAGCAAAGCCAATGTCTTATTGGAAAATGTAATTGGGGACTCTGTGTATGTAATTAATTGTATTGCAATTAAGAACTTTCATTAAGCAATATTCTAGTACATTAAAGTAATAAGGGACATTTTTGCAGTGCAGTTAACTTTGTATTTTGTTGTTTTATCGAGGAAATGCAGGTTCACTTGCTCTTGAATAGTCTTGCTCTAGAAATGCATATGGCATTTCAATATTCTGCTATTCCTAATGAGTCATTTTTATCTGTCCTCTGGTGCAGGCAGGGGTCTCTGCTGGAGGAGGCTCCTGGTTTAGCTGAGTCCCCATCAGAGGAGGCTTCTGTTTAGCTTCTACCTTGTTTCAGACTCATGGTTCTGGTGCTGTTGTTCCACTGCTGTTTGTCTCATTTGAAGGTCAGGAGTTTCAATGAGGGGGTTGGCCCGAGGGACCAGTTTAACTCCATATTTCACAGCGTTCCTCTGGGTCCGTGTCCTGCCATCCTCAGGCACAGGATCTGTGTGATGGGGCAGTTCCTGGCTACTCTCCCAAGAGCAGCAACTTAGAAATCCTGTGAAGCTGAATCTGTTCCCAAAGCTTCGTGAAACAGAGGGGGCCGAGGTTACGGATACTCGGCAGATCTGAGAGGCTTCCCGGGCAGAATCCTGCTGCCACGGGGCTGAGCCCTGACAGGTGTCACAGGTTTACTTACAGGCACCTTTTTTTCACTGGATGTGACCTGGCAGGCTGCGAATTTTCTGATGCTTTTATTTTGGGTAAGTGAAATCTGAGAAGCCTCAGCCTCACAAGAGCTGTGTAACATTGTCACTCAGCATCCCCACCCCGTGCCATAACTGCGGGTGGATGGCGAGGCTGGGGCAGTTCAGAGCCAGCTGGGGTCGGGAGCACAGGGACAGCGGTACCCTCAGGGTGTCCTGCAGGTCCTGATCCTGTGAAGTGTTCTCAGCACATTTCACAGGAGGTGTGGGAGGGAGGTCAGTGTGTTGCCACTTTTGGTGATATTCCTGCATTTCTGATCGCTGCTGATTCAGTTTGGCTGTGGGTGCTGACGCTCCCTCCCAGGTAACGCTGTGTTTAGCACCCTCCTGTAGCACTGCCAGAGCCCTGTCACTGAGCTGGCAGAGGCAGCAGTGGCACCTCACTCCCACTGGGAACCCCTCTGCATCTTGGAGCAGGGCTTTGTTAGGGCCAGCACTGAGGGTCTCCCTGTGTGAGGCTCGGGGCTCCTGTCCCCCACCTCCTGTCGCTGTGGGTCCTTCCCTGCCCCACTGCGTCCCGTCTGTCCCAGCTGTACCCACGTGTCCTGCTGAGCTCACAGCCCAGCACAGTGTGTCATGGCCACACACTGCAGGGACAGGGCTGCAGGGACGTGTCACTGCTTTCCATCGGGGTGGGGTCCCTGATGGCTCTCAGCAGCAGGGCTGCGGTGCCACTGCCACCCTCCTGCTTCCCTTTCAGGCACTGCCACGCCACAGCCTTTCAAGAGGCTTTTAAGTGCACCAAAAAGTTTGACATATCTCAGTGTATCTTTGGAGTAGTGCAGCATGAGGGTTTGACATGATACATTATGATAATCCATAGTATAGAGACATTAACACAGGGGTCTGTGACAAAATGCATTGTAATGTCTCGGAAGGAGCCATTACAATTTATCTTGTCATTCTGGAGCATGGAGTGGTTGCAGTGTTAAGATGGCTCTGCATAAATTCACATGGAGAGTGTTTCATTTGATTTTTGGAATCCTTTCAAGTCGAATGGCACAGCCCAATTTGTAGTTTAACCCCTCAGTGTCCCAGTTCCCCAAAAGAAGGTCTGCAGTGTGTGGGGAGGGCAGCGCTTGGAAAGCTGTGCTGAATGTCTGTGACACAGGAATCTCCTGCTTTATGCTCTTGATGTCTATTTTGAGTCATTTAACAGCAGATCCTCACCTCGCTTTGGTGTAGACAGGAAAGATTTTATCGTAAGCAGGGACATTACAGAATTAGCAGCGAGACAAGGGAATGCAGCAGGAGAAGTGCTCCCTGCTCACAGGGGCTTCCCTTCTCCCACCTGCACTTGTCCTGGTGATGGCCACAACCCTGACAGCCTCCCGTGCTGAAGCAAACAGTGTGTCCTCCAGCAGCTCTCAATCTTCCATTCAAAGGGATCCTGCTCCTGCATCCGTCTGGGTCGGAGACACGTGCCAGGGTTTTCCTGGCAAACCATCCCCTTGTCACTGGAACCCAAACATGGAAACCCACCATGGCTTCCCTGTGATCCCTGGACAGATGGGAGTGTACATCCCAGCGGGAAAGGTTGGCATGGGGAGCATTAGTGTTGAGACTGCTCCAATGGTGCAAGTCTCAATCAAAATTAATACTGAAAAATCTTGACAAGTTGGTACCTGCTTTGCTGGGGCTTTAAGATCTGTACTAAAATTCCATCATCTCATCTTCCTGTTATTAAAATTTCAGCAAAATATAAAGTTTTCATTAATCTCCTGCAGCAAATTTAGTTCTCTGAACTGGCAGTTGGTTCAGCTTTTAGGACTACATTAGCCAGGATATTAAACAAAACGTGTCATTCCTCAGGATCTCCTGTAAGAAGCTAAATCAGTTTTCAAGCATATTTATGCTACTTTATCTACCAGCATCTGAAGGATCATTTCGAGCTGAGGTGCTTTATTAGCAGCTGGCATCGAAATTACTCCGCGCACAATTATATATCGCATTATAGTAATGTTGAAATTGGTGTTAATCCAACGTCATAAAATGTAAAAAATCTTTAAAGTGTGTTATATTTTTTCAGTAATTGGCATTTTGGTTTAATGAGTTGTTACCTTTTATAAAGGCAGTACCTGCAGTGGTGATGAGAATACTCATCAGTAAATAAAGTGAGGCTGTGCATCAGCGTGCCCGAGGTGCCGCCGGCCCCGCAGCACGTGGGGTGCTGGGCCATGAGGGATCTGTGCCAGGGAAGGCTCAAGGGGAGCACCTCTGGGCACGGGCCCCTCCCCGAGCTCCTTCCCAGTGACGGGCTGTGGGTGCCCAGCAGATCCCCCCTGGATACCCATGGTCCAGGGCTGCCTCCTGCCAGCCGGGAACTGCTGCTGGGACGCTGGGCTCCTCTTCATGTGGCCACAAACGTCTGTCCTCATGTCCTTAGTGCCTTAGTGACTTTGTTCTGGGATGGAGGGTGGAATTTCCTCCTCCCAGAGACACAAACCTGAGCATTTAGCTCTCCCTCCCCCAGCCCTCTGTGCCGCTGTGCCGGCTGAGTGTGAGCCGCGTGCCAGCCTCTCCTCCACCGCTGTTGGCTTGTTTTGCAGGTTCAAGAGGAGAAGAGGTCTCGGAGGAGGACCCCCAGATCGACATTGCCACAGTCCAGGACATGCTCAGCAGCCACCATTACAAGTCCTTCAAAGTCAGCATGATCCACCGGCTGCGGTTCACCACGGATGTGCAGTTAGGTAAAGCAGCAGTGCTGAGGAGAGCGGAGCAGCTCAAACCTCTGGCCATCTCCAACAGCTGCCTGTCCATCGCAGGCTGTTTCAGAGCAGTCACTATCACCATGGTCCATTTTCTCCTGGAGCATTTGAAAGTGTTTCTAGCATTTCAGTGGTTAAAAAAAAAAATTCCTTTCAGTTGAAAATTCTTCAGTATTTTTATTACCCCCAATCAGTTGCACATGTTGCCTCTGAACGAAGGCCATTATTTAATGACCTCATATCTTTTTTTCAATCTAGGCTTCCTAATGGAAAGCTTCTTGCCAACTGTTTTATTATTTTTAAATGAGGCTTTGCAAAATTAAGAATTATTGGGTTTTTTCCTTTTCTGAGACTGAAAGATTTTAACAACCAAGTGGAATCTGAGATGGAACAAAATAAAACAAGCATTCTCTAAGGTTTTATATTGTCCCTATTGGCTTGCTGAATGCTTTTGCAAACATGAAGGCCAAGGGCTGACAGAATCCTGAATTATAAAAGCCCCATTACTGTTTTAAAATGATTGAATGGCTTTTTATCTTTGTGTTTAAATTGTGAAAATTTGATTAATGATGCATTGGTAGGTGACCTGTGACATTCCTGCAAATACCTTCCATAAAGAAATGATTCAGCAGTAAAATATTAAGTGCCATAATGTTTACAAAATACATTTGTTCTGTAGAGTTCAGCAGAATTGTTAAATCTAAACTGTACCAATTCCTGTATTGTTGTCAGTACAGTCTCTTCATTCTTCCATCCTGAAGCACATGGAGGAGTACATGTCTGTAAAATTCTCCCAGAAGAGGCTTTTTTGGTTTATTTTGAGCTGTCTAGTTAAGGCAGGATTTATCTGCTGGTGCTGGAGCAGGGCAGTGCTGGGCATGTTCGCTGCATTTGAGCAAACTCTCGGGGTGTGATAGTTTGCTTGCAGTGAAGTTTGACTCACTGTATCTGGGAAGTGTCAGAAATGAGAGCTTGAAAAGGTCATGACAGATCACTAAAGATAAATGGTTAAGGGAGAAGAGCTGTTAAATGAAACAAATGGCTTAACTCGTGCAGCAGTGGAGGAGCTGACCCTGCCCAGTGCTGTAAGGACCATAAAATTTCCCTTTTATAACAATCTGTGAACTTGTGTGGGTTTGATGGCAGTGCACTGACAATGAGGGTTTTATAATCTAATTATTTTTCAAAAATCAAAGGAAACCCCAGTGGGTGTTCAAAGCTTGGACAAATGTAGAGAATCAAAACCTTTGATAAAGTCAAAGTGAGTGTATGTTGCTGAGGTTTTTCCTGAATTTTTTAAAGGTATTAAAAGAGAAACACTGATAAAAAAAAAAGCACCAAGGGGCTGTTTGGGTTCGAGCTGCTGCTGAGTGTTTCGTGTTACCTGTGAGTGACAGACTGCTCCTTCCACCCTGAATGGAAAAAACGGGGGCTCATTTTTTGGTTTTGTGCAGAGTAACTGTTCTGGGAGCTGTTCTCATGCAGTGTTGCTTCAGGACCCTGAGAATCCCAAGTCATTCCTTTGCTCCTTGTTGGCTGTGCAAGAGCAGATCAGCCAAGGGACCGTGGGTGCACCAGAAACACCCGTGTGGATTTGGGACAAGTGCTCCAAATAACCCCCTGGAAGATTGATTACATGTGACAGAACCCAGAAATGGAGGAGAGCACTCCCAGTGTAGCCCCTCACCCCTCCCTGCAGGTCCCTACAGCGTTGTAGGACACGTGCATGGAGTTGGAACAGGTTCTGCCCTGGCACTTTCTGAAACATTTTAGCTCTTTTGAGGCCTGGTCATTGAATTTGAACAAGGTTTACAGAAAATATGGGAGTAAGTTGGATTTTCTGTACATTATGCATAGCTCTGTAGTAAAAGCAGTGTGTGGATGACCATGGGAGGAATGCCCAGCCCTCCTGAGTGAGAGCTTTATTGCAGTTTGAGGTGGCAGTTTAAGGTCTGGGGTTTGTGTCTCAGCCCATATCAGAGGGCAGTGCACACACAGCAGCACTCTCAGCAGTTTCACAAAGGCTCTATCATGTTATGGAGGAATAAGACACATTTGCTTGTGTATCACATTAGCAGAACTAACAGGAGCATATTGTCTGGGAAAACGACTGCTGGCAAGTATTTCAGAAAAGGAGGGGCTGTTGCAGACCCCAACAAAGGAAGCAAGAACAGAACAGTTACTGGACACATACATCGATGACATTTCTTTTGATAAAATGAATGAATTAAAAAAACAGTAGAAGCAGCATTTTTACTTGGGTTTTGAGTATGACTGATTTGTGCTGTGAGACAGAGGCTGCAGAAGCCTCAGACACAATGCTGTTTTGATTTTAGGTTTCAACACATCCAGATTGTGAGAACAATAACCCAAAAAAGACAACATTCTTTGTCAATGTGCTCCCTGGATGTGGGTGAGCTTGAGCCAGTGATGTCGAGATACAGAAATAATGGATGAAGTATACAGCGACAATTTGCAGATAAAAATAATAGAAGTTAGAGTGTATTTTACATGATAAAAAAAAGATGAAAGAGGAGGAAGTCTGTTCCATCTGAGATGGTTACAAAATGGTGAAGTAGCCTCTGCTGAAAAGATTGATGCAATGGGGAGTGACCTTGGCTTGGAGCAGGAGCTGGTGATGTATGTATGAGCATCTCGCTGCTAAATGGACCCAGATTTGTAGCACTAATATACATGGAAGCCCAGAACCAAACTCAGGATGGCAATAAATCAACAGCCACTTTGGGTGTCATTTCTGGTTTATATTCCACTATTGTTCTATCACTTTAATTCATGTCACTATCATCTGTTCATCTGGAACAGTTTTATATAATTTTCCAGTGGAGTTACCTGACAAATCCTATCAAATTAACAAGGTGCATTAACAGTATTGACTGACTATGAATTCTGAAGTTGCAGGACCAAACTGAAATTTTTTGAGGATATTTTCAGGGGTGATGCTCTCAGAGGAAGGGACGCGAAACAGCCCTCGCACACAAAGAATTTGCACCTTTATTTTTAGAACTTCTCTTGGCTTTTTTTCAGTGAGAAAATAAGATTTTGTACCATCAACTTCCATATTTTCCTTAAACTACAGCTAAATGCCATTTGAAATAATTAACCGTTACAGTAAAATACCAATGCTGATTTTAAATAATCTGTCCAAAATTAAATCACAAACCAAAATGGGCTCCAGATACAGCCTCAGCCTGCTCAAATTAGTGAGTTCCAGCAGTCTGGGTGTTAATTGGGCTCTTGATACAATACTTAATTGAAATGTGAACTCTCTGACGTGAGGTATGTTTAATGACAAAGCGCGTTCCTGGATTAATGGGGTGTTACTGTAACCCACTGCAATCACAGGGTGAGTGAGGATGACCTGGTGTTGCTGCAGGGGCTGCACTGAGACCCCCCACAGGTACCTGGCCCGTGCTGTCTCTGTGCCTTGGCTTTAGAGTTGCACAGAATACAAACCAGACGTGGTTTGTAAATTCAGCCGTGACCAGGCCTTAGGAAATACTGAGTTAATTTTGGAGGGCTTGGGAGCACTGTGTGTGCATTACATCCTACTTTTATTTTGTCACATCTCTCAGAAGTTTCTTCATCAGCTTCTTTAGGTTTCCTGTGCTTCAAACAAGCCAAATGAGATGTCTTTGAAGGTGTCAGAGCCAGAACCCTCAGGAGGGAGAAGGTTCTCTGCTGTTCTTCCAGAGATGCAAGAGTTAAATGATATTTTTTCCTGTATTGCTTCCTCTTGTTGATGTCTCGTGAGCTTCACCCGTAACTCATGACTGAAGACACCTCCTTGTTTTTAATGCTCTGCACACCTTGTAAAGAGCTCCCTGTGAAGTTTGTTCGGGTGTGGCAGCAGCTCCTGAACAGGTTCCAGCGGGACACTCCTTGCCCTCTGCCTGTCCCAACAGTACTGGTGTGGCCCCACCTTGAGTTCTGGGGGGACTTTTGGTCACCACAATATAAAAAAGGCTTTAAGCTATTAGAGAGCATCCAAAGGAGGATCACGAGGACGGTGAAGGGTCTGGAGGGGAAGCCTCGTGAGGGGAAGTTGAGGTCACTTGGTTTGTTCAGCCTGGAGGTCAGACCTCACTGGGACCTTCAGCGTCCTCACGAGGGGCAGCAGAGGGGCAGGTACATCACGATCCCTTCACTTCTGTGACCAGTAACAGGACCTGAGGAAAGGGCTGGACCTGGGTTGGGCAGGTTTAGGTTGGATGTCAGGAAAAGGGTTTGGATGTCAGGAAAAGGTTCACCCATAAAGAGGTGGAGCATTAGAACAAGCTCCCTGGGGCAGTGGTCAGGGCCCCAAGCCTGTCTGAGTTCAAGAGGTGTTTGGATAATGCTTTCATGCACAGGGTGTGATTCTTGGGGTGTCCTGCACAGGGCCAGGAGTTGGACTCGATGATTGTGAGGGGTCCCTTCCAACTCAGCGTATTCTGTGATTCTGTTCTGCGATTCTGGTGTCTGCTGTGCAGCAGATGGAGCGGGGCCCGTGGTGATAGTGTCTATTACACAGAGCAGTGGTGACTGAAAAACCAGCAGTATCTCCTATAAATCTCACAGCTCATGTAGCTGCTGCTTCCAGAAGAGCTCTGTATGCGTTGAGAAGAATTTTTTCTGTGCTACTTCTTTCTTTTGGTATGCTTATGCAGGAGAATAAAATGCAGATTATCAATGCAGTTTGATAACCATTTGTTTCTGGTTTCAAAAGCTCCTGTGCTTTCAGAAAGCCCAGAAGGGCAATATACCTTCAGCCCATTTAAGATTTATAAAGTGTGTCAAACGGCTGATATGAAATCGGTTAAACAGATCACTGTTGTGGCTCTCTATTCTTTCTCATCTCAGGTATTTCTGGAGACAAGGTAGAGATAGACCCTGTTACTAATCAGAAGGCCAGCACTAAGTTTTGGATTAAGCAGAAACCCATTTCAATCGATTCTGAACTCCTCTGTGCCTGTGACCTTGCGGAAGAAAAAAGCCCAAGTGAGTAGTCCTTTTTATTTATGTTCCCTCTCCTCTCCCTCCCTGGATGTGCTCGATGTCCAAAGAATTATTGCTACCATGTCCTTTTCTTTCTATAGGTGTATTTTATTCATTACAGGATGTTTTTAATCCGACTCAGTTCTGTTATAAAGAATACAGCATAAACAGACACACATTTTACAAGTGTCCTGTGATGCTGCTCTCAGCTAATGGCATCATTCAGTGTTTCTTGCCCACTGTCATACCAAGGGAACACTGGCTCTACCCAGCTGTCTCCAGCCCCCCAGTGCATCAGGAAAATCCATGTTTCAATATAATTGCAATTTTTTTGAAATTTTTTTACATCCAGACCAGTGCAGCTGGGGATCTTGGATATACAGTAAGTATCAGCTCAGTCTGAATTTGCCTCAGCCCTGGCTGCAGGGTCACTGGGATTGGAGGGGCTGCTCTGAGCACTCCATTCCATAGTGGTGGCCGTGCTGGGCTCTGAGGACAGGCTGGATGTCTCAGCTCCCAGTCATCACCCAGAGGTCAGAAGTAGCTGTTTAGAGTGTGGCTTCAAAAGCCAAGGGCTTCTGCTCGTTGCATCAGTGGAGTAATGAGAGTCTCTATCTGGAAAATTTGTTTTAAAAAGCAGAAGATGGGCCCTGGGTGAATTGGGTGATGTCTCCCAGTGGGGCCAAAATGGAACTGTCTATGATCAAAAAGCAACTGTAGTTCAAAAGCTCGGATGGATTTTATTGCACTTGTGCCTCTGCAGAGTAGGGATGCTGGTCTTAAGTACTTATCTGCAAGGTGACAGAGAGGGAGAATTATGTGATACATATTTACAGAGGTAATGATCTGTTGAATTCTCTTGGAAGAGTAAATTTATGGCTGCCACAGATTTTATCAGCAATTATTGAACT
Source organism: Myiozetetes cayanensis (assembly GCF_022539395.1). Classification (NCBI taxonomy): domain Eukaryota; kingdom Metazoa; phylum Chordata; class Aves; order Passeriformes; family Tyrannidae; genus Myiozetetes; species Myiozetetes cayanensis. The sequence goes on along the minus strand of NW_026087445.1, from coordinate 10,030,084 downwards.
ATATCCTTCTCTCCTTCATTACCCCTTCCTACCTCCATGTTCTTGGTCCAGTCATTGTCTTCCTTTTCTGTCTCTCCATCAAGATTTCTTGGTCCTTGGGGAGGCACAATCCCAAGGAGAAGCCTCCCCAATGACCAGGTGGTCTGAAACACGTGAGGGTTGTGTACAGTGCAAGGGGCAGTTTGCACTGGTAAATACTGTCACACCTCTGGGTTGTAGCCACATTTCATTGTAAATGCAAACACCTGAGGAGGTAAAATTGTGCCCACAAAATGAGACTGCATTTGAAGAGCTGACCTTGAAACCCGAGGTTTCCACTTCTATCCACACGCCAGCCCGAGGCATCCAGGTGTCCCTGGAGACCTCAGACCACGTCCTGCTGGGATGGGGCTCTCCAGCCCCAGGGGCAGCACCTGCAGCTGTGGGAGATTACCTCTGTACCCAGATTGTACCAGCACGGGTATTTCAACCCCCAAATAGAGTCCAGGTGCAGAAGGGCAGTACCTGCACATGGGGACCACTGAGTGAAGAATCACGATTTTGGAGAGGACACACAGGTTGCAGCAGAGGCAACTGTTATGATACTGAGGGGTTTATTTGCATGTTTCATGTGACCATTTTAAACTTCTCCCACTAAATAATTGTTCGACAGAGTTCCAAAAGGAGAAAATACTTCCTTCTGAAACTGCTGACCTTTTCCCAACTCACGAAAGATGTTCCAAAAGTCATTATTTTAGGCCAGCAGAAGAGACTTTTAGTGTGACATCTCAGAATGATGCATTTTGTGGAACTGAGCAGCAGATCAGTATCTCTTGAATTTTAAATGGGAAAAAGTTATTTTAGTAGCATAAAGGAATGAAACTCACTGTATTTCACAAGTTTTGTCTGTGATTTTTATCAGCACGGTGATGTATGTTTGCAGCAGAGTTTACATCAAAAATTATTCCTGGATCTTCCTTGAATGAATTATTGCAAAGAGAGGCTGAGTACAGATAAGGTCTTTGAGTTCTGCAATATATTTTGTTTTCATGTTTTTATCTTTTGTAACACAAACAGGCTCCATCTCCTCTTTCAGAAGTGCTCTGCACACACACTGGTGCTTGTCCTGCTAGGCCAGGTGAAACACGGGCTCTGGGTTTGGAGCTGCCTTCCCTCCCCAGGCATGGCATGGTTAGAACCCAGCTGAGCCCTGCTTTGCTGGGCTGTGTTCTTGTAAACTCTTGAAGAGGTGAAGGGTTTGCAGGAGCCTCCAGGTGTGACTGTACTTTTTAGTAAGGACAAGGGGTGTTGGGAGTGAAGGTTGAATGCTGGGACCAGTGTATGGGTGTGGTGGAGAACCTTGTATGTGTATTCTTCAGTTTTCTCTGAACAGGTTCATGCAGTGAAGTTTTAGTGGCACTTGCATGTGTGTTAAAGGCCTCAACAGCTTCAGAGCTGATGTGGTGTGAATATTTATGGACAACTTGGAGCTGTTCTGGACAGGCTGAGCTTTCCTGTACCATAAGTTTATGGAACTCAGAACTGCCTTCAGTGAGGACAGAGAATGAAAACAGAAAGCTCTGACATCTCACTTGCTGTTAGTGGCAGGATTGTAGGCAGGGATGGCTGATGATTTTTGTTTGCCCTTGTAGTAGCCCTGGGTCAGAATTTGAATTTTTATTTGTAAATTAAATCAGACTCCCTTGATTTAGACAAAGGGAAGAGGTAATGGCCCTGCTGGCGCGCTCCAGTGCCATTAGAACCTGAGAACACTCGGCATGAACGGCTTCTTTAAATCAGGTTCAGCCTGATTATCACGAGAGATTCTGAATGTTTTGAATCTTGAAAGGAAGCATCCTATCATGGAGAAATAAGATTTAAGCCTTAATAAAGTAGTTGTCATTTTTATAGCTGAAAAGAGCTTTGTATCTCAATTAAGTGTACATAATATAAAGTCTTAAGGAAGCAACATAATAAGTTTAATACAATTATATCCCTTTGCAATAGTGTAATTTAAAGGAAATCTGATTCTGGTAATGTCTCTTACATTACTTGGACAAGGAAGAAACTTCAGTGTCACTGCCCGCTGCCTCCCTGCAGTGCTCTGTGTCCAGCGCTGCCGTGGGGAGGCACAGGGACCTCGGGGCAGCCCTGCAGTGCCACTGGGGCTGATCAGTCAGGCAGCTCACCGTGGGCCTCTCCCACTCATCTGTGTTCTACACGAGCTGCAGAAATTGTATTTATTTGATAATTTACTTGAGACACTGAAGCAACATTCTCTGTGACCCTTTATCTGCCTTTTTTTTGTTTTCATAAAGCAGAGACATCTCAGTTACTAGGTCAAAATACCCTCAATATGAAGGTAAGTCTAAACAAAGGTGTTCTGTAGGTCACAGGGTACATGGGTAACTTCGGTTTGTAATTTAATTGCCCGCTTTGCACCCTGCAGCTGAAGATTTCCTTTAAATTCTGATTCCATTGTTGCACTGGGGCTTAACAGAGTGTTAACCTGGTAATAGGCACAGGGCCTCCCCATTATATGTCTCGCTATCGAGCGGTTCTGCATGACTAGTTAAAAAAGATGGCAAGAAGATTAATGAAAGCTGCGAGTACAGAAGGGGGGCAGGTACCTCGGCAAGACTTCCAGCGAGGAGATATTAGAGCTGAACCAGAGCTTGGCTTTTTCTTTATCCCGTGACCTTTGAACCTGCCTTACTGTCGAGAGCTGCCAGCCGAGCCGACGTTTTGATTGATGTTGCTACACGAGTCAGTCTTTCCCATTGAATTCCACATCTGCACGAAAATAGCTTTTCCAGCAGTATTCACCCTGGCTGTAAGTGATAGCCAGAGCCATGCCTGAACCCCCTTTATGTAGTTTTCATTTAAAGCTAAAGGTATTTGATGTTTTAATTCAGTGTCCAGTTCCTCCTGATTATGCATGTTGGGTAATACTGACTTAATGAGTTCGTTCTTGGGTTGTGGAAGGACTGAAAATATACAGAAAGCACTGGGAAGGCATCGGGTTCCTGCTGCTCTGGGAGCTCAAATAGAGACGTTGCAGGTTTGCTCAGAGCCTGCAGTGGGGCCGGAGCAGAGGCAGCGATTACCTGTGTGCTCTGCAAATGGTGCACAAAATGTCCTGTGCTGGTTCCTGGGATCCCTGCTCCCACTGTGGATAATGCAGAGCACCTGTGAAGTAACAGAATACAATTCCTTCTTGATAGGAGACCAATCACAGGTTCTGATCAAAAGGTGAAAAACAGGTTCAGCAGAGAAAATGTTCCCCAACTTCAGGCTCGAAGTGAAAGGACTGTGCAAGCGTGGAACAGAAGGGATGAGCCCACAGGCTCGTGGCCGTGTGTGCAGGCAGGGGATGCCTCGGGGGGAATGGCAGCAGGGCACAGATGGCCGTGGCTGTGCCGCCAGCTCCGTGTGCCGTGGGGGGCTCCGTGTGCCATGGGGGGCTCCGTGTGCCGTGGGGGGCTCCGTGTGCCGTGGGGGGCTCCGTGTGCCATGGGGAGCTCCGTGGTGTTGTGGGGGCTCCGTGTGCCATGGGGGCTCCGTGTGCCGTGGGGGCTCAGTGTGCCGTGGGGGGCTCTGTGTGCCGTGGGGGGCTCCGTGTGCCATGGGGGGCTCCGTGTGCCGTGGGGGGCTCCGTGTGCCGTGGGGGGCTCCGTGTGCCGTGGGGGGCTCCGTGTGCCATGGGGGGCTCCGTGTGCCGTGGGGGGCTCCGTGTGCCGTGGGGGGCTCAGGGCTGAGCCCCAGAGGCCTCGGGAGCCTGCACGGCCCGGGCAGCCCCCGGTGGGATGTGTCCCCCAGAGCAGGGTCTGCAGGGGGGTCCCGGTGTCCCTGTGCAGGGACGGGCAGTGGTTTGGGGACGGCGTCGCTGGAGCGGCTCCTGCCGCAGCCAGGGCTGTGCTGATTAACTGTGTCCCCCTTGAACAGCTTCTCCATAAAAGTTCTCCTGAGCGCAATCAGGAGCGTGCATTGCCTCATCCTTTTAACAAATCTGTTTTGTAGCCCTATTAAAAGGGGTCTTCATCTATCCTGTCAAAGCTATTCTGCTGGGGTTTTTTAGTTTAATTACACTATCCAATTAAAACTCCTCGCTGCATTTTGATTCGCCTCTCCTCGGGCCTGAGTGGATGTGACATTTACAAGGCTCGCCTCTCAGGCAGACAATGTGTGATTGATGAGCTGCAGACGCAGTGGAGGAGCCGATTGCCATGTGGAAACACTGCTTAGTGCATTTTGATTTATTTATCATCTTTTTTCCCAAACAAGGTTGCTGGTGAAGAGGTTTTGGGCAACCCCGAGTTCCACCTCAATTTTCAGCGTTTTTGCAAAAATCTTTATTAGTATTCTACCTTTGGTAATAATTTGACGAAGAAACAAAAGGCTTTGAGGGAAAAAAATCCAGATGTGTGAACAGTTACCACAATTTGACACGAAAGTGGGCGTGTGCAGCACTTCAATTGCAGCTCTGCTTTCAGGACATCTGGACACAAGGCACCCTTCTAATAGCAATGCTGTGTAATGAGCCTGCAGTGGAACATAAAGACCTGAGCTGGAGGAAAAGAGATCATGGAGTGTGCTGCTCCCTGAGAGAATGGGGCAAGCCCGCAGGACTACAGCTGTTATTCTTTTCCCTAACATTATTATCATTTGTTCCTACTAAAGTACTGCCTGGTCTGAGGAGATCCACTCCAGGCTCATGGTGAGCAGCCTGAACCCATCGGTAACTCCACTGCTATCAGCAGGGTCAGGATTTCATCCAGAACTGACTGCCATCACTGCCTCTAAACTGTGTACCTCTGGGATAAATATCACTTGCATAAAATGGGCTTAACCCCACTTGTACACTCAGGCCAACATTCCTGGTCAGTCTGTGTCCCTAACCAAGCTCGGTACACTGTTGGTGTGTATTTTATTTTTCTTATTCCTTCCCTTTTTGCTGATGTGTTTCTAATTTTTTTCCATCCTGTCTGGGCCCGTGAGAAGAGATTTCAGGGTCTGATCCTGTTGTGGTCACCATTTCTGAAGTGGTGAGAATCAGTGATGGCAAATGATGTCCATAAGTGCTTTGTTCTTCAGAGGGGTCCTTCTCCAGCTATTTATTCCGCTAATAACTCTTAATTGTTGACTTCTGCCTTATGGTCCTGTAATGACAAAGCAATCATCAAGGTATATTGAAAAATTAACATAAATTTGCATTTCCCAGTGTTTGTTTTCTGTTTTGTCCAATTCATGAATATTCTTTTCATCTTCCATCTAATTAGTGATTTAATTCTGTGCATACTGATTAAAGAGTGGCTTTGGCAAAGAGAGGGTTTTGGTATGGGCTGAATTGTGGGGTGGGAGGGGAAAAAGAAAAACTCTTTCTAGTCTTGTCAGATTCGGTAAAAAAATTGTCTTTTCTTGTGCAAATTCACATCCTTCCAATGCTTTCCAGGCATTCTGTATTTCCAAGCAAACTGTTTTCCAGTATTTTTAGACTCTGATAAAAAGAGTTTATTGCTTAGATTAAGAAGTGATATTTTTTTCACCTTATCAGGTGCAGTGCGCTGACCCGCCAAGGGTTCGGATGTTTTCCTGAGATTGCAGCAATTAGCACAGGATTTGCTGCTGCCTGTATAGCACACTTTGGGCAGTACTTCTGGAGCTGTAATTGTGCTGTATGTGAACACAGGGGCGTGGAGAGGCCGGGGCTGCAGCGCAGGGCAGAGGCTGCACAAGGGTTTCCCAGCCTTTGGGAGGGTGAGCAGAAGGGTGAGCTCGGCCTTGGCGGCGTGGCTGGCACTGCAGAGCCTCTTCCTTCGCCTTGTTGGCTGTGCAGTGGTGCTAAAAATCAGGAGACAGGGCAAACAGCAGAATGTAAGACGTGGTGCTGAAGGAGTAAATGAGCTGTCCTCGGTGAATTCCCAGTGAATTAGCATCCTGCCCTTCCGCCGGCATCGGCTGTAGGCTCCTCTCCAGGAGTAACCACGCAGGAACCCATTAGTGGTGGGGTTGGAGAAGATTTATCAGCGTTCTGAGCTGAGGCCAAAGGGCACTGTTGGGAAGAGGCTGCTCTCCTGCTGTGGCAGCGGGGTCGGCCCCGGGGGGCTCAGCAGCACTGGGGCTGGTGAGGGGCTCGAGAGCCCTCGGCTGTGCCGAGCTCGCTGTGGGCTGTGCCTACACAAAAGCTGTTGGTAACAGATGAGCTTCTGCCATTCCATTTGCTTTCCATAACTGTTTTATCAGATAAACATAGTTGGGAATAACATGCATTTCCTTTTGCTTTTGCTTAATCCTGATAGCAGGACACTGAAGGTTCCCCCCAAACACCAAACCGGTGTTGGTGTGGAAGTGGTGGTAATGGAGCTACTCTTGCAGTGTCTGCATTTGGTTTAAATCTCCCATCACGTGCAGCAGGAGCCACTTGAGCTGCTGCTGTTTGTTACCAGTTCCTCTTATATGGAAACATCAAACCATGGAAGCTCCTATTGATCTTGGAATGGTCAGGGGTGGTGCTCCTATTGGAAAGAGGTACATCACGTATTTAAGCACTCTTGGAAATGGAAATCAATCTCACAATTCATAAATTCTATCTGGCTAGAAGAGTAGCAGAGCAAAGTGCCAGTTAGGATTTCAGTGCACTCATATTTCACACTGTAAATAGTGTGATGTGGACTCGGAGCCCATAAACATGATGCTGTAATGGGGAAAAGTCTTCTTGGCTCCTTTCCACTGCATCACGAGTCACAGGCACACACCCAGCCATCCTCCAGCATGGCAGCAGTGAACACCTGAGCAGGTTTTGTCTTGATCCACAGCAAGAACCACCCGATGAACTTTCAGGACCCAAAATACAGCAGCTCGTTGGGATCCTCCTGACCCTGTTCTGTGCCACTCTCATTTTCAGTAATCAGTGTCTGTAACTGTGTGGAATGTTCAGTGTCCAAGGAACATGGTGGGAGCTGGTGGGGGCAGTGCTGTCCCTCATCCCCAGGAGTGGTGCAGAGGCACTTTTGGAATCATTAAGATGCTGCATTCCAGGCAGAACTGCATTCATTAACATGCTGATGAGCTCCCAGGTTGGAATTCTGCATTTTTAGTACCACCAGGGTATCATTTGTCAAATGATTTAAAGGGTGGGGTTTTTATTATTATTATTAGCCAATTTTTCAATATAGAATTTATATTCCAGATTAGTGCATCATAATGGTGTTTAATTAACACTCCACAATAAAATACTTGCGTCTCAAATTTCCTGGCCACCGATCTGAGCATATATCAGTCACTTTTTGGAAATCTGGAGAATTAGATAATGTAAATAAGATTTCCAATTAGCTTTCCTGCAGGAAAGACCTGGATTTACAGTAATATGGCTGTTACTTTATGGCTTGCTAACTCTGACTGTTGAACTGAATAAATTAGGAGAAAACTGTTGGAAAAGTATCATGTATAGAATATGCCTAATTTTAATTCTGAAGCCATCATCATTCACACAAGTGAGGGACATTTTGCCTTCCCACGTGTTCCATGTTACACCTTTGTGTTGCAGTTGTCCCTCCCGGCCCTGTCCGTCAGTCCTGGGCCGTTCTCCCAGGGGCAGGAGGGAGTGGCTGGGCTGGTGGCACCACGTGTGCACTCCATCTCGTGGACCCTCTGTTTGGGACCGGCCTGAGCAGCCGTGAAGCTGCCAGCTAATTGCAGTCGGGGTTAATTGGATTGTCCCGCTGCAGGAGGGGCAGTCCCGGCTGCAGCGCTTGGTGCTGTGCAGCGGTGCCAGTCCCCTTCACCAGCAGCAGCCAGCTGGGTTGGGGGGAGGTTTTGGGGGGAGGTTTTTGAGTGATGATTCTGGGATTAATTGCCCTTTCTTTTTCAATGCAACACTTGTCCGTGCGTGGGGGTTTTCCAGCGAGCCCCGGTGCGGTGGCTGAGCCGAGGCGCCGGTGTGGGCCCAGCAGAGCTAACCAGCCATTTGATGGATTTTTGCATTTCCTGCAGTGGGGATGTGATGGGAAAAGGAACTTTATTGACTGGAGTTCAGCTGCTCCTGTAAGCCACCACTTGCCTTAAATTGAAATGACATGAGAAGCCTGTCAGCATTTCATTGCTTCCTTCTGTCGTGCTGATGGTACGCGGAGATCACCATCTGTGGTTTTCTTCTGTCAGGCACACGAGCTCTGCTCAAACTTTACAGGAATATTCTGAACAGTTTTTTTCTTATCTTTGCAGGTCATGCAATATTTAAACTTACATATCTAAGCAATCATGACTACAAACACCTTTACTTTGAATCAGATGCTGCTACTGTCAATGAAATTGTACTGAAGGTGAGTATTAAACTTTAACGTGACCCAAAATCCTGGTGTTTTACCACTTGTTAGACATGAGAAGAGAATTCAGGAGGCTCTGGAATCACGAGGGTGCAGTGCCTGAGGACCACTGAGGTGTGTTTAACCTGCCAGACTGGCTGCTCCCTGCCTGTTGTTTTATTCATCCTTCGAACAGTTGCTGCCTGTCTGTGTGTAGCATTTCCCTTTGTGCTTGTTTCTAGTTAAAAGAAACACTAGTCTTGTGTGGAATTTTATGGGAAACTACCAAATTCTACTGTGTCCAGGTAGTTTCCACCCCTGGACACGAGGTGCTCAGCATCCCCATGCCGTGCAGAGTGCAGGGGCTGTGTGGGACTGGGTGCTCCTGCCCCTCACCCACGTGATCCCACAGAGCACACAGGGGCTCTTCCTCACCTCATCCTCCATCAGGGTTCTTTGCTTCCCCTGGGGCTCTGGACAGGCTCGTACTCCCTTGCTTTGGGAAACAAATTATTGTTACACTCTTGGAAGATTAAACGGAATTTTCCACAAGTTCATCTTTCGTTGCAAGTCAAAATTCAAAAGCAGTAATTCTGGCAAACCATCTGTTATGTTTGCTTTTATGGGCTGTGTGGAGTTTAGAGGATTGTTAAATAACTGACGTGCGATAAAATAACTTTTATTCCTAACACAGAAGGTGAAAGTATTTGAGGGGGTTTCTATTTTGGGAGCGGTTAGGCCAATTCTTTTGTTCCCACTTTGTCTTAAATCAGCTATTGTAATCCAGAACACTTAAGAATCATGGAATCACAAAATTGTTAGGGTTGGAAAAGACCTCCAAGATCATCAAGGCCAACCTCTCACTGATCCCCCCATGCCCACTAAACACATCAGGGAGAGCCACGTCTGCTTGTTTTTTGAACACTTCCAGGGACGGTGACTCCACCTATCTGAGACTCCTCATAAAAGAAGGCTAAAAAAGGTTTACTGTAAATAACATGAATATTCAGGAGAGAAATACCATTGAACAGTACTTTTTTTCTTAAGTTGCCGTTCGTTTACATAGAACATTCTCTGGTTTCATGCACAAGTCACCGGTTTGTTTTCAATTCCATCAGCATTAGAAGATGCAGAAAAATCAGACTTTTCAAATTAGGCTTTTTACATGATCAAGTGAGAAAAATGGAGGCTTTATTGACCATGAAAATTCCCTATATTTTTATGCCTTAAGCTGTAATATGCAATGAAAGTGAAGCACTCTACAGTGCATAAAATTGTGCAAGTTTTAAGCCACAGCATATTAACCAGCTAATGGCAGACCAAAGGGCATTTTTATCTTTTTGATTCTTGCATTAACCTTCCATTAAAATTATCTGTGAGATTATCACAAAGCACTGGAGATAATAAATTTAGGAAGTAGTGGGCTTGTTAAATATCATTTAAAAATGCTTTCATCAAGTAAAATGTGCCAAAACACAGAAAAACTCTGAGATTAGCTGAGTATGCAAACATCATAATGGAAGAATTATTTTTATTGAGGCTGATAAAGTCCTTTATTGAAGCCCATTACTGGATTATCCCCATGCTGGGGCTATGCTGTCTGCCTTCACCAGAGATTTGGGTGACCAGGTGGGAAAAGGGACAAGGGACATGGGTGGATGCACTGGGCTCTTCTGGTGCTCCAGGCTCTCTCTGTCATCATTGTCCTGGTGGCCACTGGGACCAGTTACACCAAAGCCCTGTTCAGTGGGTGGTGTGGGGGTCCCTGCCCGCCCCAGGCCATGCTGCTCAACCGCTGATCAAATGAAACATCACCTCGTGTCTTGCAGGTTAACTATATTCTAGAGTCGCGAGCAAGCACAGCCAGAGCAGATTATTTTGCTCAGAAACAAAGAAAACTGAGCAGGAGAACAAGCTTTAGCTTCCAGAAGGAGAAGAAGTCGGGCCAGCAGTGAGGCCGAGCCTCGAGCAGAGCTGTGTGCCGCGTTGGAGGAGCCGCTCCCCAGCGCCCGGACGGGGGAGCCAGGACTGTGGTGCTCCTGCTGCCGGGGCAGGAGCGGCCGGCAAGGAATCTGAACTATCCCGTCTCTCACGGCTGGAAGATTATCCCTCGTTGGCGATGGGAAGTCTCCCCTGTGACAGAAATAAAGAGCCATATCAGCCGGAAAGAAGACTGTTACGCTTCAGGTTCCTTTGATTAGAAATAAGAGAATGACGTAGACTGGCATCATTTAATTACTGTATTATGTACAATCACAAGAAGAGATGTGATTACATATTATTTCACAGCCTGGTTAAAATAAATTATATACATCTGTAATCCACCCACGTACACGCAGGTATTGCTTGTGACATGATCAAATTTCTAAAAACAAAATGTAGGACAAATGTATCCATTTTTACTATTAATAAACAGATGTAATCTTTTTCAAGGTCCATATGATGCACAGTTCTTTTGGGGGGAGGCTGCAGTCCCAGATGGTTTCACTTCTGTTGCTGAAGTGCAGGAGGCATCCGTGAGCCAGGAACAGCAGCCGTGGCAGGGGAGTGCTTAGCGAGGGATGCTGAGACAGTCGAGTCTATTGTGGTTTGTTTTGTTCAAAAATATTTTTATTTAACTGTGCTTTTCAGCTTTGCATACGCTTTATTGGAAGTTGCTTGCTGCAGTTGGAAATCCACAGCAGCATCTTGGTGGTGGAGAGGAGCATCCTCCTGCCCAGGACCCACAGCTGCTGCTGCCCAAGGTCTAGCCCTGCCTCTGAGGCACCTTGCACCTGGGACTAAAAAATGCCTTCACCTTTTCTTAATATTATTCTTTAAAAATAAAAATTAATACCTACTTTGTACTAGGATTTGTAACTATATTGGCCTTGTCCATCCTTAATACATCAGGGAACATGGGAATGGGATTGCTGAGACCCAGAGCCGCGTTTTTGGTTGAATTCACCCGAGGTGTCTTTCATCCATCTCTCTGGGCCGCTGGAGCTCTGCACACACATCCCTGTGTGTGGAACTGCCCTGGTTCCGCACGGCATTGAACCCCCACGGGGCTGGGGCCAGCTGAGCGCGGCAGCCCCACGGCACAGCCTGACCTCTGCCAGCTCCCACCTTGCTTTTGTACAGAGAAAACGTCCTGAGCCTTAACGCTTCGTGCAGGAGCAACCACTGAGGCAGAGGGAGGGTCTGTGTCTCTCACCTGTTGCGTTTTCGTGGCTCAGCCCTCCCGGTGCCGATGGCACGGGGAGGGAGCCCTGCCCGCACCACTGAGGCCAGGCCTCACTGTACAGTCTTCCATGATATCTGCAAAATGAGGATCGCTATTTTATAGTATGTTATTGATTTTTTAAATATTTTCTATGTGCAAATGCAGCACAGATGCAATGGGGAAAACCCCTCTGATGTAAATGACTCCTTCAACTGACTGTGAACTATTTAACATTAAAGTTGTTCTGTGAATGTTGTTTGGCCACACAGTTTCAATTCTTTTTAAATGAACTGAAAAATTTCCTATTTGGTATCAGGAACAGCAGCAGTCTCCTGTTTCCATGGTCATAGTGCTGCTGTCACCCCCTCACATGTATTTATCAGCAGCAGGGATTCAGCATGTGCAGGTTTGCTCTCAGTAAAGCCTTAAAAATTCAAATAATACAATCTCTGCTGTCTGTGCTGACGTTTGTGGCACAGTCCCTTGCCCAGATCATGTGTGTTCACACCCTCTCATCAGTCACCTGCCACTAGCTGTTCCCAGTGTGGGTGTTCCTGGGAGCCAGGGCAGGGATGGATAGATGGACGGACACAGACAGATGCTGCTGCTGGAGGCTGCTCCAAGAGCTGGGTGAAAAGCAGGAAACATTGGAGCCCAGGATGAGTTTATTTGCTCCAAAAGAGCCATTAAATAGTTAAAAGCAGCTAAAAAACAAATTTGCTTTCCAGTTGAATACATAGCATGCAGGAAACCTTTCCTAAATCCTGGAAAGGTCCAGCATTCCAAGAGCTGAGCAGGCCCTCTGCAGAGCAGACATTTCTGCTCCTCAGCGTTTCTGAAGGAGTTAAATTGGAGCTCATGGCTGCAATCTGTGCACAGCTGAGCACGGACCCATCACGGGCTGGTCTTTCCCCGGTAGTCGTAGATGTAATTGAGTCAGATGGGCATTCAACTGGGTCAGCAAGGCAAGCTGTTCCTCCATCCTGCTCCTGGGCTCTGGCAGAGGAGGGTGGGTGCAGCTCATGCGCTGAGGATGACTCTGGCCTGCCGTGCACTGGGAGCTGGTGGAGGCAGCAGAGGTTTTCTGAATTTGGCTCCACTGTTGGAGGAGTCCTGTCTGCAGGGACAGTCCCACTCTCCTCCTTGGCTTTCCCAGAGCATTGGGGACCACAAGAGTGGCCTTTCAGCAGGAAACACACAGGGCACCCAGGCATGTGCTGGCACCCAAGACCAGAGCAGTGGGTGCTCTCCCTGGCCCTGCAGGGTTTGCCATGAAGTCCCGCAGGAGCAATTCAAGCCAGAGGCTCTGTTGGGTTTGGGGTGGCAGGAGCCTGGTGCATCCCGGGAGTTTTGCAGCTGCCCCTCAGACAAGGCTGGGACCCGACACTGGGACAAGCAGGCAAAACCCATCACACAGCCCTGGGTGCAGCCCTGAGATTAATGGGGGGAGTTATTTATGAAGACATGTTTGTAATGGGCCCATGAATTCATGGAAATGTGCTGCTGTGGCGGCGGGTGCTGCTGGGTGCTGCTGCTGCAGCTGAAATTAATGCCCCTTAAATCACATCCCAGCGCAGTCAGCCTGGTGCTGCTGGCCAAGGACAGTGACGAGGACAGGGATGTGTGGGCACAGCGGGCACGTGGCCAGGTGGGCCAGTGGAGGGTGCCCTGTGCCCTGTGCCCCGTGCCCTGGCCGGGTGCTGCTCCCCGGCACCAGTGCCAGGGCCACCACGGGCAGCTGGGGCATGGGGAGGGCTGGCCCTGGGCACGGCCCTGCTCTGCCACTCTGCTGCATGAAGGGTTAAGCACTGTCATGTTTTATTCTCCCCACACACCTCTGCTTAAATGCAAAAAGAGAAAAAAAATCTCAACAGGGTGTTGTTCACTCTAAAAACCCTAAGCATGATTTGTGAACTCTCACAGCCTGGGTAATCTCATCAGAGTAATGGGATTATATTTCAAATCACCATGGCCTGTTCATTACACATTTAAACTCCTTTGACAGAGGAAAAGTTAAATAAAATGTGTGCGTCAGCCCTGGTTGACTTTCCCAGTTCTCTTTCTTGATTAGACAAACAGATGCTGAGCTCCAAAATGAAAAAATAATGTGCTCATTTATTCATTTTTCTGACAAGTCACAATAGATTTTTAACTACAAATGAGCCCCCTCCCCAAGTGGGAGTGCAGGGGCCGCATGTGCCATAATGGGCTGTGAGCCCACGGCGGGGGCTGGATGGGGCACAAGTGGTCATTTCCGTGCTGTGAGAGTGGGGACGCTGCCACAATTCCCCCAACGCTGCCACTGCCGGAGGAATTCCTCCAAGGAGCTGATGGACGGCACTCGCATTCCTGCCTCGAGCGCAGCCATCGCCTGCAGCACTGCGGCCCTGCCCGAGCCAGCCCCACCAGAGGCATCCACCGAGGTTTCTGGCACCTCCCGCTTGGTTCTGCTCACCCAGGCTGGCATGTACACAAGTGGCAGCACTGGGGCTCCTGGGACTGCCATGGCCTTGGGGGTGGTTGTGGTGTGGCCTTGGGGATGGCTGTGGCATGGCCATGGGGCTGTGGTGTGGCCATGGGGCTGTGGTGTGGCCATGGGGATGGCTGTGGCATGGCCATGGGGCTGTGGCATGGCCATGGGGCTGTAATGTGGCCATGGGGCTGTGATGTGGCCTTGGGGCTGTGGCATGGCCATGAGGCTGTGGTATGGCCATGGTGCTGTGATGTGGCATGGGGCTGTGGCATGGCCATGGGGATGGCTGTGGCGTGGCCTTGGGGGTGGTTGTGGCATGGCTTTGGGGCTGTGGTGTGGCCATGGGGCTGTGATGTGGCCATGGGGCTGTGGTGTGGCCTTGGGGGTGGCTGTGGCATGGCCATGGGGCTGTGGTGTGGCCATGGGGCTGTGGTGTGGCCATGGGGCTGTGGTGTGGCCTTGGGGGTGGTTGTGGCATGGCTTTGGGGCTGTGGTGTGGCCATTGGGCTGTGATGTGGCCATGGGGCTGTGGCATGGCCGTGGGGATGGCTGTGGTGTGACCATGGGGCTGTGATGTGGCCATGGGGCTGTGGCATGGCCATGGGGCTGTGGTGTGGCGTGGCCTTGGGGACGGTTGTGGCATGGCCATGGGGCTGTGATGTGGCCATGGGGCTGTGATGTGGCCATGGGGATGGCTGTGGTGTGGCCATGGGGATGGCTGTGGTGTGGCCTTGGGGCTGTGATGTGGCCTTGGGGCTGTGGTGTGGCCATGGGGCTGTGATGTGGCCATGGGGTTGTGATGTGGCCATGGGGATGGCTGTGGTGTGGCCATGGGGATGGTTGTGGCATGACCATGGGGCTGTGGCATGGCCGTGGGGCTGTGGTGTGGCCATGGGGATGTGGTGTGACCATGGGAATGTGGTGTGGCCTTGGGGCTGTGGTGTGGCCATGGGGCTGTGGTGTGACCTTGGGGCTGTGGTGTGGCCATGGGGCTGTGATGTGGCCATGGTGGCTGTGATGTGTAGGGCTGTGGTGTAGCCATGGGGCTGTGATGTTAGGGCTGTGGTGTAGCCATGGGGCTGTGATGTGCAGGGCTGTGATGGCCATGGGGCTGTGATGTGGCCATGGGGCTGTTATGTGGCCATGGGGATGGCTGTGGTGTGGCCTTGGGGACGGCTGTGGCATGGCCATGGGGCTGTGATGTGGCCATGGGGCTGTGGTGTGGCCTTGGGGTTGTGATGTGGCCATGGGGCTGTGGCATGGCCGTGGGGATGGTTGTGGTGTGGCCATGGGGACGGCTGTGGCATGGCCATGGGGCTGTGGTGTGGCCTTGGGGCTGTGGTGTGGCCATGGGGCTGTGATGTGGCCATGGGGATGGCTGTGATGTGGCCATGGGGATGGTTGTGGCATGACCATGGGGCTGTGGCATGGCCGTGGGGATGGTTGTGGTGTGGCCATGGGGACGGCTGTGGCATGGCCATGGGGCTGTGGCATGGCCGTGGGGCTGTGGTGTGGCCATGGGGCTGTGATGTGGCCATGGGGCTGTGGTGTGGCCGTGGGGCTGTGATGTGGCCATGGGAATGTGGTGTGACCTTGGGGATGTGGTGTGGCCATGGGGCTCTGGCATGGCCATGGGGATGGCTGTGGCATGGCCTTGGGGATGGCTGTGGCATGGCCTTGGGGTTGTGGCATGGCCATGGGGATGGCTGTGGTGTGGCCTTGGGGGTGGTTGTGGCATGGCCTTGGGGCTGTAGTGTGGCCGTGGGGCTGTGGTGTGGCCGTGGGGCCGTGGTGTGGCCATGGGGACGGCTGTGATGTGGCCGTGGGGCTGTGGTGTGGCCATGGGGCTCTGTCATGGCCATGGGGATGGCTGTGGCATGGCCGTGGGGCTGTGGTGTGGCCGTGGGGATGGCCATGGTATGGCCGTGCCAATCACTGCCAGCTGCAGGCACATACCTGCTCAGTGCACCAGAGCTGCCGCTGCCTCACTTGATGTCATTGCTCCCAAACCGACCTGGCCGTGAGCAGCAGGCGTGTGATGGGGACGTGGTGGAGCTTGGCACAACCGTGGCGCATCTCGATGCCCCCAAGTCCCACGAGGGCCTTCACCAGGGCAGTTCAGCCGCTTCCCAGGAGCTGCAAAGGAAGGAGCACGTGGGCTGAGCGGGTTGGGCTGCGCTCCTGCTGGAGAGGAGGGTCTCACTGGGGAGCACCAGGGCTCTGTTAGGGAGCTGGAATGCCAGATAATTAGAAATACATCAGCAAACCCCATTATTGTCAGGAGGCTGCAACTGCGTACAGTAATGAAGCAATTATTAATGAGCAACTGCAAGGCTGTCATTAATTTCAGCTTTTCAGGATCACAGACTGAGGCAAGCTGAATGTTGCAGCAGAGCCGGGCTGGGATGAGCAGGGCTGGCCCCCACCCCAGGTGGGCACAGCAGGATGTCTCTCCACCCCCCACCCCAGCCGGGACACCTCCCGTGCCATTGCCAGCCCCTTGCCCTCCCCACCTCAGGCACAGGGAGTTCCATCAATAGGCTGCCAGCGCCAGCCCCTGCGGGCAGCCCAGGCCGCGGCAGCGATGGGGACAGGCTGGGGACAGTGTGCCCATCGTGCCCAGCACAGGCGCGGTGCCGGTGGCTCCGGGTGCGCTCGGGGCCGGTGCAGGCGGGATCTGCTCCCGCACCAGCGCTCAGCCCCGCGCCGCAATCTGTCACGGCGGCTGGGGCTCGCCGGCTCTGCAATATGTACCTCATGTCTGGGCTGTCATCGGACATAATTCCTCCCTGCTGGCATATTGCTGATTTGTGCATAAGTGATGCGTGCAATCCACCTGAGCCGGGAGTCAGGGGTGCCTCGATCCGGGGCTGTCAGGGCAGAGTGTTTTAGTGCCTCCTGCGATTAGCTGGAATTGACAGGCCCTGAGAGCCGGGAATTGCACAACAGGGGAATTAACAGCCAGGGCTGGAGTGGAGTGTGGCACTCGTTTAATCTGCAATTTATCAGTTTGCGTGGCTCCTTGTCGCAGGAGGAAGATTACGCTCCAAAAAGGACGGCGCCTTTTTTTTTGAAATTCCATCTGACGAGAGGGCAGAGCAGTGCTCAGCTGCTCCCGGGGGGCCCCTGGCCCGCAGGGAGGGCACCCTGGACTGGGACATGGTGGGGACGGTGCCCATGGGCTGGGCCCCTCCAGAGGGGAGCAGAGGTCTTATGGGGCAGGTTCCAACCCCAGTCCCAACAGTGGCTCCATGGGCTACTCGGGGACACCCACGGCCACATCACCCTTCACTAAGACACTGGACTTGTCTCCAGAGGGGTCTGTGGAGCTGCAGCCCCTGTCCCGCTGCTCCCAGGGCTGGAGGGGCACAGGAGGCACCTCTCGGGGCACGGAGAGCCGCAGCGATGCCTCCCCCGGCCCCACCACACCGCGCCTGCTCCAATTTTGATAATATCATTAGAGGCTGATAATGGTTTCCAGGAACTCTGCAGCCTCTCTGCGAGGTGACAGCCTGTAAAGGCGGCGTGACAGATAATGTATTCTGCAAGGGTACAATAATGTGACTCTGAGCACATTAAACTCCTTTAATGTGGGTGACATACACCTTCCTCCTCACATACATTATCATCCTGAGGGCACACGCAGCACGCAGCCACACGGAGCCAGAGCCCACCGACCTCACCCTGCCTCCCACCATGGTGCTCCTGGAGCCAGAGCTGGTGCTGGTGCCAGTGCTCCACAGCCCCCCTGTGCCAGCCTTGCTGCCCCTTTCCCAGTGTGAGGATGTTAAACCACAGGACACAGATGCTCCCACTGTGTGTGGATGATTTCCTTGGCCTTCCTTGGTGTCCTGCTCTGATACTGAAAACCTTTATTCAACCTCACGTTATCAAAGATTATTTATAATGAACTAAATACGTTTTTAGCAGCTTCTTTCCTCACTTACTGCCACACTTTCACTGCCACTTCAACTTAATTAGGGAGGGTTGGCTAAAGAGATGGGAATAATGCATCTATAGAAATATATCTATGTATAAATGAAGAAAGCTGCCACCACAGGTCAGACCAGTCCTTTCAATTTATTGCCCTGGTACATTCATTTGTAAATAGCTTTGCCTTGCTGGTTTCTAAGTGCAAGGCTAATGTTGGAGTGCTTAAATTAATAGTGACGCACACCTTTCATTATTGCTATTAAATTAGGTGCTGGGCTTTGATGGAATCACTTGTTGCTGAACTAAAAGCCTTGTGGATGTGGGGGGGTGTATCCATTTGGTTTTACAGCAAGTTTAGGTCTTAATGTCAAGGCAGGCAGAGCTGAGCTGGTTCCTCCTCAGCACACTCCAATTAGCAGGAGGGCACCTCTTGCAGCCCGGCCCAGCTCCCCCGGGAGCTGGCACAGGCTCACAGCAGGCACGGGGGGCTCATGGCCGAGGGGACTGGGCAGGAGGACGCCCCACACCCAGCAGTGGGTTTGGGCTGCATTTCAGGGACAGGACCCCTCAAGGGAGGGGGAGTGAGGACCCCTGGCATCGTACCTGGCTCAGTGGTACGAGCCCAAAGGGCTCGCCGGGTCGGTGCTGTCACCTCCTGTGGGCACCAACCCCACGTCACACGGCATCCACCTTCCCACACCCAGAGCATCTGGCACACTGAAACGTAAAATATACCCCCAAGTCCCTGCAGACACGGGGTGTTGTGACATGGACCATCAGCCCAGTCACCTCCGAGCTGTGACTGACCCTGTCCGAGTGTCAGTATCCGACTGACGGTGTCCAAGCTGTGACACTGCCCTGTGCCACTCGGCACAGCCCACAGAGCCTCACACTGGGTGTTCATGGGGGTCCCACTGCCCCGTGCTGACCGGGGACTGGGGGTGCCCCGGGGCCCCCAACCCTGCCACCCTCATGACCCCATTTTCATGACCACTGCTGAGATGTTTGGTGGTGGCATCGTGACCCTCTGTTCTGACTGAGGGCTGGGGGCTCTGGGCTGGGCTGGGGGCTCTGGGCTGGGCTGGGGGCTCTGTGCTTGGGACCTGTGTGCAGGATTGGGGGTTCTGTTCTGGGCAGGGGGCTCTGAGCTGTGCAGGGGGCTCTGAGCTGTGCAGGGGGCTCTGTTCTGGGCAGGGGGCTCTGAGCTGGGCAGGGGGCTCTGAGCTGTGCAGGGGGCTCTGAGCTGTGCTGGGGGCTCTGTTCTGGACAGGGGGCTCTGAGCTGTGCAGGGGGCTCTGTTCTGGGCAGGGGGCTCTGAGCATTCCAGGGCGAGAGGACTCAGCTGGGCAGAGCTGTTCACAAGGCAGAGGCCAGGACTATGCAGGGGCTCCCAGGGCTATGCAGGGCTCTGAAAGGAAGGCACTGGGCAGGGAGCTCTGAGCCTGGGCAGGGCTCCACAGGGCAGCCAACCCTTTGATTCAACCACTGCAGTTCCCCATATGTTCTGCGGTGCCACCTTGAGGCCGCTGCTCGCAGCCCTCCAGCTCTGCACGGGCTGCGCGACCACCGCCATGCCCGGGCCCTGTCCTTGTCCCTACCCCTGCTCCTGCCTGCAGGGCCACCTCAGCCCCAGTGCACATCACCCATCCAGGACACGGGGTTGTCTGACATGCGGGGTCTGGTCAAGTTACAGAATTTTATCCCAGAGAAACAGCTCAGGACACTCCTTTGGGGTTAAGTTTCCTATTTCTAGAGAAAGAAGTTCCAAAAGTCCCTGTGCTGGCCCAGGCAGTGGCTGTGGGACCCACTGGTGGAATTTTCTTCCCTGTGCCACACGGCTGGCAAGGACCAGCCACCACAGCCCTGCCCACATCGAGGGGCTGAGACCCCTGGCAGGGCTGCCAGACAGGGATGCACAGCATCATCCATCCATGGGCTCTCCAAGCAGCTGGCATCCACAACCAGGTCACCGTCTAGCCTGAGGGACCAACATCCCTGTGTCCAGAGCTGGGACAGAGACATCTGTTCACTGCAGCTTCCCCACGGACAACAGGGAAGGGGTGGAATGCAGCTGACCCTGTTGGCTGACCCTTCCAGCCACACTGGGGACACAGGTGTGGAGCTGGTGACCGTGACAGGTCACACCGGTGCTCTGTGTCCCTCTGCCATGGGCAATGCTGGACGTACAAACTCCCCTTCTCTTGCTCTTTGGCATTATAGGGATAATAAATTCCTCATCAGTCCCAACCCCTCCTTGGTGTCCTCTGCAGCAACACTCCAATAATTAATTATAAACTACAAATACTGATCAGCATCCATGTCCTCTGCCGGCGCTGACAATCATTAACCAGAATATCAAATTTATAACGTTGGGATGCGGAACCTGGTGAGATGAACTGCTCTGCTTTTTAATCAGCTTTATGGGATGATAGAAAGCATTGATCGACAAAGATAAGACACAGCCCGTGTTCCTGTGTCTGTAGCTGTGCAGCCTTATTAATTTAGATTTACAAAGGGTTGGTTGATCTGGAGGGGACAGAGCCAGGGAAGTCGCCTTGTGCCCGATGGACCCGTGCAGAAGCCCACATGGGCAGCAGCTGGAGGGGGTTTCTGGGCAGGGGGCTTGCCAGCAGCCTGGCTCAGCTGGCTCTGGGCAGGGGTCCCCAAAGCCTGGCCACAGTGGCACAGGGACCCAAACTGTGCCCAAGCCCCATCCAGGGTGACACCAGTGGGACCCCAGGGGTTTGTCCTGGTCGGATGAGCACTTGTGCCAGTCCCAGTGACCTGGCACTGGGCAGCGTGTGCCTGCCTGCACGTACGGGCCCTGCCCCAGCCCTCCCTCCTCCCCCCAAAATGCATCTGCGACTGGGGCATCGCCTGCCCAGCCAGTGGGGCCCAGTGGCGGCCGGACAGCTGGTAACCATATTGGAGTGTCTTGCGCTGTCATCTCGCATTTGCTCGGCTGCTCCCGCTCCGCAGCCGGGGAGGCTGGGCCGGCGTTTTCAGGTCAGAGGCTGCATCCAGCACAGGAGAAAAATTCCCATTTCCCCACCAAGACTTTAACTGTGAAGTGGCCTGGACTCAGATCCTGCAGCCTGGCGGCCCCCACAGCGCTCGGCCATTCCCTGGCACTTCCAGCCCCGTGCCAGCCCTGCCGGCCACGCTCACCCCCCTGGCCACGTCCATCCCCGGGCAGCAGCTGAGGAGCTGGAACGGCTGCCAGTGATAGCAAGTGGGGCTGCAACCAGCGCCAGGAGCATGGCTGGATGGGAATTTGGGCTTGTCAAAAAATTTGGTTTCGTTCCTTTAATTTAAAAGTTTAACTAATAAAAGTAACTGAGAAGCTGTGGTATGCTTCAGCTTCTGTTCAGGATTTGATTTAATAGCACATGACGTTTTGATTAAAAAATTAGCTCTATATAATATCAATAGAGCTCACATTAAAAGGATTAAGAATTGGCTGACTGACAGGTCTCAAAAAGTGGTTGTCAATGGGGAATCATCATCGGATGATGATGTTCAACATGTTCATCTGCAATCTGGAAGTAAATATCAAATCAGTGCTGATAAGATTCGGGATGACAAGGATTAGTGGGAAGGTGGGAATGCTGACAGGGGGGAGCTGTGTGGGGCTGTGTTGATGCCCTGCACAAGCCGCCTCCCCACGCTGCTGCCACCAAGCCCTGTGATCATCGGTGCCTCTGCAAAGGTCATGGGTGAGCTTCGACCCCTCAGGAGGCACAAAGACATCACAGTCAACACCTCCCTAAATAGCTGGAGCCCCCAGCAGCCCCAGCCCCAGCAGCTCTGGCAGTCCCAGCAGCCCCGGCCACCTCCTCAGCTGCAGGTTGGGGTGCTGCATTTCTAGGGGTGATGCAGGTCTGTGTCTGACCTGCGCGGTGCCAGTGCCTGCTCCCAGCACAGACAGGGCACAGCAGCTGTTCCTCCCCTGCTGCCCTCGGCAGCTGTGGAGTTTTGAACAGCAAATCCCTGTTAGTGCAGGGAATGTCCCTAACCCACAGGAATTCCCAGTTGTGAGCGCTTTCAATTAGCGACCGCAGGCACTCAGCCCCTGGATGTGTTCATTAGTGACATGGCCCCACGCTCGGTGACGAGCTGGATGACAAACCTGTCTGAGGGACTCGCAAGGTTTCGACTGTGGCACAGCTCCTGCATTAGCCCTGGAGAGGGACAGGAAGGGGAGGGGTCCTCAGGTGCCTGTATGGGAGCAGGGATGTGCCCCACTGCTGGGCATGTGGACCCCACACGGACCCAGGGGAAAGCAGAGCCCCAGCACCCACATTCCCAGCAAGGGCATTGGGTCCTGTGACGGTGCCCGCTGGTGAAGGAGCCTCCACCGTCCCAGTTCAGCACATCCATCAGAGGGAGAGGCACCCACAGAGCCCATGGGTCCACCACAAGTGCTGAGTCCTGTAAATCCCACTAAGCAGATGTCCCTGAGCCACCTCCAGAGACACCTGGCAGCAGAAGGACACGTCCTGTCCTCCACCATGGGCAGGGGCTTCAGTGCTTCTGCAGGGTGTCAGCTCAGGGGACCCAGCCAGGACACAAGTGCCAGCACAGCACAGTCCGAGCAGAGCCCTGGCACAGGATGGACCCCCGGGCATCGCTGCCCTCCCAGTGCCCGGGTCCATGAGACCCCCACTCCAACGCCCAGTAACAGCATTGTGCTTCCATAGGGCTTCACTGGCCCAATAAAGGATTATCAGCTAAATAAAACAAGAAGTGAGTGATGCCACGATGCCCTGTGGGATTGGAATTGTGTGAGCAAAGTGGTTTTCTCAGGGAGATTTATTTCCTCTGCCGGCAGCCAGCCTGGTGCAGGGAATGAGCCTCTGGCTCCGAGGCCACTGCTCCCTCCTGCGCTCAGCACGCAGCTCTTGTGCCATTTCAGAGGGAATCAGAATAAAGGAGATACAAACAGATATTCCCCCATGGCAAAGGATGGGAGCACATGTGCACACACCTGCTCCCAGCACAGGAGCTGCTCCACTCCTGCTCCCCTGGCCCTGCTCTCCTCCCAGCCAACGCCTCAGCCCCAAAATCCCACCCGCAACCCACAGTCAGTTCCAGAAGGGCAACCCCATGCCAATGGGGACAGCTCCTGTCCTAGGCCTGGACATGGGGTGTGACAGTCCCCAGAGCCTCAGGCACACCCTCGGATGAAGCCATGGTCTATGCCATGGGGGGCAGATCCGTGGGCTCTGCCTGTTGCAGCCTGCAGGGAGCTGCCCCAACACCTGGGCTCACCAAACCCCTGCTGCTCTGCCTGGTCCTCCTGCAGACAGAGCCTGACCCGCTCCCCATCACCACTCCTGCTACAGCTTCATCTTCAGCCACCATCCCCCCTGAGGCTCTGGTACCTGCTCCAGGGAGGCATGGCCATGGGTCCCAGGAATGGGAAATACTACAGAGTGCTGGAGTCAGCACTCTCACTGAATTTGGCTTTCAATATCTGCAGCCCAATAAATCTTTGTCTCCTTCAGGTGAACTGTGCTCCCACTCAGGCTCCAGTTTACATCCCTCGGCACCGTCCCCACACCAGCAGCAGTCCCAGGGGGTCCCACTGCCAACCCAGACCATCACCCTGCAGGGCCCAGGGGAGCACAAGGGACCCCCCAGGCTCCTGGGAGCCGTGGGCAGCCCTGGCCCCACTTACGCCGAGCAGCCGCAGCACCATGGGCCTGGTGGCCACGGCTCACTTTGTGCCAAAACCCTTCCACTCACCAGACCTTCACTGGGTTTTTTTTTTGTTTTAATTGTTTTCAAAACAGATTTCATGTGGTCCCAAAATGAGACCATGATTGTAAATTAAAGTGTAATTAGCCTTTACGCTTTTATATTCATTAACTCTTCTCTGTTAATGATGCAGAGGCTGGAGCACAAACCCAGCATTATGAAACCACATCCAGGAAATAAAATAGTGATTTAGATAATGGCCAGAATGTATTGCTGCTTACACATAATTAAACAAATGCTCAATTTACACTTGGAAACATGAATGAATGTTGATTAACCCCAGCCCGATGACTCTGCTGGTGCCGTGGCTCAGTGGTGGCGCTGCCGGCGGGGCTGGCAGAGGTGGGCAGTGCTGGGCAGGGCACCCGCTCCCCACAGGGCACTCACCACCCACCTTGCACCTGCCTGGCCCAGGTGCTGCCATGCAGTCAAACCACACAGCCCGGAGCCCAGGCGTGGCCATGGCTGCCCCCTGGGCTCTGGCTCTGCAGGCTGGTGTCAAAAGCCACCCCTCCCCACAGCAGTGACATCCCTGCCACCACATGGACAGGGTCTCTGCCATCAGCACGGGGGTCGCTGCCAGGGCTCCATACCTGGCTCCTGCTGGAGCAGCAGGGACAGGGGGGCTGGAGCAGCCTGTGCCCTGGCCAAGCAGCACCACAGGCCCATGGGTACCCTGGGCTGTGGGGTCTGCCCAGGGCTCTCACAGAGGCTTTGTCTCCATCCCCTCTGCCTCCTGCCCTCCAAATGTGCCAGTTACTATGGAGATATCTCCTCCTCGGTGCAGGAGGAGCCTGAGTCCACTTGTGCAGGATAACATTCTGTTCTGCAGCAGATCTGGATGCCAGAAGCCTGGGCAGGGGGCCAGAGGCCGGGGCCCAGCTCCATCTCCCCTCAGGGCATGGAGCCAGAGGCTCCATGGCCAACCCCACTGCTGGGCTGAAAGCAGGGACTCACACAGTCCTTGTCCTGGGGACCCCCTGCCCTGCAAGGCAAGAGGTGCCATCCTCTGTGGGCTCCTTTACCTCGTTAACTGAGCCTGAGGAACAGGTTGTTTGCAGGAATGCTGCCAGTTCCCCCCAGTAAGGAACTAGGGGATCCAGAGCTGGGTGTGGTGCCAAGCAGGGCTCCGTGGTGCTTCCTAATGAGGTTGGCTGAGGGCTGCCCGTCAGGACCAGGCAGGGGCTCTGACCAGCAGTGTGTGACCAATATTGCCCCACTGGCCTGGAGCCAGAGCTCAGGTCGTGCTGCTCACAGGGAATCCCTGCACACACCCCAGGGGAGCGGGGCCCAGGGGATGGGACACATGCAGAACATCCCCTGAGGAGCCCTGGGGCCCAGTGGGGCTGTGCCCCCAGCCCAGCCTGGCTCCAGGCTGCTCCTGGCACAACACTGAGCTGGCAGCTGTTCCCCTCCCCAAATCCATCCCTGCCCCTCACCTTGTGCATCCCTCACCCTGTGGGGACGGGCAGGACGGATGGACGGCGCTGGTGCGGAGTGCTGAGACCTCTGCTCCCGTGAACCCTCCGTTCATGGATCGCTGCCTCAACAGGCCATAATGGCTCCATCTATCGGGGTCAATACGGGCGCCTTTGACACATGATAGACAATAATTGCTCCTGCTTAGAGACTGCTTAGTTCATGGATCATTGACCTGATGGGCTCTAACAGCTCCGGCGGAGGCTGCACCCCCTGCGCTCACCCGCCCTCGGAGCGAGCGGCTCTGAACAACCAGGGCGTGGGCACGGGGCACGTGGAACGGGGTCTCTCCAAATCCATGCTCCCAGGGCAGGCTGCCTAAGAAGCCCTCGTGGTAGCATTGCCACAGAGGGGAGGCTGTGGCAGGAGGCACAGGAGCCCAGGAGAAAAGGTCAGCAGGCCCCACGATCCCCTGAGCACTGTGGGACAGGACCAGGATGCACAGGACCAGGTCACCTCTCCAGCTCTGCAGGCTGGAGCTCTCCTCTCCGACAGCAACTTCCAGGTATATGATTTAATGAAAGGCACAATAAGAAGTGAAACAATTAGAATTTCTGCCTCATTATCATGGTAATCTTATCAGTCGGATAATGAGGTATTAATGGAGATTTAATGTGCCTCTCATAACAGAATCCCTTGGAGAAAACACATAAGGAAATTGCTGTAAATCCACTTAATGATGGAAAGGTCCCCAAACACCATATTCCAGAGGATGAAAAATGCTGGATGCAAATGAGAGAGAATCAAGGTCAATAACACTGCGGGGACCAAACCCATGGCAGTGCCATCGCCGCGCACCCGCCCTGGTCCCAACACTGCGCCCACGCTCCCCCTTCGGCGGCCGGACCGGGGGGATGCACGACAGCTGAAGAAATGCTCCTGTCTCACAGACAAAATGAACATTTCGTGAGAAATAAGATGCCAAACATGATACTTTTGGACTTGAGCACTCCCATCAAGGCATCAAACAGCAGGCAGTGGAGATATGGGCATGGTCCTGCCACAGGCAGAGCCACTCCTTTCCTCTCAAGCTATTAGAACAGCTAAGCTGCAGGATTTAAAATAATATCTGAAGAGCTCTGTGTTAATCAGTCAATGCAGCAATGCTTCCTTTCCCTTTAACTGGATTTTGGTTCTTTTTTGCCACTGTCCCTCCCCTGAGAGGTGTGGGGATGGAGCAGAGCAGCGAGGCCCAACAGGAAACCTCACAGAGTTAGTGGGAAGCTGCTCACA
Source organism: Myiozetetes cayanensis (assembly GCF_022539395.1). Taxonomy (NCBI): domain Eukaryota; kingdom Metazoa; phylum Chordata; class Aves; order Passeriformes; family Tyrannidae; genus Myiozetetes; species Myiozetetes cayanensis. The sequence continues at coordinate 10,003,719 of NW_026087445.1, read as the reverse complement.
CTTGCACTGCCATCCCCAGCAGAACTGGTGATGGCATCGGAACAAGGCAGAAACGTCAAAGCCAGGCGGTTAAACTGCTCTCCTTTTAATCAGTTTTTACAGAATAATACATTAATAATCACGTTAAGAGACAAGATGGGGTTCCTGTATACAAGATTGTGCAAGCTCGTTAATTTAGATTTATAAAGGCTTTACCAAAGAGGAGAGGCAGTACAAAGCTTTTCAATAGAGGTAAAGCACAATTAAAAGGTACAGAACACACACTACTAACTTAGCAGAGGTTAATTCTCAAGTAGTACAGGCTCAACCACATCCCCAGCTGTACCCAGACATGAGCATCCTTCCCCCTCCGTCCCCACTGCCTTCCTGCTGCTCCAGCTCCCCCAGCACATCGTGACCCACTCCTGCCAACACACAACTCTGCCCCCTCTCCCACCCTCTTCACCCTCCCCATTCCCATGGCAGTGAGTTCTCCAATTCTCTGAGAATTTGGCTTAACAGAACAAGAACATTTTCAAGCAATACGAACCAACACTGTGCTCACCAGAGACTCACCCACAGGAAACAGTATCATGTTCGTGGCTTTTTTTCCTGAAATTTATGGCAGTTACATTCAGCATTTGGTAGTAAAAGGTCTTCAAAACAAAAACTTTTAAACTCAAATCCTTGGTAGGCCACAGACATTCTGATTCTCCTTAAAGAGGATTTAAAAAGGCTTTAAAGAGAAATCTCACTTAGGAGCACAAAGGAATCTCCTAGGGATGAAAAACCCAGCCCTCTTTCCCTCCTCTACCCAAAAAGGAAACCAGCACCTCTGTAACATTCCCAGGCACAGACGTGCCCTCGTTTCATGTGGCAGCTCCTCAGGATGTGCCAACAACCGGCACTGACAACAACGACCGAGCCCGAAGTCCCTGGCTGCGACCTGTCCCCAGTGACCTCTCCCCCTCCCCGCCCCCAAAATGTCCCATTCCTCCTCCAGTGGCTGAAGAAGTTTAATTCACAGAAAGCACCGAGATTACAGCAACAGGCCCGTGGCTGGCTGGCACCTTTTGGCAGCAGTTCTGGTACTTTTGGTCCTTTATGCAGTCTTTTCACCTTCACTATTGCACACCAAACCTAACACCACCACTTCCTAGACATGGAATTTAGCATTTTAAAACAAAACGTTACGGGACACCGGGGAAAACAGTGAAAGGACATTACAGGCAGGTTTTTAATTCTTTGGAAAGCCTAATTCTCTAACTACACCTATCAAGATTATATAAAGGACCTTCAGAGTAGGTTGGAAAAAAAGAAGCAAAGGACCATCTTGCTACAAAAACTGTCAGCTCACCTGGGGCTCACTGAAACTTACTGGTTTTCAAATAACTGAATAACAATTAAAAAAAGACACCAGTTCTTTTAAGTATTTTTCTATGCAGAAAAATAAAGTGATAAAAGCTGTGAAGAAAATGGTTCTTGCCCCTTCTATAAGGGAGAGTAAACCTGAAAGACGCAGTGGTGCTGACCCAACCCTGTGTCCAGGTCAGCAAAGAGGCAACATGCAGGGTGATCACCAGCTCCAGTGTCCTTGTGCCTTCTTTAAGGATCCTATAAATACTCTCCTCAACCAACACCCAAACTGCAGGACTAAGAGAACTTTCACACTTCATTCTTAATGTCTTGGATATTCAAGTAATAATTACATATTACAGGACACTTCGATATAAATGGATTTATATTGCTTTTTGATATGATCTGGACATATCTTCAAGGGCATGTTTGTGCTTTGCTGCTGAGTGTTATTGGTCAGGGCTGTGCTTGCAATATTGAGTTACGTGTTCAGCACCAAAAACCCATCGAGGCTAAATAACCAGAATATTGCAGTGCTACACAGACTGAGTCACCACAGTAAGGCAGATCAGAAGAATTCTGTTTTGACTGAGTATTGCTCCTCCACACAATCGAGTCTCTAATAGAGGAGAAAGACTATAAAAAAAAAAAAAGTTACCATCCCAACTTCTCACCTGTGATTAGTTTGGCAAAACTGAGTTATATCTGAGTCCAAGAAAGTAAGTGTCTTTAATTATGCCCTGACAAGTAGCACAGCCAAATCAAGCACTCAGTACTTTGCTCCAGTTCCAATTAACCGCATGATTTTCCCAAGTATCGTTGCTTACAGGTTTTAATCATCGAAATGCACCCACACACAAAATGAAGCAATCGTGTTTTGAAAAGAATGTGAGAAAGATTTTGTTTTCTTTACCACTCACAGACACCAAGTCTTACCACATCCCTCTGTCAGAAGTGCAATGAACACTCTGGAAAGAGCAAGAAATAATACTGACATGAAAAAGTTCAATGCTCGCTGTCCTTTTTCACTGTATTCAAGCTGAAAAAGGACAGCAAGTGCTTATAAACAGCCAACACGCACTGGCCATGCCCCAGACCACTTCAGTCATGAAAAACACACGTGGTGGTGTGCATAAAAACCTCTTTAAATTGGTAACTGTCAGTTTAAGGGAAAGGCGGGGTGAGAAATCTATAAAACACCCTGAACTGATGCCATGATATGTTTCATAAAGAACAGTGTTATATTATTTTAAAATATTTCATATGAACAGTAAAACTTGCACTGCTGCATAGCAGACAACACGAAGAACATTTAGTAAAAACATTCACTGAAACCCCTGGCATATGTATTTAATGTCACTAATCAAAATATATATTACAGCCCAAGGTTCTGTTAAGGATCTCTGTTTGGGGTTTGTACAGTATACACAATAGATCAGAAAAAATATTACAGTAAGGTATTTTATTTTTCCTTTTTTATATTAGACTTCTCTATTGTAACTTACAGTCCCTCTCCTCTATATATCCAAACCTCTGTAACACCCTAATGCCCTAGCCAAGAAGTGTTCAGCTAGCTAATAAGCCCTATTATAAATTCCAGTTTTAGAAATTTCAGTAATCTTAATTACATTTTAATAAATAGTTCAGTTTGCCCTTTTTAAATCTTAGCCTTTCTAGGAAGTCCTTCTGTCACCAAAACACGGTACATCACAACCTGTTAGAGGTCAGAGAGGCTTTTGCTTTTTATTCGAAGGATAATGAGTCCAAAGAAACTTGCAATGCATTAAATATAGTTATATAATATTTACATTGTCCTCTCAGATTTTAAATTTAGGTGAAATATAATCGATAACTGATGTCAGCTACTACAAACTTTCAGTGTGGCTGGTGTTTTCTTAATAAAAGGTGTATTCAACTAGAAAGTTTACTATGTGGCTGCCCTGATTCCTCTTGTTTCAGTTTTCTGTTAGAAATTAAATGAAGTGAACTATTCACATGAGGAAGAAATCAGGAAGAGGGGTGGTGGAGAAAGCACGAAACATTTTCTGCATGTTTTGAGATTCCAAAATACCTGAAAACTGTGGTCCCTTTTGCAGTGCCAGTATCTAGAGGGGAGAAAAACGCAACCCAAAGAGAAGAGGAAACTCTGTTAAATTAATTAGATTAGTAAAGGTGTGTTTTAAAATGCCTCAATTCTGTACAGTATTATACAAGGAAAGTCTTTTCTTCAGCTTTTGCAGCTGTTGTACATTCTCAGACACTCCTCTCCCGCTCACAGTCTGCCCATGCACGTGCTGAGCGAGTTACTTGCGATCATCGATAGTTTTGATGAACTCCACGGCTGCCGTGAACTGCATCCACCAGTACGACTCCTCTCCAGACAAACAGTTGGCATAGAAACTGCTGATGTACTGCACGGTGGACAGCAGGCAAGGGGGGTTTGCCTGGGGTAGGAGAAGAGAGAGATACTCACAGTTTGTTTGCAAAGCTCAACACCAAACACTGCAGGATACAGAAAGAACCACAACTCCCTTTGTGCAGTGATCCTGACAATACAGTGTGTAACTTATCTCCAGGGCAGGCACTGCTCATCCTGACCAGCCCCACCTCACATGCTCAAAGACATCAGGCTTGATGAAAGGAGCCTTTTTCCATCAAGGAAAAGTGACTAGGAGGCCAAGAGAAAGAAGGGGAACACTGGCAGAATCTATGAAGGTCATCAGGACCTCAACACATGCAGAGCCTGTTGAGTCAGTGTCTGACACATGACAGACCATTCTCCACTCATGTCAAAAAGACCAGTAGTACAACACAACATAAGTCAGTCCTAGCATGGATCTTGTTCCTGAGAGGACAGCACGAAGCCGGCACCAATGGCAGATGCTGGTGGACAAATCTCAGAAACAAACTCCACTCCACACACAAAATCTGCACCCCAATTTCCTTGGTTCCAAATGCTAAGTTTGCTTGCATTCAAAAATGGTAACTGTGGTCATGTTTGTGATTCCCATTCCAACCTGCTGAATCAGATGTGGGTTTGAGCCTGGCATGCTCCCCATTACCCACAGGGATTACTTCTCCTCCTAAATGTGCTTGTTAATGACAAGAATTAGCTGGGGTTTGTGACCTCTGCAAAAGAACTCACCTTTATGAGGACAAAAACCAAAACAGGAACAAAATCATCTGCCCCAGGTACTGAGTCCTCGTTGGCCAGGCTGAGCAGGTTCATGATGGTGGAGCACATCCTCAGGATACACTGCACCTTGTCTCGGGGGGTTTTGTAAGCACTTATCGTGCGGATTTCGGACTGTGCCGATGGCCACGGTGCCTCCCGGAGATACACCTGCAGAAAGACCAACATGCTGCCAGTTCTTGTCTGTCCAAGCTACTGCTGTGCACCACAGCACCAGAGACTCACAGGCTCTGGAGAAAAGGGAAGCTTTAAGGCAAAATGAGTTCAAACTGAAAGAGGGCAGATGTAGGTTGGATACATGGAAGAAATTCCTCCCTGTGAGGGGGGGAGGCCCTGGCACAGGTGGCCCAGAGAAGCTGTGGCTGCCCCATCCCTGGAAGTGTCCAAGGCCAGGTTGGACAGAGTTTGGAGCAACCTGGTCTAGTGCAAGGTGTCCCTGCCCATGACAGATGGGCTCTATGGTTGGTCCCTTCCCACCCAACCCATTCTGTGAGTCTGTGACTGAGATGGCTGCACTACGCTCACAGTGGAGGTGGCTTCCTGAGGTGTTTCCAAAACAAAACCAACAGGAGGAGCCAGTATTCCGTGTGCAACTCCCACAATGAGCCTGTACTTCTCCATGACTTGCTCAGGACCCTGTTCCAGATGAAGGCAGAGCTGTAGGGCCTCTCTTCCTTACCAGCAGCTTTGTGAACACGCACTGTTTAGAGTCACACACTTCAAGTGCTGATCTGAGAGCCAGCAGCTGCAGACATCCAGCCCTGACAGACTCCTTGAGCCTACCAACCTGCTTTTAGTTATCTTATTAGGCATGAGAGAAGTGGAAGCGCTGGGTAAATTCACAGAGCTGCAAGGGTTTGTTAATTCTGGCTGGTTCAGAAAGTTGACTTGACAGCCATAAACCACAGCCATGGCAGGGGAATCACATCAGAAGCGTAAAGGATTCAAATCTTCTCTTTTGAAGCAAATTATCAGAAAGTTACTGCATCTTAGTGCAGTATAGCATTGGTTCTTAAATCTTGGTATCAGGACAGAAGTGGCAAAATGAGAAAAAAAGTAATTTAGAAGGATCAGTCAAAGGAAGACACTAAGGCATGGGTACAGCATGTTTTTCCTGCAGGATATTTCAGCTGTCATGGACAGAAAAGCAACACTTCTAAGTGAAAAACAGAACAATCCTCTCCCCATCCCAAACATAATCAAAACCAAGCACCCTGACACACAGACAGAAGTGAAGAAAAGGAGTTGTTACCTCGGGTATCTGAAGGGCCTTGTGGTTTGCAGTCACTACTTTGGATAACCTCTGTATGTGCTCGTGAAGGACCCTGAAAACACAAAAAACATGAGTGAAAAGCAAGCAGCAGCCAGCCTGCAGTCCCTGGGGCTTCCCACTCGTTTTAAAATTTGATACTACAAGGGATATCTTCAGGAATGTACACAGTCATGGTGGCCCTACAGCTGATGGATACCAGGTCAGTGAGGGTGCAGAGGATTGTGCTGTACAACCAAGTAGCTCTTAGAGCATTCCAACAGTATCTGTTCTAGAACACAGAAACAAAAACCCCAAATGCATGGAAAATACTGCACTAAACCAGGAAATGGATGGAGTCCTGAGGCAGATTTTGATCATTCTCTCAGCACACACACTTGCAGACCCGACTGTATCCCAAGTTATTATATTTACGACTTCATTCTGTTCTAGCAGTTTGTTGCAAACACGTTTGCACATGGTGCTAAAGCACTTCCTTGGTCTTCTACAAAATGTTCTGAACAAAAATATGAGTTTGTGTGGCCTGGCTGACAAAGACAAGTCTGTCACAGGAAGGGCACGCAGCTTCCATCTGCAGCAACTGCGAAAGAAACCAAGTCCTCGGAACTGCATTAACTTACTGGTCACGCAGAATATCTCCATCCTGATTAGGGTAGAAGGCAAGTTTGAAAATGCGATTCATCACACTGCGCTCGATGGCTAATTGTGCATCCTGAAGCTGTTCCTCACTGGCATTCTGCCATATGGCATCCTGAGCCATAGCTCCATACAGGAACTGAAGGAAATCCTCAACTTGGGCTGTTTTATCATCTGCTGCTGTGAGCTTCTGGAAATCTGACACAAGGTAAGAAGAACATTCACTTAAGTAAAAAGTATTAATTCTGATAGAGTTTTCTGGCAAGAAGAACCCAGAATCTCTTTCAGACTTCCTGCCAGCCAGCAGTGAGGCTGTTTTGCCCACATCCCAGTAAGGGAAATGCAAGCAGAAACACTTGAAATAAATGGAGGCATTAGAGGAAAAGCATATAGAACATATTTAGTAAAGTTTATGGTCAAAATACTCGATACTGTGTTAATCACTCCCTCTGCAGCACCAGTTCTTAAGCCTCTTCCCAGCCACCCACAGCAATCCCCGGGACAGGCACTGGCAGGAACCCAGCACACACAAAGCTGTCAGATGCTGAAGGGGGAGCTGGGGCAGATATGGAAACCCATGTGCCCCATTTCCCACTACCTTTATTAAGTACATATAGATGTAACATTCATGTTTATGTACAAAACACAGACTGAGTGATCAGCCCAGAGAATGCAGCATGACCAAATCACTGCCCATTCATCAGCTTCATATTTACAGCACCCTGCCCCAGAGACAGCTGCCACTCACATCTGCCAGCAGCCTCAATGCCACGGCTGCCAGTGGCTCTTTTAGATCATCCAGAAATAGCTGTCTCCTTTCTGTCCAGTGAAAGGGCTTTAACTCCTTCCTGGGTTGCTGAATCTTACTATAAATACTTTCATCCCAGCAAATGCAAGATCTCATATTAATTCCAGCCTATTCAGGCACATTTAATATGCAGTACCCAAATGCTCCAGGAGCAAGAACTGACTCCAAATTCCTTATGTGCTCCATTAAGTCACATATGTGCCTAGAGAGCACAGAACTGGTTTGGTGTAAGTGGTTCTGTTTAGAGTTGTCTTTTTGGTGGTGCTGTCCCTTATGCCATGGTATTTTTAATTCTTTGATTCATTTGGTTCACGCTACTACTATCCCCCATACCTTCTAAGATGCACCCATAGGTTCTAGACTAAGAACTGAATGCTGCAACTTCATTTACCATTTATCAGTAGATCTAAAATAATTAATAGTATTCATGCTTCTTCCATGGGACTAGATAATATGATTTAGCATAACTTCCTAGGCCAAAGCAAGGTCAAATCACCTTCATTCTCTCAGTCCATGAAAAATGCAGACAGTTACCATGGTTTAGCTGGTATAAGTATAGTAAAGTCACAGTAATCTATTTGAGCCATTAATTCACCAGTTGAAATTAAAATAATTTTAAGAATCTTCTCCTCAGACCAAAAGTTGTATTTTAAAACATTAACCCAAGCCAGCATCTAAATAAGAAGGAATATAAACACTCCAGTCTGCATTAATCTTACCTTGAATAAATTCCCTTATTTTCTTTTCTTTGCTCTCCAGCAGTAACCTCACACATACTGTAGTGAAGTATCTGTTGGCCACTTCTTTATCTCGTAGAACTCTCTGCAAGAGCCTTTCCAGGTGTGCTTGTGTCGTCTGCAGGCCTTGGCGACAGCGAGTTAAATAAGCGATATATGGAGCTCTTTTCCTAAAATAAAGAGGGCTCTGCATCAGATAACAGAGACAGAGGCTAACAGCTTTACAAACTGCTAAGCTTTAGTGCAGGAGGAGTCTTCAACCTATTGTTTATAATACAAAACAAAGTGTGACTTTGGAAGTTCACCTCATACAGATTTCTGTGAGTTCACTGCCCTGGCAGCACTCAAGAATGCCAGACTAAAGCAAGTTTCAAACTGCATTTTGTGTGTGTTATAGCTGAATACTACCCACAAATTGATTTAACCTGAGTTTATTACTACCTGGAACAACTTAAGGCCCAAGCTTTTTTAAGCCATTCACAGATAGGTGAGACAATTTCATTGTTTTGGGGGGAAGCAGAGGTGTAATAACCTGGTTTGGTGAAGTACAATTTAAAACAAAAGGGATGTTCCCAATCTGCTAGTGAACAAATATATGAATTTGGGATGCTGTTATTAAAGATCAAGCTACCTATAGTCCTCTGCAATGGAGGCCAGCAGCTTCCGACAGGTCCTGTTATCGAAGCGGCTCACGCAGCGCATCGTCTCCTGCAGCTGCGCCATCAGGTTCTTGTCCTGCAGGTTGATGGCTTCGGCCAGCTGAACTTTCAAGAAGCACACAATTTCATTATCTAATAAAGAACAAAGAAAAATCGTTAAGGAAAAGAAACGGGCATGATGAAAATTAATGTTTCCCATATTCAAAACCAGTTTATGATTTAAAACAAACTTTCTGTACATTAGGCAATAAATGTTATTTTAGAACAGTTTAATAAGCTTTCTTGAATTTTCCAGATATCAGGGGATAAGTTTTCATATCACAATCTTATCTAGTATTTAGAACCATTCTGAAACACGAATTGGACCAGATAAGGTAATAAATTCAAATTCATCTGTCTGCAAATAACATAGAATGAATGGAGGGACACAACACAACACATATATAGTAAATCAACCTAAAGACTAGTTAAGTTATTTGTGTAGCACAATTCCCAACAGCACATGTATTTTGGGAGTCTATTCTACAGCTTCAGGCTCCACCTGCACTACATCTGTGGTACTTCATAAAAAAAAAAATTAGACCAGATTTAGATGGCAGGTTTGTGAAGTAAGAACGAAAACATTGTGGGGACAAGAGGCAGCCTGTGCCTTCTAAGTCTATAGCAAAGAGAAGAGACCACAAATGGTGCAGCACAAGTGCCATTAGATGGGGCACACATAGTACAAAGAACCTTTACCTTCGGGGTCTGTGTGGTCGGGGAGACCATTCCGTGTTGAGTGGGTCAACATCGGGAAGGCAACAGAATCTGCTGAACAAAGAGCCAATCTCAGTTTCTTCTTTGCATCCCTTAAAGAGGAAAAATATTTTCTTAACACAGTTGCTGTGAGGCCTGCTTCTTCAACAAGAAGTTCTTACTTTCTTTTTTATTTAATACTGCCTAGAAGTTATTTAACATCATTTTAACATACCAAAATTGCCAAGACTTTAGAATATCAGTTCTTTTGATATAGCACCCAGACTATTTTCAAGGGAATTTTCCTAAACACTGAACTGCTCCGTCCTCTCAGGTTACAACATCCCTCCTTCACCAGTGGAAACACAACAGTTTTAGATGCTTAGAACTAAAAGTGCATCAAACTTTACAACTGATCCATACTAAGATTCTTGTGGGAACCAAACTCACAGGTTCAGCTTTTAATTCTACTTTGTGGGTAAGACGAAACCTGCAAATGTATTTACCTATAGGAGAAAGCAGAACTCTGTGGTTGTGCTACTTGACTGGCAGAGTCTGGGAGATCGTCTGCAGACATGTTCTGCAACGCCTCGTCCCGCGGGGAGTCGTGCATGCTCTCACCATCCCCAAGAGCCTCTGTGGAAAAACAGAAACAATACACTTGAAGAGCCAGAAGAAGAAACCAGACTAATTTTCCGCTTGTTATTCTAAGGTCAGGTGGAAAATGAAGACAGCAAATAAACCAGCTTATTTTGGATAAGTGAAAAAAGCATATCAAAATATACAATCTACAAGTTGCTAAGAAAAAACGGCATCAGTTTCATAAGGCAATATACTTCTTCAGTACCCACTAAAACAAAAGAAAATTAAAAACTGGTAGGAGATGTGCTATCAATAACCAGCCAACATGGCAATGGCAATATGGAAGAAGGGTCCTTGGGAATACTGATTTAATTCCCAGCCTCTGTGGGATTGTCCCACAGATTATTTGACAAAACATTCCCGGTTTAGAGCTCACATTGTTCAGCTGGTAATGCTAACGTTGGTCTAAAATACTGAAGTGGTTTTATCTTTAAGGAGGAGAAACTATGTTGTTGATGATTCCAAAAGCCAGGCTCTCACCTGCACTGTCATAGTTCACTATGGCTCCTTCACTGGGACTGGTTCTCTTGATTGCATTCCTGTATTTGTCCAGGATGTCCTCAGCAGCTTGTGCCTGTGCACTGAGCCTTGGGCTGGGATCATCTGAAAGGACCACAAAAAACAACAGGAGTCACCCTGGTGTTGTGCCAACTGAAAGCAAATACAAAAACTCAGACCTACACACTTGGACTCTGTTTTTAGCCACATCAAACAAAGAGCTGCTTGTATTCCATGAAGTCTCAATTCAAATATATTTATAAAGTCTGAAGCAAACCAGAAAAAAACAGTACAATGAAAGGGAACATGAAAAGCCAGATCCTGAGCAGATCCTCAGCACATTTATACTGAATACACAAATGGTTCTGGGATATTTGAAGACTTCTAGAAATGATTAGGCAAAAGGAAAATGAAACACCCAGGTTGAAATCATGTTTAATTTAGCACTTAAGTAACTATTACAGGATTGTGTGTGCAGCCATCCTTACAGCTCAGCTGTGACAAGGATGTGAGCTCTGTAATGGTAGGGGGGTAAAAAGTGAGGACTTGAGTTGAGATTCCACTATCTGCACTGACAGACACCTGACAACTTAAAAACAGCCTTCAAGTCAAGAAGCCTTTATCCATTTTCTTATTCAAAATGCCAGTTGTGAACATTAACTACAGCAGCACATACTTGTCTGTCAGCAGCTACCTGGTGGGCACTCTGGAACTCCAGAAGGCATGTTCTGAGAGAAAATTACTATGATGATATTATTCACATACCTTGAAGTGTTGCGTATCTGTCAGGCACCATGTCATCTTTGTCTTTTTCTTGTTTTTCCTTCTTCCTAAACGGAATAGGAGCTGAAAATGCAAGGTACCTCATCAAAGACTATTCTGAGATAATGGCCAAATTGGAGAAACTTTAAGCAAGTGGCTAATGCAGAAGATTTTCATCAAATAAACTTCAATGAAAGCATAAGCTTATCCACGGGGTGGAGTAGAACTGCACTGCCATCATCTGCAGTAAGCTCCACCTCTACCAGACACCCAGGCAGAACAGTTTTGCCTTCCAGGTACAATACACTCCAGAGAACTATTATCCAAGGGGTCAGGTAGCTTCCTATTTTTATTTACATATTTATTTATACTTTAGTGTAGCCATTAAAGTGACTAAAGACATAACAAAGGCAGCGTGCACTCTGACTGAAGGACCAAAACCCGACAGATGTGGCCCCACCTTTGGGCATGGCAGACACAAAACGTTTCCTCCACCAGGGCTTGTTCCTGTCAGACTTCTCATCATCGCTGTCTTTTCGTTCCTCAACCTGCAGAGGGGCAGAGTCTACATTTGAGCATTTACCAAATCAAGTGTAAAGAGAGAATTTCTCCACATCAGGCTCTGCTACACTGACTGTAAAAACAGAACTACAGCAGAGCACAGGGAGCAGATTAAGTCAGAAATATCCCTCCTGAAGAGGACAGCCTGCAAATGCAAACCCAAAGTCATGAAGAACCTTACATTTCACTTATTTCTTTTTTTAAAGAAAATTACTTCTCAGGCTGCTGCAGCAATTTAACATTACAATGAATTTATTTCTGAAGTGCCACCAAATCCAATAAAGCTCATCCAGTAAATTTAAGAGAAGCCAGCTCCATTTAAGCCACTCTGGACATCTGCAGCTTTAGCTTATAAAACACGACTGGGCAGTGTTTAAAGGGTAACAACGGTGTGTTGTAATTCCTTGGCTAAACACATTTAATACCAACTCTCTGGCATGGACGCTTAGTTAAAGTTGGGCACCACAGATAAAAATGAAGTGATAAACAGAAGCCTCACCTCTCCCCTGGAGGAGTCCTTGCTGGGAGATGAAGAGGACGACTGAGACGTGGCTGCCAGCACAGCTGCTCCAGCACTGCCGGTGGCCACGGGCAGCTCCCGCTCCTCGTTTCCAGGGCGTCTGTTCCAGCCGGGATCACTCATGGGCCTCCGCACCGATGACACGATGTCTGAACTCCTGCTGCGGACCAGCCTCTCCGGGTAGGAATGCCTCTGCTTGAAGGCTTCCAGGTCAGTTGGAATTAGAGCGTGAGACCCAAAGTTTGGCAGTCGGGCCTCGTTACCTCCCACGGCTCCTTCCAAAATGGGCGGATCTGGAGGTGGATGAGAGGGTCTTGCATAGTGCACTTTAGGCCTTACTACAGCTGACACACCTGTGGTCATAAACATAAAAGAAGCCACACACATTTCTTTAAAGATTCTTCCAAGTTACATGGTATTTACACAGAAGCATTGAAAATGCCTCTTTTTAAAAATAAAAAAGCTTACTCTTTACAACTCACCCTCATTTGAGGACAGAGGGTCAAACAGTGCAAGCAAAGAATCTGTCTGAGAAGGAGGAGATGTCAAATGACTGGCTCCTGAAATACAGAGAAAACAAAGTTAGTGCTGTACCAAAACTGCCTCCAATGTCAGGGGCACTGGAGAAACAGTGCTCAGCCACAGCAGGTTACAAAACTTAGACTGCAAAATATTTGTAAAGATATTCTTGTATGGAAAGATCTCTGTAGTTCATGGAAATGATCAAAGAATCACATCACAAATAGTGGGGAAATCTTCAGGAGTGGTCCAATTCCAAAATGCAAGAGGACAGGCAATTTAATCAACCCAAATTAGAGAAAGGTGATCTTAGATCCAGTACTCAAGCTCTAGTACTGAAAACGACCAGAGTTGTCAAACAAATACACTGCTGGCAAATATAGAAAATGTTGAGCTTAGTCACCAGCACTTTGAAATTGGAAAAACTGTAACATTTAAGGACTCTATAAGTGTCATTTGTGCTTATCAGAGATTCCAGGTGAGTAACTTACCATGGGCTGTTTCATCCATATCGGGACTTGTCACAGAATCTTTTCCCCCAAAGTCAGAGCTACATTCAGATCTGAGATCCTCAATCTTGTTAGGAATATCTTCAGATGTTGCACTAATACCTTACAAAAGAAGCATCCATAATAGTCTTTCAGAGAGTGAGGAAGCAAAATCCTGAGGCTGTACAGATGTTTGGTGAACACTGCAGTAATCAAGTGCTAACTCATGGTAGCACCTACAGACACTAGGAGTTTCTGCACTCCCAAAATAACAATTTCTGGTCTACATTTTGAAAAGCTTTAACACTGCCATGAATACACTCTGGCAAGGGGCATTAGAAAGATACTTTACTCTGCTACATACTTATCAGAAAACGAAGAACTAGAGATATGCTGATTTACTTAAATAAAAAAAGGTGTGATAATAAAGCTAAACACAAGAAAGTTTGGAGTTTCTTCCAAATCGACAGTGCTCTGCCAACCACTGCTATTGCAGCATAGAGTATTCACCACTCTGCTGCCTTCTTCATTTCTTCCCTAAGATGAGCAGAGAATCGCTGCTTTGAAAATTCCCAAATGAGTGCAGGAAGTTACTTTATGAGTGATGTATAACTAAACATGTGCAGCAGGGTGAGTGCTCTGATAGAACAGTGTGTTTTCAGGGACAGCTGAACACACCTGACACAACGCTGAGTCCTGGAGTGCTGGGTCGAGAGCTGACCTCCCTCACATCTGTGTCATCAGACGTGCTGCCCAGCCCAGAACAGCTCTCCAGTTCTTGGAGTCTTTCCTCCTGTTTTAAGTCTGGAGCCTCTACAAAAAGGAGACAATGGAGAGCAGAAAGTATCATTCCTCAATGCCAGGCTCCCTTAAGGTTCACATGCAGAAGGAATGCGTGGGTGTTGATTTAGTGTATCCAGTTCTAAGGTAACTCAACCACTTCAGCAAGAGTTTTCTTATATTCTTTGATACAGAAGGCAGAACTCTGCACAGACAGCAATGCTCTGTCTGCACAGGAATGCTAAGGAGTGTTTACTGTTTAAAGTGTTGTATTTCTTAGACATAACAGGATACAGTCACATCTTCACTAACTGCAGTGAACTGTACAGCCCCTACTCAATATCACAGGGGAGGAAAGCAAGTGCAAGTTTGCTTTGCAAACCCTTCTCTTCCCCTTCAGCCCTTAAGAATTTCTTAAGTAACAGTAAGTCTCTCCCAATGCTTTCCTTCTTCTCTCCGCCTAGGAACAATTTGTCCTTTTAATCCTGGAAGTATTCATAAACACCAACTTAATCCTAGGACAATAATTTCTTGAAGAAAGAAGAGGCTGCTGTTTTGCATTATATGCCTCTGGAAGAGTCTTAGAATCATGCTAAAGAAAAAAGCAAAAACTGCCCAATTCTGACCTGAATCACTTGGTAATACTTCCACACTCCACGCCTCACTTGTGGTTTCTGATATGGTTGAACCTGTGCAGGGATCAAGCAACACGGATCCTGAACCTGGCAAACACAGCAAGCTGCCTAGCATGTTCTCTGCAGCTGCACCTGCAAAAGTAAAGCCGAAGTGTATGGCTAGAGCTGGGCTCTGGAGACAGCTCTAGAGAGAAAAGTGTCCTCAGTAAAGCCACCAGGAAACACAACGTTGAAAAGAAATGAGCAACTGAATACAATCCAGGTCATGCACACAAAATCCTCCTCCGGGACAGCTGCAGTTTCATCCATGGGCACAGCCTGTGGAGGGAGGAGGAGGAGGCTCCGTGGCCTCGCGGTCCCGGAGTGAGTGAAGCACGGAATGTTCCAGGTGCAGCACCCAGTTACCTGCGATCTCCTGCAGCCGGTCCTCGTCCATGTTGGGGTCGAAGTCACTTCCCAAGACATCTGTGCTCCAGGTTTCGCTCACAGTTTCTGATATGTCTCTGTCATCAGTCAAACCCATCATATCACGGATTTCAAACTTGCGGAGCTTGTCATCCAGATTATCCTGAGTTGTGGCTGTGGGAAAATAAACAGTTCTCAGCTTTCTGAAAGGCTTCTCCAACTACTTCAGACTGCAAACCTGACAAGTGCATTGTAGGAAAAGACCCCCAAACAACTAACCCTGTAATTCTGTCAGGTAAGACAGTGGTTTAAAGCAAGAACTGTAAAGCACTGCGATACTATCCAAAAGATGCTGTCTGAAAACACATTTGAGATGTAAGAAAAAAATCTGGAAGTAAACATGGTGACCTATTGACTAAATCAACAGACAAAATAAATGAAACCTATAGGATTCCTGTAGAAGAACTAACCACAGAAAAGCTGAGGCCTCCAGAGACCAATCCAGCCCAAACCCCCTGCCCTGATCAGTGACAGCAGGTTGCTCATGGCCACATCCAGTCATATCTCTGGGCTGGAGACACCACAATCTCTCTAAGAAACCTGTTCAGTGTTTGACAAATGTATATTAAACAAGGAAACTATCCAGATGCTTTTAACCTACTCCAATCCAGATCTCCCTACTCCTGAAGGGAAAAGCTTGATATCAAGCAGAACTTTACAAGCAGTTTCCTATGAAGGAGTTCAGCCTCAAAGTTCCAGGTGATTTCCTTTTCCTAACAATAGACTACAAGAAATATTTCTTGGGAAGAACCAAACCAAAGCATAAATAAATGCAGGAGTGACCACGAAAGGAAAACATCTGCTTTTTTCTTCCTGAACTAGTGCATTTTGAACCTCTTTGCACAGGACCCTGGCTTTGCCATGCCCAGCTCCTCGGGCTGTATGAGGAGTGGCACCTGCCTTGCTCGTGCTCCAGCAGCTGCAGAGCCTCCACGCCGTTGCTGCCGGAGGGGCCCGCGCCGAGCTCCGACACCGACTCCCCTTCCAGATCCAGCGAGGACACCGAGTTGGAGCGATTTGAAGGACCTGTGAAAACAGATTTGACTCTAAATCTAATTTGAGTAACAGTGCCTAAATATACAGCATTAACAATCCAGGGCGCAATTCACTAGAAAAATTAGAAGAAATTATATAAAATACTGAACGTCCCCACTACTGTACTTTGCTGTAACTAAACAGTCAATATAAAGTCTTTGCCATTAATTTGCCTGTGAATTTGTTTTCTTTATTTTGAGGAGATAGAGAGCAAAAACTACGTTATGGAAGTTATACAAAATAATGCAGGACTGATCTGTCCAAACCTCTCCCATCCCACAGACACCTGTGCTTTGTTGTGTCTGAGGTTCATAAAAAGGAGTTGTCCAGAGTCCAGAAATTATTCTAAGATATGTAACAGTTCACCAAAAGATGACGAAAAATAAGTCTGAGAAGCCCAAGTTAAGAATTAAATTAAATTAGATTATCTTAATAACTAGTACTACATTTAAGTTTCAAAAAAATATCCCTTTGTTTTGTCCTTCTAAACATACTTAGCTTTTCTCTTCCCAATTCTCAGACTTGGTTATGCCTTTGTAGGTCAAAATTTAGCTGCAGGCTTTTTTCTCTGAACAACTAAGAGAAAAGACAGGCTCTCACATCACATGGCCTTCAAAACAGCAAAGATGAGATGCTGCATCTAACACACCTTCTTTTAGAGTTAAGGGGAAAAAAAAAACAAAAACAGAGCAACAAAACTTCTTCAAGACTTAAGCAGCCCTTCACCTTCAGATATTCCTTCCAGATTATCACTGCAGAGGGAAAAGCGCAAGGTTTTATCAGGTTTACCATGGAGTTTGTTTTCGTCAATGGGGACATCTTGCCCGCCATCTGCAAGCTGCATATTTAAGACCTGGAGAGTGGGGAAAGAAACAAGACTTCCTTAAAATCACCTATTTCTCAGGTAACTAAATAGTAAATAAAATACTGGAGGCACGTTTTTGTATTGTCAGTGCCACAATCAAGTTTCTAACATTCCATCTGAAGAAGGGCAGCGATCTCCCAAGTCAGGGCCTGGGGACAATGCAAGATGCCACGCTGTGAACATCAGGCATGTCCTGATAATGGAGCCAGGCTCCAACAGCACCCCACAGACCAGTGTCACATGGAAACTGATCTCCACGAGGCTGCCAAAGGAGATAACCCCAACCTCCAGGCAAGGCAGCAAATCTGGAAGCAGCAGCTGTGCTGCAGCTGGAGAAAGAAAAGGCAGGAACTCCAGCCCTGCCCTAAGAACACTCTGCAGGCACTGATGGCACTGATAGCACAGCTCTGCCTGCACAACAAGCTGGGCCTCTCCTCTGCCTTTCAAGTCTGAGCTGCCAAAAACATTGGGACTGGTGCTCCAGTTCTGTCATTCAGCCATGTCCCTTGATCCAGAGGACAGGGCACTTGCATCAGTTTCTTCAGCCTCAGAAATAGCTCAGGTTTGCTCTTAAGCATCTTAAGTGAGGGAAGAAAAACACCTAACAGAGAGAAATTCAAAAGCTACAAGCCCCAAGTTCAGTAACATAAAGCAAGGATTTTAATTCCAATTATTACCAAAACTGAAGTGTTACAACCTCATTGTTCTGCTATTGAGAGACAGAGGCTGCACTGTTCAAAATATCTGAGATGTCACCGTGTCTGGATACCTCATTTTCTGACATCATTCCTGGAGTAATCTGTGGACCTGTCCCCAGAGAAATCACCAGCACTTCTTCTGGCTGAACTTCTGGGATAGTCTCCTGGGAGGATCCTTCATGATCTGCGTGCTGATCCATTAGAATATTTGATCTACTTCTGCTTCGAGTTGCTACAAAAATATTTTGAAATATCAACATTAGAAAGTTTTTCCTTGTTTAAAGAGGAAAAAGGACAAGACAATGGAAATACAGAACTATAGTGTTTCAATTAGTAATACATACGAAATAAATTTAAGAAATCAAAGTCTTATTAAACTTTGAGATATAGAACTGGTGTTTGAGTATTGATGAAGGAAACTTTCAACAAAAACGAAGTAGAGAAACATGGTACACTATGTGCTGTTTGTCTACACAAATTCAGTGTATTCCAATCACAGAAAGACCTTTAATATGTTAAATGAGAAAATTAAGTTTGTTACCAACAAAAAAAGGTCTAGGTTTCTGTGGCTTAAAACTCTGATTAATTTGTTTAGAAGGTTTTCTTCACCTAAAAAGCCGGAAATCTAAAAGGTGTCTCAAACACAGACATACAACACAACATCGGGTGGTTTACTCTGATTATTTTGTGACTCCATTAATCTTTTCAACTGGCCTCAGATTCCCATGTTTGGCTCCGTGGAAGCAAAAACGCCCACATGGGATTAAGATTTCTGAGTATGGCAGCGTGACACCAATTACTTCTTTATTTGATCTGGGGAAAACAAGGCAAGTGTGCAGAAGTCACAGCCAAATTCTGATTATGGCCCAAAGGCACAGGAAGGGTTCTAAAAAACCACATGAACACAAAGCAAGTTTCACATAGAAATCAGTGAAGAAATGTGAAAAGGGAACTGATTGCCAGAGTAACCCAAAGACATGCTTGAGTCGTGACACAGGTCAGAGTTTCAGACAGGAGGAAGGAAAGAGGGCATTACCCACCAAAAGGGGTTACAAGAGTTATGTGAGCTGACAGATTGGTGGCAGAGGTATCCCAGGCAGTAATGGCTGCCAATTGCTGTCCTGGATTTCGAAAGCATTAAAGTGAAACAAAAGAAATAAAAACTTTGAGCAAAAGCTATTTTATACCATAAAATAAATGCTGCTGTGCCACTACTTTATAGGCTTAAGACCAGTGCCATTCAGAAGCAGAGTTAAAACAACATGGGACAGGTTTGTCTTGGGAGTGGTTTTGTGGGTTTTTTGCCACTTATCAGGCTCTGCATATTTTCATCCTTTTACACACCAACACCAAATCTCTCAAACAAAACTATCCCATGTGGTCATAATCTCATAAATGATCATTGACTGGTTATTCATCACATAAATAGTTACTGACTATTTCCTATTTTAAAATAAAGTATTATTGCAAAGGAAAAGTTTAAGACCCAGAAATCCTTTTCGAAAAACAAAAGCCAACCAACATAAAATTGCATTCCAGAATACTGACATTTGGAATTAGAGCAGACAAAGAACGGAGAGAGGAGAAAGCTTCTCTTTTCAGCACATACTCTGAAAGTCCTGCTCCTGCTTGTTCATCTCCTCCCCATTTGCTCTCTTCTGAGACAGAAAAATATTAAACTTACTCTATCCCACTAATTAAACAACTCTGTTTTCCATCTTAATGCTTCCTTAAGCCATCTTCCCTTCCAGATCTGCTTCCCCTCTTTAAACTTTCCCATTATTATCACTGTCAACCCCTCCCATTATGACTGCCAGCCACTCCACTGCTTCTCTCAAGTTCAGTCTGGAGGATGCAGCTCACCCACCCTACTGGCATCACGAGGTAAGGAAGTTACCTGGCTTTCTATGCTAAAGACAACTCTTCACTGCATACACAGAAAAAGGAAGAACTGAAGGTGTAGGCAAAGAGTAGCCCCAAGAGATGCCTGAGACAGTGGCCCAGAAACGTCCCAAGGTACAGAAACCACGCAGACTCCGCTCGCTCCCCTTACCTATCGGCAACCGGTTTTTTTTGTTAGCTGGAGTGGTCGCAGGAGAAAGCTGGGGGGTGTTATATGGAGTCATTTCAAGGCTGCTGCTCTTCCCTGGCTTGTTCTGGGGTAAGTTTGCCAGCAAGTTTTCCAAAGCCATCCGATCTTCCTTGAGCTGGTCGCTGGACATGACGTTGCGCATAAAGCCAACCTAAACATTTACAATCAGCGTTGGTAAGAACTGTAAAAGGCCAGCCTGGCTCGCGTGGGCATAGGGGCACAAGTTTACAGCACTTCCTTTCAAGGACACGAGGCATTACCAGAGTGGTCAGCTGGCTGTATGTCATGTACACCACAGTCCTGCTCAGCCCCTCCAGCAGGTTGACAGCGGACATGGGAGGCGTCTCCACCGCGCGCCCGTCGATGACCACGTCCAGGAAAGCAGCCACACAGCTCTGCAGGGACAGGGCAGAGACTGCAATGAGAGACCACTTCTGGGGTTTGCAGAGAAATTTATGACAGGAGTTACAGAATGATGTTAAGTTTTGCTTCCTACTTTTGAAATCTTATGTCAGAGTAGCAGATATCATTAAAAGCCCTGAAGAACAGGCAAGGAAAGCATGCAGTCACTTTTAGCATTTCCTGCTTTTCTTTCCTGCATTCAAAAGTGCTACTTAAGTGTCCTCTTAAAATTTTTTTAAAAAATTAAACTGTTTTATGGCAATTAAACTGCCCCTTCCTGAAGAATCTGCTGAGCACAGAACAAAAATGAAACAAGGAAGCAACACACAATATCATTTTCTAATCTGACGGAATGTTAGTTTTATAATAAATGTGTAGCTTTGTGGTATGACTGTGTAACAATTAGAATTAGCAAAAACCTGGAAGGTACACAAGGATATCAGTAGGTTTTTAACCATCTGACAGTACAATAAAGATCATTAGTTTCACTGTTGTTCTGATGAAGGTGACTGCTATGTGGCTATGAATTACAGACCCACAGAATATGCTGAGTTGGAAGGGACCCACAAGAGTCCAACTCTCAGAACATCCACACCAAAATGGAAAAGCTGAACAAAAAAGCAAAACTATGCAAAAAAAAAAGGAACAGAAGTTACTTGCACTAACAAATTCTTTGGTGTTAAACCAGACTTCATACTAAAGCTGTCTTCAGATCAAAGTGTTTTGTTTAGGTTCAGTTGAAAAGCCACAGACAGTAATTTAGCGTTTCATGGAATCATAAAATCACAGAACAGTTTGGTCTGGGAGGACCTTAAAGACCATTCAGTCACACCCCCTGCCATGGCCAGGGACACCTTCCACTAGACCAGGTCGCTCCAAGCCCCGTCCAACCTGGCCTTGAACACTTCCTGTGCAGTCTAAAATGTAATTTGCTTTAATTTCTTGGTTTGTATTTTCTTTTAAGAAGTGTTAGGTCAGAGCAGAGGCAAGAATCCCAGACGCTTAATTCCAGCACTCGGGATTTTTTTGCCCAGCTTTGTGCAGGATTCAATCTGCTTTTCAGTACATGTAACTCGGAAGTTAAACTCTTAGTAAATCCTTTGCAATGTCTGAAAAAGCAGACTGCAGAAGGATGATGACGTATCCACCGAGTCTCAGGGTTTTTTCAGTCTGGATTCTTACTTTGTCAAATTTAGCAAGGTTGCTCTTGGTACGTGGATCTCCCTCCTCAGAGCCCGTCATTGCCAGCTGCTGCAGAAGCCTCCCAACCTGAAATGAAAGAGAAATACGAAGAATAAACCTTTGAAAACAACATGATGGACACAATTATAAAAATTACTCAAAAAAACCTCCTCCATTCTAAATCCTTTTTCAATTAATATTCCAAGAAATACTTCTAATTGAGTGAACAGAGTCTTGTGCTTGCTTTCAGGGCAGAAGAAAAGCAAGAAGCTTTAGAAAAAAAGCAGTCATTGCATTTAACCGAAAATGTGCTGTGAGCATCCATACTTCCCCCTCCCAGGAACAAAGCATGTTTTGTTTTTGCAACACGTCACAATTGAGAGTTGAATCTAGGTCATCTTAAACCTAGAGGTTTTCAAAGGCTGCATATAGTTTACTGAGGAAAAAATAGCATGAGGGCTAACCCTGATTTCAGAGCACATATCCCTTATTAATCTCCAACTGCAAAACAGCCCTCAATTTAAAGAGCTGTCAGCTGTGAGCTCTGCTACAGCATCTGAGCAGTGGCAGAGGAGAGGATTGCTAATGGATTTTAGAACAGCACTGTGTAAAACACACCAGAACGATTATGCTGTGAGAATCACTCCCTGCCCAGTTTACAGACAGTGTTAAAAAGCAGGTTTTGTTCCTCGTGTGGGGAACATCCTCAGTCAGAGGAGTGTTGCTCAACACCTTCAGACAACACCTTCAGGTACCATCATTAAACTGGCCAAGTATTTGCACAGAGACAAAACCCGGCCATGAGGGCTGGGCAGTGCTCTGAGGGCTGATGACACAGCAGAGCTGCCCACCACAAACACTGGGCGTTACTGCCAGACAACAAGGGGGTTTCAGCAAAATATTCCACTGTCCTTTGCAATACCCAGCACAATATTTAACATTAGCAGGAACAGCACAACACATTTACACACATTCCAGAATTCATCTTTTAGTCAGTTTTACGCTTTAGTTTCCATCCCTTGCAACTCTTCCAAGGGATACAGGAATATGTGCTGTCAATTGCTTCAAGCCAGTATTTTAAGCAAACAGACAAAGCCTGGCTTCTCAGCAACAATTAACACAAATATTTTGTTGGCATTCCTCTTATAAGTAGGAGAGACAATACCTTTACTGTAGTAGCACCAGTTCTGGTGGGAAAAAAAAGGCCAATAACATTTCTCATATGCATAATTTTAAGACTGCTTTAACATGAATCATACCTGCATCAGATTAAATCTTGCCACCTCATTTATAGGAGCATCAGAAATGATCCCATATTGCTCTGGGTTAACGATTGCAGGGCAGATGAAACAGGCCAGAAGAAGATCTGTGCACATTGCTCTGACCTCCCCAACCTCCAGCCTGTCCACACACGACAGCGTTTTGTACATCTGCGACACAATCCACCTCAAGCTGTGAGGAAAACAGTAAGTGTTTTGTTTGAGATAGCCAATGAATTTGTTGACCAAGGTCACCAGCTTGGCCTCATTGGAGTCAACCATCTCTTGGACTCTTTGCTTGAACTTTTCTGTGCCTTTCTCTCCAAACAACTTTTCCTGCTGTACTGGGGAGAATCTCTCAATTAACTTGTTTGCATCGGTTTCCAGGTGGTCTTCATCTTCAACCAAAAGCTGCATGATTGGCTCATGTAAGGTTGCAGTAAGAAAAAGTTTTGCAGAGAAGAGTCCTTCAGAGAAAAGTTTGAACAAGATGCTGAAGGCACAGGTGCCTCGTCTGAGCAGCCGCCGGGGGTTGTCGCTCTCCTTGAGTTCAAACTCAATCAGGTAACGGAGGACCTGCAGGAGGTAACTCTCATCCTCCTGCATGATGCAGTTGCCATAAATGGAGGTAAAGACTGTGTGAATGACGCTCTGAGTGTTGTCCTGGTTGAGCTTCTCTCCAGCAACCAGGCAGGACGCAATAAGCCTTGGGTTCTCTCTCAGTCTGTTCAGGAATTCTCCGTAAGCAGTCTCCTGAAATCCCAGCTGTTTATATCCATCCACAAACTGCGTGTCCTCCAAGACTTTTGCATGCTGGCAACATTCAGCAGGAGAAGCTTCAGCACTTTAAAGAAAAACATTGAAACAGTTTAAGTAACTCTTAAGTAAACAGGATCTTCCTAAGAGATGCCACGTGGTCAATCTATTAACCAGACAGCCACCAAGGAGAAAAGACTTTGCAGGTAGTTACTACAAATGATTTGCAAATTCAGGAGAGTTTGTTCCCCTGAACAAAAGCAAAACAAACACAGGTATTAAGAAAAAGTTGTCTAAATGGCCAACCAGTAACTTTCATGCATGTTAAGATTCCCTTGCTGAGGTTTGATTTAAAACCTCACTGTTTCTGTAGTGAGCAAAGGACTCCAGATTCTGAGTGTGACAAACGTGCTGGCTTATCTGGCAGGCGGCAGTCACCTGGTGATGATGAGCCTGTCCAGGTTGATGCGCTGCTGTTTGGAGATCCAGGCGGTGCGGTACAGCTTCTCCGCCGTCTTCAGCACGTCCGCGTTGAGCCGCTGGATCAGCTGCTTCTCGGCGGTCACGTAGAGCCGCTCCTGCTTCAGGTGGTGGGCCAGGGTGTGGATGTCCAGCTTCACCATGGTGGGCAGCCAGGGGGACACAGCACCCACTGAGCGACAGAGAACGGCACTGCTGAGTGCCACGGTGAGGGAACGAGCCCTGCCAGCCCCCGCACCAGGCAGTGAACCCTGCTCTGGGCCCCTCCCTCCAGCCCCCAGCCCAGCACCCAGTGAGAGTCACTCTTTCTTGAGGCAAGGTTTCCCAACTGCCATTAACCCTTGTTGTGTCAGCACACCAGGGACACCTGCAGAGAAGCAAAGGGTGTTTTCAGCTGGCACTGGTGAACTGGGACAGGAGCACAGCACTGCCCAACCCTGCCCACACCTCCGGTACACGAGGTGGGAATCTGGCCATCACCTGCACAGCCCTTCCTTCAGCTCAGGTGACACAGGCTCAGTCCCATTCCCACTCACTGTCTGGGGAACAGGCATAAAGATTTCTGCCTTTACTCCTTCATCCTAAAGCCCATCCATGTAACACAAGGACTGGGATGTGTAATCTCTGGGCTTCTACCTCTCTCACCTGTTGGTGCGTCAGAAGCACCAACCTCCCAGCACTGCTCTTTTCTGCTAAAAAAAAAATTACTAATTTAAAAAATAAAATGACAAAAAAACCAAGCCCCAAGGAGTATCAATACCCAGGTAAGGCAGAAGCTGGAAATAAGTCTGGAGACTTTGCTCAACAGTAGAATTCATTCAAAAAAAATTCCTCAAATATTTCAATTCAGAAGAATATTTCTCTGGGCCATGATCCAAAACTGCTGTTTTAGAGAGAGAAAAAATGAAACAGCCGTGGTCTTTCATAGCACATTAGGGGCTAAAATCTGCACAAACTACTGTTGTGTCTGAATGTAACATCAGCTCCAACTTCACAATTAGAGAATATCTCAGTTAGCAGAGTACCACACCAGTCAAGACACGTTCCAGGAGCAAATCCATCTAAAAATTAACTCTATGGGAGAAAAAAAAAAATCAACTACATTAATGCTGATGAGGGAAGGGAAATCATGCAGGTCATGGAATTGATGATTAACTGCTGTATGTCTTCCCCACCAGAATCAACAGCCACACCAGATAATTTAGGAAGGAAAAGTCTATGATCTGCAACAGCTACCTGTAGGATATATCAGTAATGGATATATGCCAGAGGGCTCTGCTGAGGAACCCTTCAAAGCCATACTACAGTTAAAATAAAAACTTACTTCCCACAACCTGCAGTGACTCTGGACAGGCCTTGCTTCACAAACCCATTTAGCCCATGCTTGAGAAACTACAAATAATGTACCATGTGCTGGCTCAGTGCTCTCCCCTTTTAGTGTTTTGAAGATCTGTGGTTCACTGTTCAGCATAGCAGGAGGTGATCCTTGCTGAACAGCAGGAATACAGATTAGCTCCCTAATTAGGCACAGGTTTCCCATTTGTTGAGTTTTTTTCAGCCTGATAACCAAGTGCACTGACAACCATCACTGCTCCTTGTGTAATTAAGTTCTTTCA
Source organism: Myiozetetes cayanensis (assembly GCF_022539395.1). NCBI lineage: Eukaryota > Metazoa > Chordata > Aves > Passeriformes > Tyrannidae > Myiozetetes > Myiozetetes cayanensis. The sequence goes on along the minus strand of NW_026087445.1, from coordinate 9,978,091 downwards.
TCTGTAGTTCTGACCTCACAACCAGAACCCAGGCAGAGACGAACAGAGAAGCTGTCACAAGTCTTTATGTATAAAAATTTGCAGTCTTATTACACCTGATGGTGTCAGGTGTGAAGACCATTCCTAGCAAATACACACAACTGGGTATATAAAGCTCTCAAAAAAATAACCCCAAACTCAAAAGCCCTTCAAAAACCCAGCAACCCTAACCAGAGGTTACAGCTGATGCACCCAAAGATGAGAGCACAACAGGAACTTGAAGGATGAGCTAATTCAGATGTTTTTAACTAGGACAGTCTCAGAGAAATGATTAGAAAAAGAAACATTTCTGTTACTGCCAAAGTTCTTTGAGAAACAAATAACTTCTTGCAACAAATTTATTTTTTGTCTCAGAATTTAAGGGCTCACAAAAAAAAAAAAACAAAACAGCAATAAACTTGTTACTGCTTGCAAACACAGTAGTAATCATTTGTGATGCCACTCGAAAAAACCTGACAGAATGGCCTCTCAGCCACTTGGAAAGTGAAGTGAGCACCCAGCACAGGACCTGGGCACCTCCTCACTACAGAGCACCTCAGCCCTTACCCACACACTGGGTCCTGAGTGGCTGTGGGACATTGCCCACTGCTGTATGCTCTGATTTTTAATTTCAAAGTGTCACTATGAACTTCAGGCCCAAATTAGGGCTCCAAAGAGCTGCAACTGCACTTCTAAATATACTGGTCTCGTGACTACCTGATAACCTCCCATCAGTTGGCACTGCCCATGTGTCTGTGTTATCTGCCTTTGGCACTGCCCCTGTGTCTGTGTTATCTGCCTCTGCTGCACAACAGCAGAAATAACGAAAGCAAGAGAAGTGATTCAGAACTGAGCCACAGCAGGTTACTGTGTACCACTGCTTTGTCAGGAACTGTGAAAATCCACAGGATTTTCCTGTCAATCCACAGGAAGACAACTGCACGACAGCAGCTTCCACCCTGCATACAAGCAAACAGGATCAGCAGCTTCCTCGGCTTTGTAACCTCCATAAAAATCCAAGTGACTCGACTCCAGGGGTTGCTGCTGAGATCCACCTCCATGGAGAGGAACATCTTGCCACTGCCTTTCACTAGTTTTTAAATGAATCATTCTGAAGCCACACAAGCACAGGAGGAACTTTGTCTTCTCCTGAGGTCTCTCAGACACCTGAGAACAGCAGAGATGTGAAGTTCAACACACACAGCACTTCAGGAGAGCTCAGGAAAGAAAACGCAAAAAACCCAGTCGGGCAAGATACGTGTGCTTCTCCTCTCCTCAGATCCTGCTGTTACTGACACAGCCTGTCCTGAAAGGAGAAACTGCTGTACCACTAACACACCCACCTGACACACACTGCTCCTCCCCCAAAACCTCTTCCCTTTAAACAGCACCCTCTGACAGGCTCCAAACGTTCACTCCAGGCCAGCACTGAGGACGAGGTGCCCGTAAGTATCCAGCAGCCTGGTTTGTGAGTGTCACACCACACCTGGAACAGCAGGTATCTGTATGCAGCTGCATGAAGGAGACTGTTTAGGATATTTAGACATCCAACAGCCTGCTGTGGCTGAAGAAACAATGGATATTAAATAACTCCTGCTACGTGCAGGTTATTTTTAAATCCTGAAATTTCATGTTGATACGAAAACATTTCCATTTTCTGTCAGTTATTTCAAGACTTCTCAGGAACCTACCAGTAACTGTGACACAGTAAGAGCAGCTTAGCACAACAACTCAAACAATTTCTCTTCATGATGCTCCACATATCAACAACAAAGACTTTGTGACCTGACAGTATCCGAGATGCCTTGCCCTGCTGGCAGCACAAATCTGTTCAGAACTTGAGGCAGTCTATCCTTTGATGAACACAGGACATGGATTCCTTCCTACTCTTAAAAGCCCTGGAAAACATGATCTTTAGAACTTTTTGGTCCTGAACTCCACCTTAAAAACTCTGTAGGTCTGTCCTGTGACATGCAGGAATGAGCCACATCCCTACTGAGTATGTCTGTGATTCACTTGACAGAAAAGAGATTAAGTAAAGTGGTAAATACTGCTGGTACACCAGATTCTTCTTCCTACTACAGCATTTCCTGCTCAGGGTTAGTGGTTCCTCCTGAGTCTCGCTGCACAAGACAACTTCCAAAGCAAGTTTGGGCAGATCTAACGTAGGCAGGGCAGGGCAAGGCACAACTGAAATCACTCCTTCTTACTGAAAAATAACTCCTAAGCAAGCCTTGAATAGCTTCCAAGCTAATTCAGCCCTGATGAAATACCTCTTTTCTCATTAGTATTTATAGTAGCAACTAACAAGCCTCATTTCTTTATACAAGCTAACAGCCTGTCTGCCACAGCTAAAAGAGCCTTTTTCTGGGTAAGATGGTTCACCGTGACCTAGGGCTCATCTGCTGAACTCTCAGGTTACAACACCCACCATCTCAAATGCATGTGTTACACGCAAAATGCAGTTCCACTGTCTAATTGACATCAATAAGAAACTCATCCTTCAAGTTTGCTCCTGCCCAGAGGCTGCTCTCAGCCAGCACTGGACATGCTGTCCATCCGTGGGCAAGGAGCACCTTGTCTCCCTTGCCCCAAACCAGAACTTGATCAGTAATGCACGGGATCAGTTGGCTACTAAATTATCTATTGTGGTATTACTGCACTGCATAAAATCGATAAAAAGCACATAACCAGACTAAAATCCCCTCCAGTTGCTTGTGATGCTGTAAAGGGGAACTCCCTTCAGGTAAGGGCCATACTGAAAAGCTTCCAGTCGGAACAAGTGCAGAACTCGAAGTAGCTCAAAGTGACAAAACCAACCTGTTCCCAGGCTGTTCTCCTGAGAGCAGCTCCCTTCCCCACGGTGAAACAAAACACCCCATCCAGGGGCCACCAGGGAGGACAGCTGCTACCGAGGAGAGTGTATTCTCCAGGACCTGACAAGCCTCACACCAAAACCTCTGTGTGGAGTATCTTGAATATTTTGGAACCCTCCACGGCAGCAGCGATGTGAAAGTCTGTTTCCTGAAGCCACCACCCTGCCACTTTCACAGAATGTTTCAGACTTCACGTACCGCCCGTGCCATTCCCCCTCCATCCTCTCCAAACTGCAGCTTCTACTCGTGAGTCAACTGCATCGTCCACCAAAATAGCCTTTTACCTATCAGTAAGTGTGGTGTCACATGCCCGCTCCGAGAGCTCCATCCCGACAGCTCTCGGAGCGCGGGATCATGACTTTGCAAGAAAAAAGCCCGATACCGCCTGGACGGAGCTCCCTGGCGCTGGGGGTCTGCGAGCACCCAAAAAGGGAAGTCAGGGCACTCGCCAAGTTTCAGTGCCGGACGTGCCCAGCACAAAAGCGGCGGAGGCGCCGGGAGGCACCGGCGAGGCCGCGCTGCCCGCGGTCCCGACACCCCCGAGCCGCGACCCCCGGGCCCCGGCGGGGGCTGCAGGGCACAGACACCCCCGAGCGAACCCCACCGGCAGCGCCTCCCGCCGCCCCCGCGCCGCTCCCCGCGCCTCCCGGGCGCCCTATCGCGATACCCCCACCCGACATACCCCGCTCGGCTCCGTCCCTGCTCGGCCGCCCGCCTTCCCTCTCGCTGCCCTGGAAGAGCGGAGGGTTTGTCAGGCCCCGGGCCTTCCTCCCGCCGCCGCCGCCGCCGCTCCTCCTCCCGCGGCCCCGCGCCCCGGGGCGGTCTCTCGTTGGCCCGAGCGCTGCCGGCCCCGCTGCGGCCCGGCCGGGCGCGGCTCTGCGCACGCGGCCCCGGCGCTGCTGGGACTTGTAGTGCCGGGCCTGGCGGGGCGGGGACAGCCCCGGCCCGGCCTGTGCGTGCGAGGCGCTGTGTCGCGACACGGCGGGCGTTCGCGACCTGCCGGCACCCGCGGGACCGGCCCGGCGTCGCCGGGGGGCTCTGGGCACACACGTGTCACCTCGTCCCCGGGGGGCCCGGCCGTGACACCGGCCCGGCCTCGACCTCACCGCACGTTCTCCGGGCGGGGCCCCGGTAACCCCCGATACCCCGGGGTCCCCCCATAACCCCCGTGCCCCCGGTAACCCCCGGGGTCCCCGGGAGGAGGGGGCGCCCCCCCCCGGTAACCATGGAAACTTCCAGAAGTGCTCCCCCTTCCCCCGGGCCGTGGTCCCGCCCAGCCAATGGGACGGCTCCGCTTGGCTCGCGCTTCCCCGTGGCGGGGCCGCCGGGGGGAACCAATGGGGAGGCGCGAGGGGGGCGCGCCTGGCACGGCGGAGCGGCCGCGCGGCGCTCGCCAATCGCGAGAGGCCAGCTTGGTCGCAGCCGGCCAATGGGGGGGCTCCAGCGAGGGCGCGGCGGCCAATGGGGAGGCTCCACGAAGGGGTAACGGAGGGTATAAAAGGGCGGGCGGCGGGGCCTGGCGGCGCAGCGGCGATCGGGGCGCGGCGGGGCCGGAGCGTTCTGTGAGGGCCGGGCACGGTAAGGGCGGCGCGGGCCGGGCCGGGCCGAGGGGGTCGGGGCGGCGGTTCTGAGCACGGAAAGGGCGGGGGGCGGCGGTTCTGCACGGGGAGGGCGGGCGGTTGCGGCGCGGGGAGGGCCGCACGTGGCGCTCCGTTGTGTAACCGCTGTGACCCCGCAGGTGGGCGCACGGAGCGGTCGCGATGAGGCTTCTGCTGCTGGCGCTGGTAGCGCTTGGTGCCGCCAGGGCGGACGAGGAGGAGAAGAAGGAGGACGTGGGCACGGTGGTGGGCATCGACCTGGGCACCACCTACTCCTGGTGCGTGGGGACTGGGGCAGTGCCGGGGCGGGGGATCAGGGCCTGGGGGCCCCGGGGTATGCGGGGAAGAGGCTGCGGGAGGAGGGGAGGGGCGGCGGGGGAGATGTGCAGGCCCCGGCGCCGCCTGACGGTCCCCTCTCCCCCACCCCCAGCGTGGGCGTCTTCAAGAACGGGCGCGTGGAAATCATCGCCAATGACCAGGGGAACCGCATCACTCCGTCCTACGTGGCGTTCACCCCCGAGGGAGAGCGTCTGATCGGCGATGCCGCCAAGAACCAGCTCACGTCTAACCCCGAGAACACTGTGTTTGATGCCAAGCGGCTCATCGGCCGCACCTGGAACGACCCCTCTGTGCAGCAGGACATCAAGTACCTGCCCTTCAAGGTGGGCCCTGAGTGCGAGGGTGGGGGAGGGCCCGGGAGGGACCTACAGCCCCAGTCAGAAGAGGCATCTGACTCACAGTGCCCTTCCTAGCGGCCTTGGGGTTCCCCAGCCCTCCTGGGAGGAACAAGAGTTTCTAGTGATAACCACACTTAAGTTACATCTGTCACAGAGACTCTGTGTGGTCTTCAGAGAGAGCAAACCACTGGGACAAGTCCTAACAACTGTATGAAGGATTGAATGAGACAGTATCTATTGTTCTCCTCAGGTGGTTGAGAAGAAAGCCAAACCCCACATTCAGGTCGATGTTGGAGGGGGACAGACAAAAACATTTGCTCCTGAAGAAATTTCTGCGATGGTCCTGACAAAGATGAAGGAAACTGCAGAGGCTTACCTGGGGAAGAAAGTGAGTGCGTGGGAGCTCCTAATACCCACTTAGAGTAGCAGCTTTAGGAAAGGGGAGATGGGTGGGGTGAGTCAGGGCTACCCATGCCATCCTGAGCCCCACTCAGTGCTGCAGGCCCCACAGGCCCTCTGTTGAACGGGTCTTCACCTCTGTGTAAAGAAAGGGGAGCCAGCACTGCTCTGGGCAGCTGGTGCTCTGTGCAGACTGTCCTGTGTCTAACAGAGCTGTGTCTGCCCCTCCCTGCCCAGGTGACCCATGCAGTGGTGACAGTGCCAGCCTACTTCAACGATGCCCAGCGCCAGGCGACCAAGGACGCCGGGACCATCGCGGGGCTCAACGTGATGCGCATCATCAACGAGCCGTGAGTACACCCCTGTGCTGCCCCTGGGGAGGGCTGGGCGGCCACCCCCAGCTCTGACAGGCTGTTCCCTCTACAGAACAGCTGCTGCCATTGCCTATGGGCTGGACAAGAGGGAGGGAGAGAAGAACATCCTCGTGTTTGACCTGGGCGGTGGCACTTTCGATGTCTCCCTCCTCACAATCGACAATGGAGTCTTTGAAGTTGTGGCTACCAACGGTGACACTCACCTGGGTGGAGAAGACTTTGACCAGCGTGTTATGGAGCATTTCATCAAACTCTACAAGAAGAAAACTGGCAAAGATGTGAGGAAGGACAACAGAGCTGTGCAGAAGCTGAGGAGGGAGGTGGAGAAGGCCAAGCGAGCCCTGTCATCTCAGCACCAGGCCAGGATTGAAATAGAGTCCTTCTTTGAGGGAGAGGATTTCTCGGAGACGCTCACCCGAGCCAAGTTTGAGGAGCTGAACATGGTAAGTTTGGAAAGGTAAAGTTACATGGCCTCTGCTCTGGGCTGGGGACTTGGGAATGTGCAGAGTCTCATGCTGTGACATTGCACTTTGGGGTATAAATAACTCCTGCTTGCACAGAACAGCAAGCAGCTGCTCCTTGCCAGGGAACTGGGGCCTCACCAAGGCTGCTCGTGAGCCAGTTGGTGTCCCTCCTCTGCAGTGCTTGTTCTTTGTACCCCAGAGTGGCACAAAGAGGAGACTGGACATGTTGGCAGTACAGTCTCACAGTTGTGCGGGTTTTGTCGCCACAGGATCTGTTCCGTTCCACCATGAAGCCTGTTCAGAAAGTTCTGGAAGATTCTGACCTGAAGAAGTCTGACATTGATGAGATTGTCCTTGTTGGTGGATCAACTCGCATCCCCAAAATCCAGCAGCTCGTTAAAGAGTTCTTCAATGGGAAGGAACCTTCTCGTGGCATTAACCCAGACGAGGCTGTAGCCTATGGAGCGGCTGTCCAGGCTGGAGTGCTCTCTGGAGACCAGGACACAGGTAATGACACCGCCACTGTCACCTCAGTGTTGACTGAAGAGTGGATGTCGGGCACTGACAAGCAAATGCAGTAGAATTTGGGTCTCTTCCAGTCCCTGGAGTTCTGTGCCCCTTAGGCTGCAGGATCCCCTCTGGAGTGTTGGGATGTTGAAGTGGTGTCACAGTCCTGCCCTTGCTCTGTTCCAGGTGACTTGGTGCTGCTCGATGTCTGTCCCCTGACACTTGGCATTGAGACTGTCGGAGGCGTCATGACCAAGCTGATCCCAAGAAACACTGTTGTTCCCACAAAGAAGTCCCAGATCTTCTCCACAGCTTCTGACAACCAGCCAACTGTGACCATCAAGGTCTACGAAGGTGGGTGTCACTTGTGGCCCAGGGAGTGGTGGAGTCTGCAGGGTTTTATTCTTGCTGCTGTCTTGTCACAAAGGCTGTAGATACTTTGTAGATAGAAGTTGGCTCCTGGGTTCACAAACTACAGCTGGACGGTAACCCTCTCCTTGTGTCTTCCAGGTGAGCGTCCCCTCACCAAGGACAACCATCTCCTGGGAACGTTCGACCTCACGGGGATCCCTCCTGCCCCCCGCGGCGTCCCCCAGATCGAGGTCACCTTTGAAATAGACGTGAACGGGATCCTGCGGGTCACGGCCGAGGACAAGGGCACCGGGAACAAGAACAAGATCACCATCACCAACGACCAGAACCGGCTGACGCCCGAGGAGATCGAGAGGATGGTGAACGATGCTGAGAAGTTTGCTGAGGAGGACAAGAAGCTCAAGGAACGCATCGATGCCCGGAACGAGCTGGAAAGCTATGCCTATTCCCTAAAGAACCAGATCGGGGACAAGGAGAAGCTGGGTGGGAAGCTGTCCTCTGAGGACAAGGAAACTATAGAGAAGGCAGTGGAGGAAAAGATCGAGTGGCTGGAGAGCCATCAGGATGGAGACATCGAAGACTTCAAGGCCCAGAAGAAGGAGCTGGAGGAGGTGGTGCAGCCCATCGTCAGCAAGCTGTACGGCAGCGCGGGGCCGCCCCCGGGCGAGGAGGAGGCGGCGGAGAAGGACGAGTTGTAGATACGGCGTCCCCGAATGTGGTGTGTGTATATATTGGACTCAGGAACATTGTTTAAAATATTGAACTCTTTAATTTGGAATGTAACTCTGAATCTTCACTCGAGAGTGGAGCTGGAACCGCTAGCCCGACGTGGCTGTATCCTGCTTTTCGTTAGCAGTCGCTCGATGTCCGGGGAGGGAGCAGGGGGGGAGTGTACATGGGGGTTTAGAAGTATTGGCAGTGGAACGTTCTATTTAACAACTTGGTCATGTGAACTTGGTGTAGAGCTTTTCTACCTGGAGTGACCACAATAAATTTGTTATTTACACTGGACTCTGCTCTAGTTCTGTGATTTCCATTGCCCAGTCCCAGGAGCTGCATTAATCCTGAGGGGTGGATGCAGCTCACCCTCCGAGGTACCACTCGTGGGATTATGAAAAGGGAGCAGCTGTACCTGGGGGCAAGTCTCCCTGCACAGCCCTGAGTTTACAGTGGATAAAGCTGGAAAGGAAAAGAGCTGGGAGGTTTTAAAGCAGGAGTTGGGCATCTGGTGAGCTGGACTGAGCTGGGACTCGGTTTCTGAAGGGAGCTGGTGGACTTTGCCCTCGCTGCAGTTGTATGATGTAACATCCCAGTAAGAAAGGGGGGATGGAGCCTGAGTAACTGCCACAGGGGCAGCTTTCCTTGAGGTGGGAGAGGGAGTTATCCAGAGGTTCACCTGCAGCAGTGAGGGTGCGCAGCAGGGAGGGAGGAGGTTGGCTTAACTACGAGCACACTTCCTTGCAGTATTAAAACTTCTCAAGAGCTTTATTAAAGTCTCACATGAAACAGGCCAGTTTTCTGAAGACTGAAAAGCAGCCTACAACTTATAAAAAAAAAAAATCTAATTGGAATTTGGTCTCTTTATTTTAACTGTGATCCTTATCCCATCCATGGGATTAGATAAGACATTGAACTGAGTCCAGAGGGAGCTTTTGTGGTGCCAGCTCCAGGAGTGCCTCAAAGCCCCTGGACCTTAGCAAGTTCCCTGGCCTGGGGCTGCAAGGCCTCAGCCAGCAGGACCCTGTGCAGGCAGAGCCCTGTCCCTCAGGGGGGGCCAAGGGCAAAATCAGCCCCAGGGGCCTCTCCAGCTGTAGGGAATGCTGGTGCTGTGGGGGCACAGCCCCCTACTCCAGGAGGGTGACCAGGCAGTCCCCGTGCAGCTGCCCCTGCGTGTCCATCCCCCCAAACACCAACAGCAGATGCACAACCGTGTCTTCAGTGCTGCCCTGGCCCTGCTGGAGGGGCCCAGTGCTGTCCCCCTGCACAGGTGGCTCTGTCCCAGCTGGGGGGGCTCCCACGTCCCCCTGTGTCCCAGCCTGCCAGGGAATGACACACATGGCGTGGTCCAGCCTCCCAGCAGGCAGGGGGGACTCAAACTGCAGGAGCGTCCACTGCTGCCTCCCTGCAGTGCAAAGACACAGTCACAGCTTCAGCTGTCACACCCAGGGACAGCGACCCCGTTCCCTGCCCCAGCCTCGAGCACTGAGTCCTGCAGGGTGAGCCCAGGGCAGGTCCCGTGCTCCCTGGCTGGGGAGAGCAGCCCCTACCTGTGTGATACTTGTATGTGCTATCCAGGGTCCCCTCCGGGCCTATTCCCCCAAAAATGTACAGGTGCTCCCTGAACACAGCCGAGGAATGGGATGCTCGTCCCCCGGGGACGTCACCGGTGGCCGGGACCTTCACCCACCTCATGTCACCTGGGGCAGGAGCAGAGCAGGCCAGGGGCTGTGGGTCACACCAGCCCCAGCTCTGCTGCTTTACACAAACACAGGGCTATCTTTCCAAAGAGCCAGGTCCCCCAGGGCCCAGGCACAGCCCACATCACCCACGCTCACCCGTGTCGATGCAGAACAGGTCGTTGTAGAACACATCTCCAGCCAAGCCCCCGTGGATGAAGAGCTTGGTCCCCACTGCCACGACGGCGTGGCCGTGGCGAGGGGAGGGGGGGTCCCCACGAGTGTCCGGCTGGGACCAGGTCAGGGTGGCTAAAACAGAGCACCGATGCATCAGGAAGGGAACTCTGGAAGCCCCACAGACCAGACCCCACAGCCCCACCGAGCACGGTACCTGTGTCAAACACGTGCAGCCGCTGGTCCCGCACCGGCTCCGCGCCCCGGTGCCCGCCCCCGAACACGAACAGCCGGGCCCCGACGGCGGCCGAGGACGTGTGGAACGTGCGGGGCTGCGGCGGCGACCCCTTCACGGCGGGGCTCTCCCAGGTGCCCGTTCCTGCTCGAGATCGGGTTAGCGGCACAGGGGAGGGAACGCCCGCCCCGCCCGCCCGCCCCGCCACTCACCGGGGTCCAGCGCCTGGACACAGCCGCGGTTCCCGGCGGGGTGGGCGCCGCCGAACACCCATGGGCGCGGGGGGCCGGGCCCGGGCAGGAACGTGGCGTGCTCGTAGCGCGGCCGCAGCCCCCGCCAGCCGGCGGGGACCCAGCGGAGCGGGGCTGCGGGCGGGGACAGCGCTCGGAGCGGGCCCGGCACCCCGGGGCGCCCCGCCCGGCCCTGCCCGGCCCCGGCCCTCACCCAGCTCCACGAAATGCGCGTCCGCGAAGGCGCCGGCGGGGTCGGCGCCGCCCAGCAGGAGGACGCGGCCGGGCAGGGCGAGGCAGCCGAGTCCCACCCGGGCGCGGGGCCGCTCCCCGCGCGGGCTCAGCCGGTACCTGCGGGGCGACCGAGGGCTCACACAGGGCCGGGCCGGGCCGGGCCGCGGGGCCCCGCGCTGTCCCCGCCATTGTGCCCGTCCCCCTGTCCCGCTGTCCCCTTGTCCCCTCACCACCGCCCTGTCCCGTCCCCTTGTCCCCCTGTCCCGCTGTCCCCTCACCACCGCCCTGCCCGGGTTCCTGTCCCCCTGTCCCCCCTGTCCCGCTGTCCCCTCACCACCGCCCGGCCCGGGGCCGCTCCCCCTCCCGCAGCTCCGGCAGCGCCCGCAGCGCCATCGCCGCGCCCGGACCGGAAGTGCCGCCGGAAGTGTCCCCGTGCTTCCGCCTGCGCCGCAGGCGCGCGCCGCTGGCCGGAAGTGGCGGCCCCGCTTCCGGCCCGAGCCCCGAGCCAAGATGGCGCCGCTGGACCTGGACAAGTACGTGGAGATCGCGCGGCTGTGCAAGTACCTGCCCGAGAACGACCTCAAGGTGCGCGCACGGGGCCGCCGGGACGGGCCGCCCGCGCGAGGGGGCGGGCGGACCGCGGTACCGGCGCTGACCCCGGCCCTGCCCGCTCGCCCCCGCAGCGCCTGTGTGACTATGTGTGTGACCTGCTGCTCGAAGAGTCCAACGTCCAGCCCGTCTCCACGCCCGTCACCGTCTGCGGGGACATCCACGGGCAGGTAACGCCGGGCCGGGCTGCCCCCGCCGCAGCGCCGGGCCGGTGCGGGGCCCCCTCACGCGTGTCTCCTCCCGCAGTTCTATGACCTGTGCGAGCTGTTCCGGACCGGCGGGCAGGTCCCCGACACCAACTACATCTTCATGGTACGTGCGGGGCCCGGCTCCCAGCGGCGCTCCCGGGCTCCCCGCAGGCTCGGGGGGTGTCCCGTGTGCTCTGCTGGGGGGCTGTGCACGAACGGTGTCTCTGCCTCCAGGGGGACTTCGTAGACCGGGGCTATTACAGCCTGGAGACCTTCACGTACCTGCTGGCCCTCAAGGCCAAGTGGCCCGACCGCATCACGCTGCTGAGGGGCAACCACGAGAGCAGGCAGATCACCCAGGTGTACGGGTTCTACGGTGAGTGCCTGCCTGCCTGACAGTGCCCAGGGCTCTCTGGGGGCTGGCTCAGTGCACCGGGGTGTTCCCATCCATTCCATTGCTGGGGCTGTGTCTGGAAGGTGTTTGAGGCACATCCTGCTCTGCCCTTTGGCGTGGGCTTCTGTTGGGTCTCTGGGGCCACCTTCAGTTTTAGAGACAGGCACAGCTCAGCCCCTTGTGGGGCTCCTGTGGCACAGAGTTCACAGGAGCTGCTCTCAGCGTTTGCCCCTCTGATCCACGCCATCCCACCCTGTCCCACAGACGAGTGCCAAACCAAGTACGGGAACGCCAACGCCTGGAGGTACTGCACCAAGGTGTTCGACATGCTCACCATCGCCGCTGTAAGTGCAGCCCCCGGGACGGGCAGCGCAGCCTGGGGGGCTGTGGGGCTGGGCCCGTCGGGGCTGGGGGAGTGCTGAGCGCTGCACACGGGCTGTCCCTGCAGCTCATAGACGAGCAGATCCTGTGCGTGCACGGGGGCCTCTCCCCGGACATCAAGACCCTGGACCAGATCCGGACCATCGAGCGGAACCAGGAGATCCCCCACAAAGGCGCCTTCTGCGACCTGGTGTGGTCGGACCCCGAGGACGTGGACACGTGGGCCATCAGCCCCCGCGGCGCGGGCTGGCTCTTCGGGGCCAAGGTCACCAACGAGGTAACTGCAGGGCTGGGGGGGACTGGACCAGGGCCCTGCCAGCCCAGGAGTCCCCATCACACCCTGACAGCAGCTCCTGCTGCTGGGGGAGCTTTGCCTGAGCCATTTGAACCTAAAAGCACAAACACAACTGCCAGGTGTGCTAACACTGACCTTGCTTCTGAAAAGTGTGACGTGGTGATGCTCACTGGTGTGCCCTGGGCTTTGTGTGGAACGCTTTCCGAAGGGTTTAACAGAAAACTGCCATTCCTCCTAACGATTCCTGAGTTGGTTTTGTTTCTCTGGAGAGCAGTGAGCAGCTCCTCAGGGCTCTGTCACCCTGGCCTTGCAGGGCTCTGCTCTGGCACAGCACGCAGGGAGGGCGGTGTGGCTGCTGCCTGGCTGTTCCCAGCCGAGCTGCTCAGGTTCCTCGCTGCTCAGCTCTCCAGGGCTGTGCCAGGAGCACTGGGGGCACTCTGACCTCCCCCTTCCCTTGCAGTTCGTCCACATCAACAACCTGAAGCTGATCTGCAGAGCACACCAGCTCGTCCACGAGGGCTACAAGTTCATGTTTGATGAGAAGCTGGTCACGGTATGGTCAGCACCCAACTACTGCTACCGCTGCGGGAACATCGCCTCCATCATGGTCTTCAAAGATGTAAATACAAGAGAACCAAAGTTATTCCGTGCAGTTCCAGACTCAGAGCGTGTCATTCCTCCCCGGACAACCACGCCCTACTTCCTCTGAGCCCTCATCCGCCTGCTCTCTCCTCTCCTTGTCCTGCCCCTTTACAATATACTTTTTATTGAGCACTTTGCTGCTGAAATGCTGCCTCTTGCCTTTTTTATTTTTAAATTATCTAAATTTATTGTGTATTATGGTGTCTGTAGCAAGTTTTTTTTTTCCCCCTCCCCTAGATTAATTTCAGAGTATTTGTAATATGTCCTTGAAATTTGTACTACTGCATGTAGTCCTGGGTTAGATGAACTGATTCCTTTAACCCCGCACTCTGGGAGCTGCTCGGGCCCGTCTTTTGTTCAGCTTTTTGTTTTGGTAAGTTTTAAGAAATTTCAGCAGCAAAGTCCGTGCCCGGCGTGCGGCGGGGCCGGGGCCGCCCGTGCCGGGGCCTTGTCCGAGTGTTCGTGGATCCCAGTGAAGCGGTCGAAGGGTTGTTCCCCGTTCCCGGTTTGTTCCGTTTTCCTCGGGATTCCGGTTAAACCCGCGAGCCTGCTGCAGCGACGGGATTTGTACATTAAAGTCGTCGTTCGGATTTTTTTCAGGCTCTCTTGTGTCGTTAATAAAGCCGCGCGTGGGTGCCGCCCCCGGCCCCGCCCCGCTCCCCGCCCCGCTGCTCCCCGCTGCCCCCTCCCGGGCGGGGCGCGGCGGCCGCGCTGGTTCCGGTTCCGCCGGGCTGCGCTGATGCTGTTCCTGTTCCTGTTCCCGTTCCCCGCTCCCGGTCCCGGTCCCGATCCCGCCCGGGCGGGGATGGCGCGGAGCACCCTCTCCTCGCGCTTCCGCCGCCTCGACATCGACCAGTACGACGAGAACCGCTTCGTGGAGGAGCCCGAGGAGGCGGCGGCGGCCGAGCCCGATGCGAGCCCCGAGGTGGAGGCGCTGCTCAGGCAATATCCTTTGGGACGGGGGACGGGGGTCCCGGGGGGCGGAGGCGGGACCAGACCGGCCCCCCCCGCGGCCGTGGCGCGGCTTTGCCCCGGTACCGAGGGTTTGAGTCCTTGACCCCCCGCACAGGGGAGGCGCTCCGAGCCTTCCACACCGCCATCCGCAGCTCCCCCGGCAACACCAGGAACCAGGCGATGAAGGTAGCGGGGCCGGGGGTCGGGAGCTGGGAGGTGACGGTGTCTCCCGGAGCTGATCAGCTCCCGGGGGGTTCCTGCGCTGCCGCGGTCACGGGCCGTGTCCTCACACGGGTGATGCCCGGGCGTTCTCCCCTCCTCCTCCTTTAACCCCGGGGCTGCTCAGCTGCTCACCCTGCAGAAATAGCCCAGCCTGGAACGTGGCCACCTTTTCTCAAACGTGAGTCCTGGAATCGTTCCCAGCTGTGGGGTTCTCACATTCCTCTCCTTTCCTTGTCTTCTCAGGAGCAGGCCCAGGGAACGATGCTTAAAGTCCTCACATCTTTTAAAAGCAGTGAAATAGAACAAGCGGTGAATTCCTTAGACAGAAACGGTGTTGACTTGTTAATGAAGTACATTTATAAAGGATTTGAAAAGCCAACAGAAAACAGCAGTGCAATATTACTTCAGTGGCATGAAAAGGTACGTGTTCAGGGCACTCAGAGGGTCCCAGTCAGTGGTTTTGGGAGGGCCCCTGCAAGAGAATCGGGTGCAGGCAGGGCCTCATCCCTGAGAAGCACAGTGTTTGCTTCTATCTGTGGTCTCTGAGCCTGGACTCACAAAGCCTTTGCCTGTATTCCAAACCCTGCCACGGGCACAGGGCAGTGTGTGCTGGAGGAGGAGTCGGTGCCCAACGCCTGCAGCGGCTCCAGAGGAGAAGGGAGGCAGTGGGGATGTGTCTGGATGGAGGGAGCAGCTGCAGCAGCTGCCTCTGCAGTGAATGTTCAGCCCAGGGGGGTCCAGCCTGGCTCAGATCTGATAGTTTTTATTGTTTGAGTCACAGGATTTAGCAAAACTGCTTGGTTTGCCCAGGAGACGCTTTTGAGGTCTCCAAAAAGATTCCATTGGGGTCCAGAGTGGGCCTCTTGTGTTTCTTTAGAATGCAATCCCCACATGGGGAAGGTGGGATGTGTTCAGCAGCTGACCGTGGGACCTTCTTCCCTCTCTGTGGGGGGATGAGGCACATCCCTGGAGCAGCTGCCACTGCCCCTGGGCAGGAATCCAAGTGACCTCTTCCCCGCTGCAGGGGTTTTAGCTGCAGCCCAGGCTGTCAGTGCTCATCTGAGGAAAACTGATCCCTGGGAATGCCCTCCCTGTGCAGGGCAGCTGCTGCAAACACGGTGTCATTTCACAGGGTGCAGGGCTTTTCCCCGTGATGGTAAAGGCAGAGCTGGTGTAGTGTGACTCCAGCTATTGGCAGCTGCCACCAGCTTTGCACAGCCCTGGCAAGGGAGGAGGGGATTTCTCAGGACAGCAAAGAACATGTCTCTGCTTGCTTTTTTGTTTTTTTCTTTTTTCCCTGTTGTTTCCTCCGGGGTGTTTCCAGGTGACTGTGGTGGGTGCTCCCGGCGTGGGAGGTGACACAGCACGCCCTGACGGGAGCGGTGCCGGCGCTCAGAGCGTGTGGGCACACGCAAGGCAGCTCATCCTCAGTTGTGAAAGGAGCTGGGCAGGGCTGAGTAGGCTGGGCAGGGTTTAAAGCCTTGTGTTCTCTTGTGTGGTGCTACCGGTAGGATGTGTGGCTTGCTCAGAGAGGAGTCAGCTCAGTGGTAGTACCAGTCTGTCCTCTGCAAAAGGGCTGTGGCAGGTCTGGCAGCACCTGCAGGTTCTGCTCTGAGGGGGTGCTTTGCATTCATCCAGTCACCTGCTCATCCTGCTCTGTTGGAATTGTAGCTGCAGAGTAAACGCCCCATTTTCAGCAGTCAGCTTTAATATTTACTTTTTCATAATCACCTCCATCTTCTGGACTTCAGAAGGAAATGTCATTGACACTGAGGGACACAAATGAAACTGAAAGGAGCCCTTCCTCCTCCTCTCCCACTCAGGGACACAGGGGTGAGACATTCTGCTTCATCAGTGGTGTGCAGCACTGGTGTCCTCAAGATCCAGAAGATGGTTAGATTTTGGACAAGGACATTTTCTCGGCTAAACACTCAGCTGTTTGTTCTGTGTGCGACGCAGTGGCTCTGTAACCTCTCTCCTTTCCCACAGGCACTGGCAGTAGGAGGACTGGGCTCCATAGTAAGAGTTCTTACAGCAAGAAAGACTGTTTAAAGACTGTTAACTTGGACAGAGACAACGGTCAGGTTTGGACTCAGAAGGAATGAGCTGAAACAACACTGGTCCATCTATAGAGATTACAATCTACTGAAATCCTACAGTAACCTCCTCTTGGAATGCTTTTAACCTTAAAGGTGGGGGAAGAGAAAAGGTATTCCTGCATATTCCGACTATCACATCCAGGAGCCATGACATTCTCCTGCTCCCTTCTTTAACAGGCAGAGAGAAGGCACAGTCCTGCCTCCTATTACTGTAAGTGAACAGGTATTTCAGATGCTGCTGTACCCAGGTGTGGTGATACACGATCCCCTCTCCTGCTTAGTTCTGAGGTAGCTGTGGCCAGGCCAGCGAGATCCTGCAGCTGGTGGTGGGAGAAGGGGGTGTTGGAATGGTGGCTTTGTACGTGGGAGAGAAGGACTTGGTTGGACTCTGGGTTGGTTTAATGTAAAGTGAAGTGCCTGCTGCATCAATAAAGTCCTTGGATCACATGAGTTAATTTATTTTTAGCTAAACCATCTGTCTGACACTTATTCCAAAGCAGGCCAGCAATAACCAAGTCCAAGCTAAGAGTCCACCTTTGCATGACTGCTCCTAACTCCACCTCCTTACAGGATTTGTTCTCAAATACAGCTCTAACCTGGGTGTAGGAGTGAGACCAAGCATAGCTGTTCCAATCTAGACTTTCAAGATGCAGTGAAGAGAACACATCATCACCCTGGGTTCGGCTTTTACATTCTTGTCCGTGCTAGACAGTCAGGTGTAATGGATGTGTCAGTGTGTCCTTTGCCCCAGAGGTCTGACCTGAGCTTTGCCCAGGCAGGACACGACTCCTCCAGCCCTGGCAGGAGCCACATCTCCCTGGGCAGGACTCCTGCCCTTTGGCACCAGGGAGCAGGGAGGCCCTGCCCCACCCAGTCCTGTTTCCATCAGCTGCTCAAAGTGCAGCAGCAGCTGTTCTGGTGAGAGGGGGTTTGGGAGGCAGCAGCTCCACCTCCCTGCTGGCACAGCTCCCTGGGAGACAGGCCCTGGTGGCACTGCTGGGACACCCACCCTTACCCTGGAAAAAAGGGGGGGTTTGGGTCATGCTTTAAAATTCTATTTTAAATAGCTATAGAATCCCAGGGGAGATAACCAGAACTATAAGGAGAAAGAAATCAAGACTAGGGGTTTGATCCAAAATGTATTGCACCACAAATTTCATAGTGTCTCATCATACAATCCATATTTACAGCATAGAAGGAAAGAAATCCAATGGCTATAGAAAGGATTATGTATAACCACTGTTCTGAGACAAGGGAAAGTGCATTAGCTTTTTAATACAGGTATACACACCAGTCTTGCTCTGATATCTAATGAAAATCCAACATTTAAGAACTAATTTATGGTAAGTTGATCCTGTATGAGCTTTGGGATCTGAAATTGAAGTTGTTAGTGAATGTATAACCTAGGATTTTGTCACTATTCCAGGCTGCCTGTCCTGCATTCCTTATTGTTCAGTAACCTTTCAAGCCAGGATCAGTGTAAACCCATTAGTCATTCAGCAGGCATCAACCTGAGCCAGGGAATCCTGACCCCTGGTCCCACAGAAACAGGGAGGGCAAAGGGACATTTGAAAGAAAAAGACCTCCGAAAATAAAAGCTCTTCAGAACAAACAGGGTTTTTCCACCCTGCTGTGTCTCAGTAGGAAAACTTGAGATAAATCTACTTTTTGATTGTCTATTTTCACCGTAGAGCAGAGCTGGAACATTACAGGAACTGTTCTGTCCCCTCTGGAAGTGCCATGGGTCCAGTTACTAAAGACTGTTTGGACAAGCTTTAGTGTACAAAAAAATCCCGTTGGTTTTCTTAACTTCAGATAAATCTAAGCTGAGGAGTGTCACCTGTGCCCAGGCAACAGCTCCTGGGAGTACCTGGAAACAGCTCCAGGGATGTGGCTGCCTGGGAGGCCAGCTGGGCTCTGGATCCTCTCTGCTGACTGACCTCACCTGAAGGAGTTCCCCTCGGGCACAGCACAGGTGTGCATGGAGGCAGGCAGGATCAGCTCACCTGCTGCACCTCCAACTGCATCTCCACAGCCACTCCACGGCCAGTCAGAGCCCTGTCAGCAAAGTTAAACACCTCAACAGTGACTGGATCTCCACTGGAGAACAGGCTGAAGTATCCTGAATATATTTTATAGAAGTATTGTTAGTAACACGAACCTCCTTCTAAGAGAATTCCCAGAACTGCAGCCTGCTCACTGAATTCTGTGTGTAGTTTTTTGGAAACAGGTCTCATTTATAAGAAGTCAAACTTATTGCTGCTTCCCAATTGGATCCAGATTTTGCAATAGTGTTTATGGGCAAAATGTTGCTTCCATTGTGAGGCATGTGCCACCTTGGTCCCCTTTCCCTATGGTTTTACTAAGAAAACAAGCTGCTGGAACCAAGATTTGTTCATTAGGATTTGAATATTGCCCTCAAAACCCTCATGAGCAGCATTTCTTTTACGATGTAGTCAGGACACAGTTAACATGTTGATAACCATTTCTAAGCATCAGTATTTGAAGTACAGAAAACCACAACCAAAGAGGCAGATCCTGGTTATGAAGATTTGTTGCTAGCAGACTTGGAAGAAAAAAAAATAACGTGTTTAGTACCAATATTCTTCACCCTTTGTCACTAGATTTTTATTTATTTTTTTTTAAATAAAAGCTATTTTTCAATGTGGATTTACAATACCTAGACTTTAGCTTTAAAAATTTAAAATAGTTTCCTACCCCTTCTTCCCACTGCTAACAACCCATGGAACAGGCTAATGGATTAGTTTCAAAGGCGACTGAGGATTAGGTACTAGAATTAAGACCATTTTAAATATTATTTTTCTTTAAGAAAAGTAAAATCAGACAACTCTAAAGTTGTGCTCTCAAATTAAATAATCATCATCAACATGCAGCCTTGAGGGCTGCAGGCCAGGATATGTGCACCTTAAATTACACAGTGATATGAAAAAATGCCAACCATTAGTTATGTCAGTATAAGAAGGCAAGGCAGAGTTCTTTTTTTGGTTAAAGCTCCTGCTCCTGTCCCGTGAAAGGCTTTGCAAACCATCACACACTCAGCACAGTTCTGCCAACACGTTTTTCCTTGCTGGTTTCCCACAGCCACACAAGCAGTGCCTGGAGTGCCTCAACTCCAGCACTCTGGAACAGCAGCTGGAATCACATCCCACCAGCACTGCTGTCAGTGAGGCTGTCATCACCCTTTGGCGCCAAGAACACAGGACTGGGGAGCACAAGGAGCTGCTCCCGTCACAGACACCGGGACGGTCCCCGGTCCAGCCCAGAGGAGTGGCCATCTGTAGGGAAAACTTCTCCTTGCACAGTATTAGTTTTGTAAACAGAGCCAGAAGTTCTTGTACAAAATACTGCAATGACAGTGATTAAGACACACCTGGAGCAGTGTGTTCAGCGTTCTTTTCACAGAAAGAAGTGCCTGGGTGCTGACTCCACCTTCAGGTTCCCTTAAGGCCACAGAGTCCTCGGGCTCGAGATGGACGGCCGGATGCTGCCTTTGGGAGACGGCTTCGACCCAAACCAGGACATCTAGGGCACAAAGCACAACACACCTCACACCAGGCTCACACTGCACACACCTGAAACAATGTGATGTGGGACATGGAGGGAGCTGAGGCAGCTCTCACTACTGAACATTCCCTGCACACAGGGACAATGCAGATCTCATCTCATGCCACGGAAAGGAGACACAGGTCTTGGGGTCAAAAGGACAAACCCAGAATTCAGCTCCCTGATGCTGAAACACTGACTGTGCTCCTGCAAGGAGCTTCCACCTTCCCTCCACAGACCAAGTCCACTGGGCAAATTCTGCTGGAACTCCTTTGAGCACCAGGAAGCTGCTATTTCCCTTGCTGAAAGGGACAATTTCTGACACATAGGCATGTGATCAGCTAACATTTTAATAATAAATTACATTTATTATTGTAGCTAACATTTGGAAAAGACACTTTTCCTGATCTCCCAGCATCTAGGAATTTTCATTCCCTCTGCTGGGAGTCCATTAGAGACTACACATGGCACAGAACTCTTACCTTGTACTCCAAAGTTTCTTTGAGCATGTTTTCTTCCTCTTGTGAAAAATTCAGTAACACAGACACAGCTTTAATGAGATGGAATGCCTGAAAGAAACCACAGGGGTGTGCTGCTTATGATGCTCTCGGGCTCTGCACGCTGGACTGTGGTGCAGCCCTGATTTCTGCAGCTCTGTCATAGACTTGAGCAGACCAGCAGCCTCCCCTTATCCCATTCCATGGGCTGGGATGGCCTGTATCTTACTTTGTCTGTCTCTCTTTCCTGGCTTTCTGTTCTTTAACAATTGTTTGCATGTTTTGGAGAAAGAAGACAAATGGGGAGCCTAGTTAGTTAGAACAGAGAAGCAGCCTGGCTCCTGTGGCTCCTACTTTTTTAAGCTTTAAAAAGTTGATCAAACCAGAATGGAGGCAGGAGAGAATCCTATAATTTCCATTAGCTCCATACTGGTAACACTCTGAGGAGCAGTCAAGCACTCGGGATACCATGAAGCTGTAGGATTACTTTCTGACCTCACCCACTGACTTGAATTACCTGTTGTTGGCTCTTTTGACACAATGTGGAAAACGGGAGGGAGCTCCAAATGCACAAGGAATTACCTCTTACAGACCAACAGCAAGTGGTATATGTCTTTTTCTCTTGGTTTTTTTTTCCTTCTTCAATGTACAGTCATTTTAATTAGTTACATAATCCATATGCTTTCCAGAGCGACGCAGAAGGGATCTCTTGTAGATGCAGATTTTAACATCCAGATGTAACTACCTCTTAAAAATTCACATTTCCCTTTCAGGTAGTTCATAATAATCTGTACTTCCAAACACACTGCTGTTAGCCATTTCGTTTCATTGTCCCCCACTGTACACTTTTTAAGTATAAAATGATGGAATTGGCATAAAGTGTCCTTATCAGGTGACAGGTAGCAATTTCTAGAGAAAGACAGGCACAGAAAGAGAAGGTAAGTGACACCTTTACCTCAGATTCCCGGCAGGACATGAATTTTAGTACGACATGTTTAAGGTATTCAAAGTTTATCTCCCTCGAGTCGTTCAGATCCGAGTTGTTGGTGACAGTCACAGCAGCATTAGGCACTTCAGAACTGGCTTTCTCACGGAGCTCAGGGACCTCACTGTCAGGCCTGATTTTCTACAAACAAGAAGAGAAAACCAGAACAAGAGAAATATATTGTAGACTATCTGCTTGGTACTGAGAGGGGATCTGGGTTCAGGATATCTAACAGAGGGTTGTATCCACAGCTGGGTACAACCTGGGCATCAACAGCTTCTCATCCTTCATGGGGTCACAGCAGAGAAGTGTCTCCAGCTCCCCCTGGACTCCAGGGCAGGATTTGTTTGCTGTCAGTGTTATGTGTACATTACCCAAAGCACCATGGAACTGGCTCCCTGCTAGAAACTCTGCCCTGGTAATTTTCTCCTGTCACTGATATGCTCTAAGCCTTTCAAACCTGGGCTTTCTTCAAGACAATTTTCAAGCGCAGAACAAAAATTACAATTTTAAAACCTCTGGTTTTTCCAAATAGATTTTTTTTTCTTGGAGAGGAAAACTATTGCATGAGGAATTAAAGGGGAGTTAGCAGTCAAGCTTTTGCAATGACAGTACAAGGGCCTGTCAGCAAGTGCCAGCTGATGAGACTGAAAAAACACAATCCTTACCAGCTCTTTCTGAAGGGTTTTCTTGAGTTCTGTCATTCTTTGCTGCAGCTGCTTTATCATCTGTAAGCACAGCAAGGGACAGTTTAACCACAGTACTCATTGTCAGGACCCCCAGATATCTGGAAAACCCCATAACAAATGAGTAATGAATGAAACCATCATTAGCCAATGCTGGCAGCTCTGAAGAAGCAACCTGAGAGCCTCGCCAGCAGCAGGCACCTGACACGACACTGGGGCTTTCATGGGGCAGCACCGTGGAACTGAACTGAATTCACACTAAAGGGCTCTGCAGGAAAGCTGTAGATAGTATCCTTTGCTGCATCTTTCCTTCAAGATAAGGATTCATACAGCTCTCACCACAGTTTTTATCCATGGCTGGTAGATCCTTGTACAAATCAGAGGAAAAACATTTACTCACAGCATACTGGATTCAAATTGGACATGCCTGTCTTTTTAAGGCTGCAGCATGGGCAGCACCAATTACTGGGCTTCCTAATTAAAAGGGGAAAGACTACCACCTATTTCTGCTGTTTCAGTTCACCTTGTTTTTCTCAGCAACTTGCTGTTCCAGCTCTCTGTTATCCTTCTGAAGTTGAATGACATCTGCAGCGGCCACCTCTCCATTCTGTTCCACCACACAATTTTCTGGAGAAGGGAAATGCTCATTGTTCAAGGTCCTTGTTGACTCCTCCAGTTCTAAAACCTGTAAAAATAAACAGTGAATTGGAGAGATATCATGATGTTCACCCCATGAACACTGCCTAGGGAGAAAGCCAGACTTCTTTTTGGTTGTTGTTTTTGGGGTGGTGGTGGATGCTTTTTTAAACCAGAAAGCATTAGTGGCAATCTAGTTGGCTACACTTGTCACTGGCCTGCTTACTACTTCTGTCTCATTGGTCTCACAATGGTTTTCTCAAGACGTTTTAAGAGTCAAATAAAGTAAGGAGTTGTCTTTCATAAGTCAGCCACAGATCTGACAGGAAACAGCCTTCTTTAGGAAGACAGGGAACAACAAACAACAATGTTCTCAGGACCTGGTGTTGCAGGACCTGAGCAAACAGCTCCCAGAATGTGTCACCAGGCAGGACAGAGCTGGGGGGTTCTTGCACAGCTGCCTATTTTCCTGGAAGTCTGAGAGAACGGATTTGCAACTGCACTCACATCTTTCTCATGTTCTCTGGCCAACAGGCACTCCTGTACCTGCAACTTCAGCTCCTCAATTTCCTTTCTTGCCATTTCCTCTTTCTCCACTGCTTGGTTCTGACTTGTTTCTATGTCAGACTGCAACTGGTTCACCTGCAGCAAGGCAGCTTCGTGATCTGAGAACAGAGAGACCTGCTTAGTGTCAGTGTTCCACATCCAATGGGAGTCTCTAATCCATTTTCTAAAACAAAGCAAATTACAGAGAGAATAAACCCTGACCTTCTTCCTTGCTCTGTCATGAAGACAGAAAAACGGGGGAATTTAAATCACACGTTTTTGCAAAGGAGCAGCCAAACTTTATGCATACACATTTGTACATATACACATAACAACATAATTATCAATTAGAAGACCCCCATCAACAGTCTGTGTGACTTGTGCTGAGACTGCCCAGGATCACTTGGGGCTGAGCTGTGGGGACCCATGGCCACAGACACACAGCTCACCAAGGGAACAGGGCAACACGAGGCCACAGTTTTATCCCCTTTCCAAATATCAGCAACGCACAAAACCGGTGGGGTTAGGAACTTCCTTTTTAGTATGACTGTGGAGTACCAGTTTGCAGCTGCTCTTTATCAAGCAAGCAGAGTTTTTAAACTGGTGCAAAGAAGCAAGGCCAGCTCTAGAGACTGTCCTTAGACAGAGGTGTCTGGGATACAGGAGAACTTGTTTGGTCTAACCTTGACTGAGTTGGTTCAGTTCTTCCTTCTGTTTTAGCAGCAGATCACATTTTTCATCTATCAGCTGGTCCTTCTCCTTTATCAGAGCATTCAGATGTGAAACCTTCAAAGTGGACAAACAAACAGAAGTCATTAAAGACCTAAAACAGGAGGAGGGCATTGAAAGATTTCAACACAGCTCAGAGGCTCAGCAGGCATCACCTCCACAACGCTGACCTCAGTAAAAGGCATTGAAGTTCATGCTGGAAGAGCTAAACCACACTTGGCTTCTGATGAACCCTGTGCCACCATCACAGACTGTCACAGGCAGCAGGTGGCAGCTGCAGAAGTCACCGAGCAAAACTGGAGATGGCCTTAAACCCCCTCTACCCCTGCAAGCCCACATCTGTACCAGAAGAATAAAGAAACCAAAAGATGGCACTAACTTCAGTCAAACTCGCTCAGCTGGCAGTTCCTGCCTGAAGCAAACACAAGCTCACGTTATCCAGCGTTTTTTATGCAGGAAGAGCAAAACAAGACTACTTAGAATTGACAGCTGGTTACTGGATACAAGCTCCTCCCTAAGAGGAAGTGTACAATTTTACAACTGCTGTGCTCCAGAGGGACCCAGATGTGATACAGGCACTGAAGGGAACAAACCAGAATGAACAGGTTTCTTTCTGTGAAAGGTGGGGAGACCATCAGTATTAACCAACCTGCTGCTGTAATTCCTCTCTCTGTTTCCGTGTTTCTTCCAGTGCTTTGGCAATTTCCACACTGACAGTCTCTCTACTGCTCAACTCATTCTGCAAATCAGAAGTAATCGAGAGGTTATGTGAGACAACTAAAATCAAGTCAGTCTTTCATCTTTAAACCCCAAATAATTAGGACTAGATTTATGAGATTTATGAGGGTTCTGGAACACCATGATTTCCAAATGAGAGTTAGTTTTGTGTTACTGACTGCTGCAATCTGCACGTGCAAGAGCAATACAGAACTGATGTAAGAGCCAAACAAACCCCATGTTTAAAAGGTCTTCCAGCTTGAAGTCTCTTACAAAGAAGCAGCTCCTTGCTACAACTGATCTTTATTCCAACTGAGCATCCAAGAGTAGCTACAGAAAACTTTCAACAGTATAAAATTACAGTCAAAATTGGGTAAGATGTAAATACCAGACCAATTTAAGTTTTTAACTTTTTGCTTTGAACACTGTGAGTGGAATCTGATGTTGAACCATTCTGTATCCATCCCTGCTAACAGGATTTCCAAGCTCTTCATGCTTGACAATATGATATTGTATTACTTCTGCCTGATTTAGGCAGACCCAAGCATTCCGTTTCAGAAAAGGATCAACCCTTTGTAATGCTTCTCAAACACATTTCTATGAGTACCAAAGATGATTTGCAGCCCCAAGTACCTGCAACCTGAATGTAATGGGCCTCCAAGAGCTGAATGGAACGCTGTGCTGTTCCCTGTTCCCCAACCTCAGCTCTGTACGAGCCAAAGTCACCGCCCAGCTCAGCCCTCACCTTTAGCCTGTCCAGTTCAGCCTCTTGCTGTTTTAAAGAACCCTCACACTCTTCTCTGCTTCTGGTAAGATTTCCGTTTTCTTTTTCCAACTGGCTCTGTAAAAGAAAGATTGCTTAAATACTCAGTACAATTGTATAATTGCTCTAATGCTTTGTTTAAACAATTAAACACGTCACATGCTTTGTTCCTGTTTGGTTCCCCAAAGCATGAAATCTTCTATTATAATGCCAGGAGTACTGGATAAGAACACCCAGATGACAAGAAAGTTCTACAAGCTGTGTTGAAATCATTTTGTGAAGACTCCCATGGCCCTCCAGACGGTTTCTGCACTTACAATCCTGTGCTGAGACGCTGTTTTATCCAATTCCCGAGCTTTTTCAAGAGCAGCAATCTGAGACTCCAGCCCAGCAACCTTCTGATCATGCTGATGTTTCTCACTTGAAATCTTTTGTTGCAGTTGACTTCTTTCGTGCTTTAGATCAGTTTGCTTATGAGAAATAAAGAACACTGCATTAATAAAATGGTATTTTGACACTGACAAGATCAGACACCATTCCATGAGACTCAAACTGAGGAATATTATTCCTTTGGCAGCAGTGTCATGTACTCACTGACAGCAGTTCAGGAGACAAACAGCAAGAAAACACTGGAGTAACAAAACAAACAGAAGTGGGAGTCTCTGGGGATGCTGAAGATTATCTGCTACTTGTCAGTGAAACATGCAGGATACTCACCAGCTTCTGGATCTTCAGATCCTGCTCAGCAGCTGCTTCTTTGCTCTTTTTCAATGCTTCTGTTGCAATCTGTAGTTTTTGTTCCAGTTCTTTATTCTAAAAGAACACAGTACATTAAATTCCTTATCCATTGGCATCTGTGTTATTATAAAAAAATGTGCATAATATAGGATGACCCAGGAGGGGAAGGTAAGCACTGAACCCATGAAACCACAGAGATCAGAGAGGCTGCCTAGTTGACACATGCTGGTTTTAAAAGCTACATCAGCACTACCCCCAGCACTTGAGCTATTTGTTTCTTAGGACAAAACCTCTACTCCTACCACCTCTAGGCCCCTCTCCACCACTGAAGGTGGGGAGGTGACCAGAGACACTGAGCAATTCTTTCCTTTCAAGACCAGATGTGACATGCAGGCTCACATTGGCTGAGAGCACCAGTATAGCGAGGGGAGGAGGGAGAGGGCACAAAGAGGATGAAAACAGTCAGAATTTGTAGTGAAATTAAAAACTACTCACCTGTGTTTCCAACCGGTTCAGAGTCTCGGTGTTATGTGTTCTGTCTGTCAGTACCTGCTGCCTGGTCTCATCCAGTCTCTGCTCAAGAGCAGCTTTCTGAAGATTACGTTGAGGTGAAGAACGGGAGGAAGAATGGACAAAGAGATTAGGTTTGAGGATTTTTTAAAATTAAAATTTTTCTTTTTGTTTCATTAGTAAGGTCAAACTAGAATGGAGCAGGAATTTTGATGTGCAATACAGCTTTGCTCTTGGGAACCAGTAAGTTTGTTTGATACTAGGGTATAGGGCCTCCACAGATCCTGTTGCCCTGCAGATGATACCGTTTCTATTAAGAATGAGAAATTCCCTGGCATCCTGCCACAATCCAGATGTAAGCCTTAACCAGCAGCTAGGTCATCATTTTGTAACCCAGGCCAAGATTAAGGGATTAAAAAAAATCTTTCATGAAGCTTAACTTTTCCTGCATCACAGCAAATACGCAAACAAAAACACACAGAACATTTCCTCGTTCTGGTAGTTACTTTCAAAAATGTTTTAGTACCTCTACATGGACTTTAAACTGGCCCTAGTTTACTAAGACAAGTTCTTTTATCACAGCAACACCAAGGTGATGTGACTGTAGGCCTGATCCAGGAAGAGCAAACATTCCCTTGCCTCCCCAGGACCCAGCTGGGGAAACACTGCTCCAGCTGATTGTGAGGAGGAGCATCGCTGCCTGAGAAAGACACGGAGAAGCAGTGAGAGAAAGGGCACTAACCACAGCCAAGTGTCTGGTTTCCGAGGCTCAGGTTCTATTTGCACACCTACATGCAAACAGTTCCCCTCCCTGTCCCACTGCCTCGCCAAAGAACAAGGAAAAACGTTCACTGTTTTTGCCAGGATTAACCAAAACAACTCCCAAATTGTCCCATCTCCTGTGGGGATGTTAAAAAGCTGCTCCTTTCCTTCTAAGCAGCCAGATGCACTGCCCAAACGGACAATGCAGAAAGGCCAGCACAGACATCTGCGCAGGATCTACACAACCAGGCTCAGTGCAGCCTCCCACACGTTCTGCCCAGCACTGACAGAGTGCCAAAACACACTGAAGGGACAAATGTGCCTGCATGACATCATCAGCTATTCTTTCCATGGGTGAGAAGTAATGTATGTCCTAAAAAA
The DNA here is from genome assembly GCF_022539395.1 of Myiozetetes cayanensis. Lineage (NCBI taxonomy): Eukaryota > Metazoa > Chordata > Aves > Passeriformes > Tyrannidae > Myiozetetes > Myiozetetes cayanensis. The sequence continues at coordinate 9,950,239 of NW_026087445.1, read as the reverse complement.
AAATCTCACTAAGATTGCACTTCTAAGCAGTCTATAACTATATAATTACCTCTTTGAGCAGCTCCTGCACGTGTTCATCTCCTGAGAGATTCCTTTCTAGCTTTTTTTCCAGGGAAGACACTTTTTCCTGCAGCTGTTCAATAAATTTATTTCTCTCAGCAAATTCAAAAGTCATCTGTGAGAATGAGAAGACACAGAACCTTTTTTGTAATGAAGCTTTCAGCTAATCCATTGTGCTTTGACTTTCAGAAGTGCCGTTAGAAAGGAAAGTCCATTTTGAGAAGACCATACAATCCCAAACCACCTTCTAGACACCAAATTTCCAACTACACCAAGGGGTACATTACCCAAGTGTGCACCTCTACACCAGCAACAGCAGATGCATCTGAAAGCACTTCACCTTTTGCTTGTGTTGCTCATATTCCACCTTCAGGGATTCATGCTCTGCCTGTAACACTTCCAGTCTCTTCTCACAACCAGAACCAGCAACTCGAGCCTAAAAATTGTGAGAAATTACTTGCTTTGAAACTTAAATTTCCAACACCACACAACTGATATCTAATCTAACTTCTGCAGAATGGAACTCATTGAATCAAATCTCACTTAGCTCAAACTTACATTTTGCAAGTCTACAGAAAGCTGCTGAATGACAGTTTGTAGCTCCTGTTCTCTTAACTCCAGAGCAGTGATCTTATTTTCTGCATTTGTCTCCGCTGTCATTAGTTCATCTCTTCACAGAAAAAGAATAAAAAAAAGTGACATACTGTTCCAGAAAAAATAATCTTTAGCAGATAATTCTGCTGCTTATGAAAATGGACTAAGCAACAATAAAATTTTCTTGTCCTAAAACCAGCCACCATCAACCACTGCTTAATTATGTATTATCCAAAAAAGTGGCAATTAAGCATTCAATCTATACGAAATTGTAACAAATTTACAAAACCCCACACAAGTACTGCTATCATTGGCTTGGCATTTACATCCCCATGGGCACAGCAGAGGCAATGATTCAGTCAACTCACCACATACAGGAACTCTTCCCAGAAGACCGAACGGGGCAAGAAGTAAAAATACAGGGGAAAGGCACCCCCTGCTCCTCTGACAGAGCAGCTCCCCTACCTCTGTGCCTGCAGCTCCAAGAACTGCTGCTGCAGCTCCTGCAGATCCTTCCCCAGGCCTGAGGCCTCGCTCCTGGCCTCCTGCAGCTCCGCCTTAGCGCGGGTCAGCTCTCGAGCGCTCGCCTCCAGCTCCTGCTCTGCTCTGCCCAGACACTCTTCCTTCTTCAAAAGCTGAATATGACAGGGTTATCTTCGGCAGTACAGGTGACCAGTAAAACTGACAAACCTTTTCACTGAAACTCGCCTTTCTTACTAAGTTATGAGCTGAATTAAATAATAAACTATGCAATATCATATTCAGTACTACTGTCAGAATTCTGACACTGGCCAAGGCTGTGTACAAGCACAAAGGCTAAAATATGCATGCAGAACTACCACTAATTTGGTATCCTAGTAAAAATTTCAGGAAAGAAAACAAAGTTTGAAATATTCTTACCATGTGTTTAACTTTGGCAATTTCCTGCTGCTGAAAGCCCTCCAGTTCATCGATTTCATCTCGCTTTTGGAAAAGGTTCAAACTCTGCTCCCTCACTTCTTGTAACTGTATTTGGAGCATTTTTTTTTCCTGATAAATGAACAAAAACAAAAGGAATCCAAGAATATCTGTGTTTTCATGTCAAGTCAAGAGGAGTTTAGTTAAACTCTCTGGGAAAGGAATCTTGTCTTGAAGCCATAAAGCTCTGAAAGTGCTACACGTTGAACTGGAGTCCCTCCACATTCATGTCACAGTGCAAATTACCAAACTTCAAGAACACACAAAAAGAAGTCTGAACTCATTACAATGGCAGCAATGATTACCTACACCAAACTCTTAAAAATGGACAAAAATAGTAGCACGTTTAACATCTTCATAATCAGACATCCTTTAAAACAGACTAAGCTAAACACTTGGAACAACTACAAGACTGAAATCTTGTATTAAAAAATCCCTACCAAACAATTTCAGTTATTTTATGAAACAGATGACCCACTGCAAGACCTCAGACAAAGTCTCTACCTCCTTCTGCATCCCAGCTGCGTCCTGTGTAACAAAGGGAACTACCGCTCCACCTTACAGAAGGACAACTTTCCCATCACAGCCCATCATTCTTTACTTCCCCACTGAAAAGTAATTCCAGAAATACCTCCTGAAGCACTGGGGCTTGTAACAAAAGCAAATGATTGGCTTCTCCCACTGAACAAAGATCAAATAATAAAAAGGGCTGAACAGAGTTGAGTTCCAATAGAGATGGAAGTGTGCAGGCTGGTGTTTACAAATACACAGACACACTAAAGCCCCCCAAAAAACTCAGAGGTTAATTACCTTTTCAACTTGACCCAGTTTTTCCATCCACTCCTGAACAAGATAGAAAGAAGAAGGAAAAATCAAATTCAATTTGTAGACTTTCAAGGACATTTAATTATGGTTAAAAAAATTGTATTGTTTGCAGATACTAAGCTGTGGTAACGATTAAACAAAAAAATCAGCAAAACAACAGTAAGAGCCAGTGCTTTATAGATAAAGGCTGAGGAATCATTTTTGCTACCTGAATAGGTAAGCTTTATGCAAGTAAAATAAAAGTGACAACAGGTCTATCACAGTTAATCTTAACAAAGCACAAGCTTAACCTTTCATCAGGAATTTTGGAGGGCTCTTGCTAAAACCAGTCAGAACAGTCAGAGCAGCTCTGGCATGGAACTCAGAGCTCCCTCCTTCCCTCAGTGCTGGCACACTCACACACAATGCTGAACAATTATTTTAATTAATGGCAACACCTGCTTAAAACATCAGGGTCATGAGAGCCAAAAGTCGTGCTCAGGCTGTTACCTTGTCCTTCTGTTCCAAGGCCAAAGCCATTCCTTCAGCCATCTTGGCTCGACTGGCCTGGTGAGCTTCATTCTGCTCCTGAAACTTCCTCATGGAGGCTATCAACAGAGAGCCACCAGCTACATTAAAAACTCAGCTTTTAAAATTGCTTCTCAGTTTTCTGTAAGTTATAAATAACTCTAAAGAGCTTGTTCTGCAAGTAATTAGCCCCATCTTGACTCCAGCACTAACACTGTGCCACTCATTACTTCACGCTGCTTGCACACTGGCCAGAAGCCAAAGCTAACAGGAGACAGGAATACTGCTCCTTGCTGGATTAGAACAAAGCTGTGGCCTTCTAAAAGGTCTCTCCTGAATGTTAGCCACAAATTTGGCAAAAGAAGTATAATAACAACTTGTTCAAGATATTACTGCTGCTTTTTGCACTGTAAATAAGGCAAAAACTCATGTTCCAGTTCTACAGAGTACAGAGGTGCACAGTCTGAAAGGAAATAAATAACACACCTGTACACCAAACCCCTTTCCTTCCAACCACAGCAATTTTCAACCTAAAAAGAACAAAAAGGAAAAAAAAGTACGTACAATCCTGATGCTTCTCTAATGCATTTTCAAGCTTCTCTTTTATCTTCTGCAAGTTTCGGATCTGATCAGCATAATCTCGTGTGAGGAAGGAGAAGCACAGACCAGGAATGGACAGACATTGGGAAAGGACATTTGGTGGGGAAGGGGGGGGAAGAAAGAAAAAAAGGATGAGTGACAAAATGACAATGATTTTCTCAATCAGAAAATCATTCCTGCTGAGGAAAACTTGGGTGACCACAACAACGAACACAAGCAAACAGTTCTGTACCGTCCACAGGGTTGGCACAAACAGGAGGGCCTGTCCCGGGGTGTCAGTCACACAGACAAGGGCAGAACCAGAGAATGAACAGCTGTGCCCACATTTTACTTCGTTCCAGAACAGTGGTCTATTGAACGCTGCTCAGGAAAGGTCTCTGGCACTGGAGGGTGCAAGGAAGGGGCAATTCATGGACACTGCATCCCTGTGCTCGTTGTTCCAGTCCCACAGCACCCCGAGGCCGAGCCCTGACTGCGCTGCCCTCACACTCACCCAGCACAACCGACGTGGGAGGCAGGGAATAAGCACCTAAATGAAGTACACACACACCCTGCAGAAGCTTCTGTGCAGTGGAAGGGAGGATTCACTCACTGGTTGGGCTGCTTGCACAAAACTCTGGACATCAGAGCCCTCCTCTCTCTTGCTGAGCCTCAACCACTTTTAAGTTTACCTTGTGCAAGCAGGTGAGCACTTTGGCCTTTCAAATTCAGTAGGAAATGATTTTTGAATCGTATATTTTCTTGAACTGGAGCCTGGTAAGTCTCCAGAATAAACTAAAATAATCCTGAGCTGATTGTAATCTTTCCTTATTTTCCAAGGCCTTCCATGAGCTTTGGGAAGCAGCAGTGTAACACAGTTCACCACGGTCTCTGGTTCCCTCCCTACAACAGGGATGCAGTGTCAGTGCAGAGCCCTCACTACAGCTGTACACAACAAGCAGTTAGAAAAAAAACTCAAGACTGTTTTAAGTTGAATTCTTTGCTCTTTCTTCATTTTCAAGCACAATTCTTTAAGGATGGCACTGTGTTACTGTCAGCATCAAAAAGCTCACTCTGAGAAACAAACCATTGACACACATGAAAAATAAAAGTGGGGACAGACACTATTTGAAATATGGGGCAGAAAGCTATGCTAGCTGTTCCAAGGAATCACATAAATGTGGTGTGAAATCAGCAAAGAGCCAGTCATCCTCGTAAAAAATCAGTAATACTGGATGCTCCCCAGATGTCAATCAAAAGGGTTGCCACAAATCAATTTTCAAAGAACCCTAAACCCATGTATTTTTAATATATTAAACCACTTAAACTCAAAGGAAAATATTTCCTAAAATAACAAGGTTTTGTACGTGTCAGGACACATACCAGACAGCTTCACCTCCAGTTTTCTTATTTGTTCATTTCTTCTGAACAACTGGGATGAAAGATCCTCTCTGGAGCTGCTTCCATCAGAAGCCTTGGGAGAAAAGCAAGTCATGTAACTTATTCTGAAAAAGCAATCCTGCTGTACATTAACTCTGGGATAATAACCACTCTCCCACCTAGGAATAACACTTGCTTTTCACACCAAGGGGAAAGTTGTACTAGCACAGCAGAATGTGTAAAAAATGCTGAAGGAGAAAAACAGCGAGGGCTTAAACAGCGGGCTGTGCCCTGCTGGCTGCTCCCAGAGCACAGCGCCGGGCAAGGGAGCCGGGCTGAGAACTGGGGTTCAGACTGGCACTGAGGACATGGTGCAGTGGAAACCAGGTCCTACAGCTGAGAACTGGGGTTCAAACTGGCACTGAGGACATGGTGCAGTGGAAACCAGGCCCTACAGCTGAGAACTGGGGTTCAAACTGGCACTGAGGACATGGTGCAGTGGAAACCAGGCCCTACAGCTGAGAACTGGGGTTCAGACTGGCACTGAGGACATGGTGCAGTGGAAACCAGGCCCTACAGCTGAGAACTGGGGTTCAGACTGGCACTGAGGACATGGTGCAGTGGAAACCAGGCCCTACAGCACAGGCTCCACAGCACAGGCTCCAGGAAGGGTGAAGCGAGACTCCTGAAAATCAACGTAATGAGGAAAGAAGCAGCGATGCTTTTCAGGTGGGATGAGCTCCCTGCAGCCCTGATGCAGCAGTCTGTCCACACAGAACCCGCTGCATAACTGACTGGTGATTCCTGGGGCGTTCTCTGCTCCATAAAAATCCATATTAAGAGTAGTTAAATGAATATTGATAAAACAACTAATTCTTGGAGGTTTTCTGAAAACCACTCAAGACTTCAGCCACCACCATTACTTGTTTTCTGTTCTTTGAAGTCACAGGGTGGCGAAGGGAATTTTTACATGAGAATGTGTTAAGCGCTAAAAAAACACTCAGCAAAACAGAAGACTAATATATTTCCATTATAGAATGTGTTTAAACATTAGAAGCTCACACTTTCTGCTTAACAGAACTGGAATTTCAGCTGAGCTTCAGAAAAAAATGAGTTGGAGCTCAACTGTGTAAATAACTTCTTGACTTTGCAGAGAGCAAACAGAGTCCTGCTGCTGGCTCTGCAGTGGGCCCTGCTGGCTCCAGCACTGGGGTGACACTGCCTTAATCCAGGCTTTCAAAAGTGTGACAGCCAGCCATCCAGGGCAGAGGTGCCAGAGCATTCCAGGGTTTCATTTAACCCATACACTCCTGGAACTTTACCTCTTGTTTAAACAATGTTTTATAACAAAAGAGAGGAACTACAATAGTTTTAAGTGCAACAAAACTGCACACAAGGTTTTTGGCAGAGACATACACAGTGTCTCAGACAGGAACAGTCCCAGAAAGCCCAGAGGTAAAGCCAAATCCATGGCAAGATGAAAGCTGGCCAGATCCAGCTTGTTTTCCTACTGAAAGAGAAGCTGTGGCTGCCTCATTCCTGGAAGTGTCCAAGGTCAGGTTGGACAGGGCTTGGAGCAACCTGCGATAGTGGAAGGAGGCTCTGCCCATGGTAGAGGGTGGAACTGGATGGACTTTAAGGTCCCTTCTAATCCAAACCCTTCTGGGATTCTGTGCTTCAGTAATTAATTTTACAAATAGGTATCTTACACATAACTACAGCTTCATTCAATATTTTATGTCTGCTTATCAATGTTCTGTATTGAAACAGTTTTATAACTCACATTTACACAGGAATAGAAGCCTCATGGCAACTACTACGGTTCACATACAAACACTCTCTTCAATGTTTAAGTTTGTTCAAGCTAATGATACATTTATGCTTTAAGAGGTGCACTTACAGCACGTACTCAACTCACACGCTACAGCTAACACGGTTGTCTGCAGAGCCCAATTAAAAACGCTGCCAGAGAAATCCGGTTTCAAAGCAAGATGTAACTCACAAAGTCGTCTCCGGAGTCTGCTCCCACCGACGTGATGGACTCCTTGCTGACAGACCTGGGGATCCGGGCAGTCCCTCCCGGCCTGGGGGCAACCGCTGCCTCCTCCGCGATCTTCTTCTTCAGTTTGGCAAACATTTTACTGCTTACAGCGCTGAAATATCCAGCTTCCTTGGAAACCCACGACCTCCACCCTTTAATACACTGGCACTCTGTTTAAAGCTTGCAGATGCTGAGATTTAATTCTGTGCCTCACCCACTGCTTTACTGCATTTCTAGTTCCACTAAAGCCCTCACGGCCTGACAGTACCTGCAAATAAAGCAGAAATGGGTTCCACACTAAAAATCCCACCCGCACTAGTCATCAAAAGAAAACTGAACGTCCTTTAACATCGCATCTGTTACAATACGTTAAAAAATCGTGTCACGCGGCGCAGAACCCGTTAAAGCCCCAAACCGACGGCCCCAAACGGTGACAGCGCCGGGAGAGCGGGCGGGTCCCTCAGCCCGGCCCCCGCCACCCGCCGGGCAGGCCCGGCCCGGCCGCTCCGCTCTGGGCACCGAGGGCTCGGCCCCAGCCCGTGCCCCCACCCTCACGGCCCCTCACGGCCCCTCACGGCCCCTCACGGCCCCTCACCGCCCATGGCCGGCCCGGCCCCGCCGCTCCCCGGACACCGCCGACCCGGAAGCGCCGCGCGGGGCGGAAGCGGCGCCGGCCCCGCTCCTCCCTCAGCCCCGCTCCTCCCTCAGCCCCGGCCCGCTCCTCCCTCAGCCCCGGCCCCGCTCCTCCCTCAGCCCCGGCCCGCTCCTCCCTCAGCCCCGGCCCGCTCCTCCCTCAGCCCCGCTCCTCCCTCAGCCCCGGCCCGCTCCTCCCGCAGCCCCGCTCCTCCCTCAGCTCCGGCCCCGCTCCTCCCTCAGCCCCGGCCCCGCTCCTCCCTCAGCCCCGGCCCGCTCCTCCCGCGGCCCCGCTCCTCCCCTGGCCCCGGCCCCGCTCCCGCTCCCAGTCTTCCCTCGGCCCCGGCCCCGCTCATCCCTCAGCCCCGCTCCTCCCTCCTGCCCTCCCGCAGTCCCGCGGCAGAGCGGACGAGGCGGTGGGTACGAGCGTTTTCCACAGTTTATTGACAGCACAGTCCTTCGGCGGGGCCGGGACAGGGGCGGCCGAGCCCCGGCACGGGGACAGCGAGCGGCTCGGACACGGCACGACCGCGAGCGCCGGCGGAGCGGCCCCGGCGCGGCGGGGACAAAAGCGAACGGGAATCTGCTCCAGAGTCTCTGGAAAGCCCGGAGAGGCGGCGACGAGGACGGGGGGCGGCGCTCGGTGTGTGACCCGGCCGGGCCGGGGGTGTCGGCTCGGACAGGGAGAAGCGGCAGGTCCAGCGGCTCTTCCTCCTCCCGGCAGGGTCCAGCGGTAACACAAACACGCTGCTTCCCTCCACAGACACCCAGAACAACGGCACGGTCGCTTCTGGCATCACGCTGCTTTGGCGATTACACATCCCTTGCAAAAAAAGTCCATTTGCTCCAAAAAAAGTTTATTTATATATCTCTATATATTTCAAGGAAAATATCTGTTTTTACCAAAATACGATATACAGGCACACAGCTGTAAAATAACTTTAAACCAATTCACTATAAAATTACTTTTGGTAATAAATAATCTGATTCTCAAGAGAGGCAAAACACTCTGTACCTCTACATTCCCAGAACGCTCCCAAACACTCCCACCTGTGCTCCCCTCGTCCTTCTCACCGGGTCTTGCCCAGGGCAGAAGCAACTTGTGCTTTTCAGCCTGCATGAGGCAGAATCCTGCTCCCAACAAACCACTTAAAGGGAGAAATTATGATAAACATGCTGAGAGCGACCTGCAAAGTCAATGGGGCAGATCCTCCCAGCAGGAGGAGCTGCTGCTGGTACAGGGCTGGTGAGGTCTGCTCTGCTCTGGGGCTCCTGCAGGCCAGGGAGCTACACTGAGGTCTGTTCCCAATGAATAAAACAGCTATGACTGCATCTGGGCAGAATTCAGACAGTCCTTAATCCCCCCAAAAGGTCAGTCAGATTCAGAGACCTCGAACGAGATCTCCTGTCTTGGCAGAGTAATGGTTTAGAGGGGAAAACAATAAGTGGCTGAGTGGCACTCCTAAATCTAAAGCAGTTGCATGTCTGATGTGTTCCTCCCTGCTCCACTACTGGGCACCCAGATCCTCAAAGCACTTGCAGTACATGTGGTCACAGAACAGTATTGCTCTAAAAGTCAGATATTACCAATGTAAGAGAGCCCCCTCGGGAGTGTATGATCTGCTCTGGAGAGCCTGACCTTACTGAGGTGCACAGAGCAGCTTTCAGCTCTCCAGACCAGATTTTTCCCTTGTTCATACAGCTGTTCCTGCCTGCAGAGCTCCCTCAGCCCCAGGAGCAGCCCCGGCACCACCAGGCCTGAGCGAGGCTCAGCCGCTGCTGCACCACTGAGCTGCACTCGGACACCGACTGAGGAACTGAACACAGATAAAGCTTTTACAAAAGAAGCCTCAAGACAAAACAATTGTTCAGACAGATGCCAAGATTTTTAGCTTTCTGGAAGGAGCAGACTTGCAGCACAGCATGGTTACAGTACACGGGAGGTGGCGGGGCAGGGGAGATGCTTCCCAACTCATGCCAGGGATGGATCTGGGAGCAGCACTTCCACCCCATCCTTAGGGGAGAAGCCTGACCAGAGCTACTCAAGTTGTAGCTTTTGAAGATGATTATTTGGAACCTAATTTCCTGTTGCCCCCATCTATTTCCTGTGATCCTTAAAAGACATCTCTGCACATCTCCCTGGGGAGCAGTCTTGAGAGTTTAGTCAGTCATGACTTGACAGACATTATTTTGACAAACTACTCAAAGAAATGTCCTGGAACTTCTCAAGAAAGCACTCCAGGGAGCAAGTCCCGTTTGCACAGCTCATGGAAGTTAGTGCTCCATTTAGCTTGTGCACGAAGCAAAATGACACATCACATCCCAACAGCAAATAAAAACCAGAGCATTAAAGACTCATAACCCTGCATCCCCCTGTCATTGTTGTTTTGAGAAGGGGGAAAAAAGGCAACAGTAGTAACTTTGGCAGGATGTTCCAAAGCCAATTTGAGCAGGAGCACAAACAATTTGAGCAGGTGCCTACTGTGGGAGCAGGATTCATCTGAGCACACCACATGCAGGAGTAGGGAGCCAGGCAGGAGCAGTCCCATGAGGACACAGTTGGTCCAGTTCACCTTGTCCTCTCAACGTATTACATGCAGAATTTACCCCTTTAATTTGGCATTGCCTGGTGCTGGCAAGTCTTCTCCGTTAATCTAAGCAATAAAGATACATGGAGAAAGGGAGAGCGAGACAAGAGGGAAGGCAGCAGGCCTGAGAAGAAAAGGATTTGTTCTCTTCTCACTTAAAAATGGTTCAGTCTTTGCTTCGCTTCCACACTGAGGACTGTGAGATACAGAAACCAGATTTTCTTCAGTACACACAAGCATACACCGAGGTACCTACGACCATAGCACAGAGCACACAGTAGCACGAGTTTAGAATGACTTAGTTCAAACAAGACAAGCTTTTACTTGGAGGGGAAAATATCAACATTTTCATCTTGGATGCAGTTGCTTTGGGCAGGAAGGGAGGGGGCTGGCTCAAAATCCAAGACCAGACACTTATCCTAGCTACAGCTAGAGCAGACAGAGGGTAAGAGCCCTTTGCTTACACAGTACAATTCCATACTCCTCCCAACAAAACAATCTTTATCTTTGAATGTCCCTGCCAGCACTGGACCTTCTAACAAAGATCAGTAGGTAAGAGGAGAATGAGTAGCCCCAAGAATGAATTTTTGACTTGGACACTCTTTGCTGATAAGTACAACTTCTGAACTAATTTTCAAGTACTACATTCTCCTCCTACATTCCAGCTTCTTCAGGGCTTTTTGTTCAGTTTTTTAAAGAGTGCATTTTCCTCTGATGAGATCTACCTTGGCAACAAGCAAACAACCTCCTTGAAGGGCTGCAAAGTGGAGTAGAAGCCTCTCAGGTCACAAGCAAGGACTCCCCGCTTCAGCCTGGCTAAAATGAAGGTGGGATCACCAGGGCTTTCCCAGTCAGTTCACAAGCAACGGCCCAGAGGTTCACCAGCCCACATGAGTGGAATCATCATCATCATCATCATCATTCCTATGCTTGGAAACAGCATACTGTTTTCCACACAGATGGAACCAAAATGAGAACAGCTTCATAAAAGCAAAAGCTAAAGCAAAGCAAAAGCGTTCGGTTGGAAGGCAGCGAGCTGGGGAAAACTCAATTCCCTTTTTCCATGCAAGCTGAACACTGCTGGGGGAGGAGCAGCAGGCAGGGCAACAGATAACCCGCCTCTCACTCACTGCTGCATTAAAGGCCTCCTGTATCTTCAGCTTCCACACACAATCCCATGTTTTAGTAACTCCTACCAGGCAGGAAGGCAGAGATCAGCTTCACAGTTAATACATGGATCTTACCACTAATACATACAGGAGTACCCATTCCCCTGGCTCACTAAGGGCTCCTGTACCTCAAATCAGTTATGAATTACTTCAAGGTCCAAGGGTAAGTCCCTGGAAACAGTAAATTACAATGGCAGAAGAGCCATAACCTTTACTACAACCAAAAATGATCTGCAGCACCTTGTGGAATCCACCCGAAATGGCGTATGTGTGTATATATAAATTTTGTATATAGACATTGTAGTGGTTCATTCTTTTTAATATATATTCAAGTACCTATACATATATACATATTTACAATTTACACCAGCCAGTAGATGTATGTGTACTGTACATACACACACAAACGCCGAGAACACACATGCACACACACAAACACACCTGTTAAAACAAACTCCACAGCCTGGGAAATGAAGTCCTGCCAGAGTCCAAAGGGCAGCACCAAGTTGGGGGGGCTCAAGGTACCAGCTTCAAGACTGCTTAGGACAAACACGAGCATTCACAGGATTTTGTACACTTGGGAAATAAAGAATGGATGGTGCGAGCTTCAGCCCAGCTACAGAGAACCTTCATGCAAACTCCCCAGCTACACTCCAGCCATTCCTGCTGTTCCATACTGTGCCCTCAACTGAATGGATCCACCAGTGCTGTTGTGGCTGACTAGATCACACCTTGGGTGATGGCACCGCACACAGGCCTGCCACAATTCTGTGGCAGTCACCAAGTTCTGATTGTTTTTACCTAAACACAGAGGCATGGCTGGGGTTCAGCAAAAAGCACTGATCAGACTTGTCCTTCCACTTCTTTTCTAGCAGCCCACGGAGCAGTGACAATAGCCTTTTTTATTTAATAGCTTAAAGTATCTCCACTTCCTCCTTGCTCACACCTGCCCTGCCAGGAGCTGCCAGAGCTCCTCTGTCTCTGCAGGGCAGCAGTGCAGTCCCAGAGGAGCCAGCCAGCACTTTGGCCAGCAGGCAGAACAGCCTTCCCCAGCCAGCCCCTCCCCAGGGGCCACTGTCCTCCTGCACACCCCACACTGAGGGTATGGGAGCCAACGGTGCTGCCACAGCTACAGCCCCTCGGTTCTCCTGCTTCCAGGGCACGACTGAGCTGCAGGGGGGGACATGCAAAACATCCACAGGGTTATGGCAGCTCCCACTTGGTTCAACCTGCCAGGGGAACATCAGCACCTCTCCTGGGGCACAGGGATCCAGCACAGGGGGGTTGGACACGCAAGTGATGGGAAGGGCTCGTACTCAGCACTGTACAGGACGTCCTTTCGGCTCCTTTCAGGGAGTGGTCACACTGTGGAGCCACACATTCCAGCCACACAGGGAAAGGAGGGATAACACCTCCTGGAAATGTCAGGATTTCTACATAGTATCTCAAAATGAAGAATGCCCCCTCCTCCTGTGGCAGCAATACAAATGGCAAGATGCCCCACAGGACACTGAGAGGTGGGGGCCAGCCTTGGGCGTTTGTAACTTGACCACCTGCCCAACCAGGTCCTTGGCCAGCAGGACACAGTTCCTACAGAAAACTGCTGTGTCCGATTTACAGGGAGCATTAAGTATCTTTACAACTTCACTTGAAAGCCACCGCTCCAAATGCAACTTAATTGTCCACAATTTTATCTCCTCACTTGCCTAAGACTGAAAAAATATATTTGTTATGAAGGACTCTGTTATTGCTATTGTTGGTTTGCACTGTGTGGTTCCATCTTTACCATTTCAAATCCAAACTCTTTGGGGATAAAATATTGGGTTTTCTGTTGATTTTTTTTTCTTTCCAATTTCTTAAAATTGTATAAAAATAAAGGATTTCCACAAATGTGGGCTAAAGGTAACCAATAATACTTCTATGCTTAGGATCAGCTGTTGGAAATGTGGTTGACAGCCACAAGACCAGAAATAAACCTCTAGTGATTCTTTAGTTTAACATTTAAAAGACATGAAAACTTCTGCTTATAAAATTGACCCCATACAGAATGGAACAGCTCAACTAATAGCTGTTTATTATTACTTTTTAAAATAATGGTCCTAAATTTAAAAATAAAATCAAGTACTTCCTTTTATGATTTTCACATTATAAAACTGCACCATTCAAAATCTGTGGCCAGGGAAACCCCTTTGCAATAAGACAGTTTCTTTTAATAGTCATCGAGGGTGTTTTCCAGGAAAACATTCCTAACATCCAGTATGGAAGCCAGCTCCAAAATGTGCTTTTGGAGGTGAGGGTTCTCCACCGTTTCATCTCTTGGCAGCTGAGGGTAAGATTCAGGATAATTTCGAGTCTCCTGCTAGATAACAGTGAAAACAGAGAGAATCAGACACTCGTTTCTTTCACAGCCTTTACAAACAAGATTGCAAAAGGCCAATTTCACAGTATCTGTTCAGTATGGCAGAGACAGAAAAAGTTCTAGAATTTTCAGTTTTCTGTTTCCATTCATCAGAGATGGTTACAGTGGCAATACAAATGCCTGTTCATCTGAGATGGTTACTGGTATGTTCACAGAAGCCTTGCAAAAACAAAAAAAAAAAAGAAAGAAAAGACTAAAAAGAAGACAAAGAGACTTCATAGGTACTTACCTACCAGGCTGGAGTTCATTTCTTGAAATTACAGACATGTAAGCATCTCCAGTGGGAGATTTATCTCATCCTAAAATAAGTATCTAAGACACTGGGGGCGAATCTCTCTACCCTAACACAGACACATTTCTTTTCCCTGACATCTGAGTGGCCCAGGCAGCTGACTTGGGCTGGGAGAGCTGCTGGATGTCTGCAGTTCCACAAGTGAATACTGCCCCTTTCTGTGCTCAACTGCCATTCCTTCCTGCAGTGTTTAAAATGGAGCAGGCAGTTTATCTGCCAGCACTCACATACATAAAATGGTGCAGATCCAGAAGCAGACTTCATTGTTGGCACAACAGGGAGGAAAAATACATCTTCCTGTTTAGCTTATTCATTTACACTTCAAACACCTTTCAAAACCCATTCACATCAGAACACATTCAGCAATAACGTCCCACTCCTCCCCTCTTAGTCTCATATTCTTGTTCTACACCGTTTTAGTTGTGTAGAAATAATAATCTTGACTTATTAAGATGTATTTTTGTAGCAGACACAGCTGTTCAGAGTGACATAAATGAACTGGAGCGTGTCTGCTGCAACTTGTGTGCAGGACTAAGGCTCCAGCAAGTCAAAGGCTTTGTGCCTTTGCAGAGACACAAAGGCACAGCCTCAGTGCAAGCTGTAGGAATTAGCATGTGAGCATCAGTCATCTTTCTGAAGTCACAGGGATGTGTTCAGACCTCAGACCCCTCCACCCTGAGCCAGCAGTTCTACATGCACAGGACTGTCCTTCCCACAAAGGCACAGATATCCCTCCATACCCGGAAGATTTTGTGCATCCTCATTGTAGCTGAACAGAAGATAAATCTTGTGAGAAGCAAGCGAAGAAATTCATCCCCAAAAAACTGAAGAAAGGACTGATCTGTAGAGAAGGCAAGGAAAGCTCAGTTTAGAAAGGCTTATAAAACCAACCCTTAGAGAAGGTTCAGCTGTGCATGCCGAGGTCATACCTATGGAGCGGGAGTGGGTCAGGAGCTGGGCAATATCCCGGTTGATTTTCCGAAGGTAATCCTGACACTTCTCCCACAATCCTCTGCGCATGCTTGATAATCCAGAGACAAACAGGAATGCCATTAAAGGATTGTTCAGAAAGAGTGTGAAGAGGCTACCCCGCTGAGACTGATCTAAAAGGAAAAATAAATCAATAGACAAAGAGATACATTTGGCACGTGAAACAGAAACGCTGTCCCTGCCACAGAATGAAGTCACTCACCCGCTAAATTCCATAGCAGAGGAGCTACCCCTCTGTCTTAGTTACACCTTCTCTCATGGAGATCTGACCAGTGACGGGCAATAAAGCCTTGCTGGGGACGTGCATTAACACCAAGACACCTTAACTGTCTCTGCTCCCTTTCTGGGACTAACAAAGCTGCCCAAAGTGCTAAAACCATCATCCTGCGCTGGGATGGCAGTTTCCTCAGTCTCTGTGTAGGAGAGGTTTTGCTCCTACCACTTGTTGGAGCTTACCGTAGAAATATCATCAGTATTAGAATAAATTATTTACCATAAACAGTAAATAAACTTTATCATATTACTTCAGCCACTGATTTAGGGGTTACATAGTAGTGAAAAGGTGTCTTTTCCTGAGGAATCCAAGTTCTATTTGTTTGGGATAGATATGGGATGCAACTGCAACTTCTTGGGAAATGCAATACTGCACATACCTTGCAATGCTTTTGGATATGCTGTTGGAGAAAGCAAGCACACCAATGGCTGTCCAAATAAGTTTGTGAAATTCTGTAACAGATAAGAGTTTTGAAGTATTGATGGTCACTTTGCTTGCCTTGAATATTTAGCAGGTCAAGGGTACAAATCCTATTAATGACAGAGACACTAATGCCCCTTGCACAGCTCAGCATTGGCCATGAGCCTGACAAGTTCACTTATCAGATCACACACAGAAGGAATATAACCCACTACATTCTAAAGGAATTACAATTCTCTCATTTCACTGGTACTGATGGCAGTTGACAAAAATATTCTGCAGTAAAAGCCATTGGCTTTCAGGTCAAAACAGCTCTTGCATCTTCCCTCAATACCAACTGAACTGTCCAGTCAAAGTAATTTTTTCCCCCTTTCTTTCTAGGAAGAACTATATCTAATGAAACAGGAAAGCCCAGAGGAGAAGAGTTTTAAAATAAGCTTCCTTTAAAACAACTATCCGCTGCACTGCACCTCATTTTACAATATTCATTTCACGCCCCCTGCACCTGCACCTTAAATATTGCCTAAGTGTCCCATTGCACAAGGATTTCTCCAGAACCTCAAGCACCACCATTGTCCGGTTTCAGCAACGTTTACCTGATAACAGTCCTACTGTGTATCTGTCTGGTGGTAAATAATTACCACAGAGGGGAAAAACGCCAACAATCATTTACATAACCTCATTAGCTGTCACCAGAACAGCTTTCTTAACCATGCAGGCTTGCAAATCCATAAAAGATGTGATTGTGTCTGCACCCCCTCAGAGCACAGACTCAAACCACTGCATCCAGAGCACGAGTGCCACACACACAACTGCAGATTACAGTCTGAAAACTGTCAGGTTATGACTGTAAGACACACAACACCAGAAGTATTTGCTTGTGTAGAATCCTCAAAAAGCTAATTTTTTAATTCCTTCTGGCCTCTGTGTAATTCAAACGGAACTTTCCCTTCTGGGCAGTATATTTCAGTTAAATTAGTTTTACAGAATTAATTTAATCTAAATCTGCTAAATAGTAAAGACAGTAATCTAGTCTAATCAAAATAAAACATTTCCCATCTTTGACAGAATGCTGACTAGTCCTAAAAATCCTTTGAGTTCATTAGGAGCCCAAGGAAGATTGATAATGCTGGATACCAAGTTTGGTCTCTAATGAAGAAACAAAGACTCTTCTCCTGCAGACAGTAACTCCAGGCCAGCCCAGGAATTGATGAAACTGAACTAAAAAGAAACATTTCAGACCCCAGGAGTCACTGCAGACATGCTGGTTTGTACTGGACACACACTGGCAGGTTTCACCTTCTCCAGTAACTTGTATGCTCAGTTTTCCTGAGCAGATTGACTTTAACTCCATCTTGTATCACTCAGTTACAGACCAAAGCAGACCTGCCACCAGCAGCAGCAACACTGTTCAACAGTGCCAAGAGCAACCCCGGGTCACTTGGGTATCCCAGGCAAGGGATCACTCCCTGCAGTACCTGGGAGCACTCTGGACTCTGTCCCAGCCGGTGAAGCCAACACAGCCACTGAGTCCTGCCCAGGGGAGAAACTCCACGGCTCAACCCAGACCGTGCCCTTTGGAAGGCAGGTGCTCCTGCCACCTGCTGCCCCTGCACCACGGATCCAGGACACACCGACTGCCAGGCTCAGCTCCTGCCCACACAGGTGAGCACCAGGGTTCACTCACCATCACCACCCCCCAGCTCCCGATTTCCCCAGGAAAGAGCTGTGGGATACATGGAACGAAGGAAGCGGAGCATTTACAGCCATGGCTGGGAGCAGAGGGCCAATGGTGCACCAGGAAAACCCGCCCTGCAGTCCAGGTGTTGACAGCAGCTCTGGATAAGGAATGCCCTACCTTTCAGTGCATGGACAACTCCAATAAGGATAATCCATATTTTGTTTCGATACTGCCTCTGTTTTTTGACTTCAGCCAAGTTTCCCACAGAAGCACTGCTGCTTTTTACAATGCATGTACATCTCTTTTGAAAAAAGAACTATGTGTCATCCCCAAAAGAAGTCACTTCACATGTAGGCTTTGCTAAGCTGAGTGCTTGTACCACAAAGGCCTTGCATTCTCACTGGCTGTAGGTTTGGGTTTGGTTTGATTTTAAGACTTTGCATCTGAAGATGATCTGTGATCCTAGACAACCACAGCTACAGGATGATATTGATCTAAAAATATTATTTCATCCACATATGCAGTGGTAACCTTCGAGAACACACAGCCATCTATATTTAAATGGAAGTGTTATAAAAAATTCACGGCTTTCAGTAGGCATGCTCGATTTGCAGTCATCTTCCACTTTCAGCTAAATATACAGGGAGGAAGCTGTTCGAGTGCCGCTGATTTGACAAACTGGCAAGTCACTTCCTGGCAGGACTGACTTTCAGTCATCACCACTTCAGCCCTGCAGAGAGGGGGAGAGGACAGGGATGCGTGCAGGAGAGCAGGAACGGGCTGCAGAAAAAGATGTGTGAGCAGTTGCTGTTGCTGCCGGTACTGCCGGCAGTGACATTTAAATGTCAGGATAGCTCCTGTCCTATCGGGAAAGATCAGGGCAGCCATGTGGAAAAAAGGCAGTACTGATTTCAACTTCTCACACAGTTGCACAGAACCTCTTTGTTCGTGCCAGCGCTCGAGCCTACAAAGCCCCTCCCAGCCCACCCAGGGACAGTCACACGACAGCCCTGTCAGGGCACTGTGGGGACAAGGACCCCAGCACGCACAGCACGGGGACAGGCACGAGTGTACCAGGGCTAGGAAACACTGACTGAGAGCTCTGCCAGGTACCTTCAGTGGAAAACACAACAAGACACCTAAACCTGTCCCCACACACCTGCCTGCCTACGTTCAGGTGCAAGAGATGAGGAAGGTGAATGTCACTTCTGAAATGCTGAACATATTTCTTCTTAGATTCCTCACAGTTGTGCCCACACAGTTCTGATCTGGGTCAGAGCTCCTAGCAGCCACTTCTGCAATCCTGTCCTGAAGTACTTCCAAAACTCCCATTTCTGTGCTCCTTCCACACAGGCAGAGCTGGACTGCTCTCCCCCAGCTGCTCTGTGTGCTGAACAGACAGAGCACTGGTGAGTTTTGCACTACTGTTGGTCAGTTCACTGCAGGACAAGGAAAAGAAACTCAGTGGAGGTTACAGTTTTGCTTACTGTGTGCCCACAAAATCTAAAAAAAATGATCAAATTTAAATGTAATACAAAGAGAAAATTCTACTGTAAATACTTGACAGTTATTCTCACAAGAGCTGCAAATCTACATGTGGAAATCCATCACCCCAAACAGACCCTGTGCTATAAGCTGTCCACAGAGCTCCAGTCTGTCCAGAGCTGCATATGAATTAAGGATGACCAGGAATCCCTTACTCTCTAACAGAGCTGATCCACTTGACATCTTTCAGCAATTCTATTAGAGAGGAAGGGGGTAAAAAACTCAAAACCAAACCAAAAAACCAAACCTGAGCCACACTTCTTCCCTGAAACAAAACCAACCCTCCTGATGTTATACTGGAATGAATGTCAGGAAAGAGCAGAGGAAAATAAATCCCTACCAAACACTCATTTTCTCAGAAAGACAAGTAAATCATCCCAATTGTGTTTCCCTCCCTTTAAATGGGGAAGGGCATTTAATAAAAAGCAGATTTGCTCTGAATCCTAGTGTGGTGAACTTAAATGCAGTGGTGTTTAAAAAGCCCTCTGAGATGCATTAGAGTCCAACAAAGACCCAATGGAGAGGCCAGATTTGAGTGTCAGGCAGGAGCTCCCTGGCTCAGTACAGAACTATCCCAAATCACACTGACCACTTATGTAGTACCTCTCCTTGGCCAACAAATGCCTTTAAAACAAACGGCCCAGGCTCTGGACTCTGAACAAGGCACTAGTTCCTCTGACCACTAGACGTCCCTGTTCCTCCTCCGAAACACAGCTGTGGATGTTCCCTTTCCTCACTGCACACAATGGAGCTATAAAAGGAAGACAGAAGAAGTGGCACTTTCCCCAGATATAGCACATTCTTATAACCCCATTCATGAATGAAATAAATGTGTAATGCTCTGCAGATTCAACTGGCCACTGTGAGTGCAATGCCTGCTTCTGCATTACCCGAATTGCGGATTCCCAGAGGTGATTTGTCATGGAGCAATTCTACTGTAAGTCCACAGCACCCTAGGAAGGAGGCTCAGTGTCCAAGCAAATACCACTCTACAGTAACACTGGATGCTAATTTGAGTCTTGTTACTTCCTTGGTTCAGACACAGACACCCCTTGTTTTATAAGAGCAGGTTCAATGCTTTCACTCCTTTCTGTTGCTTAAAAGCAACTGAGTGTTGGATGACTGGAAAAAAGAAAAGCACATTAGTTAACTCCCTCCCCCATGCACACACACCGAGATTTGTCTTTGGTATAAAACAAAAATAAACCTCCCACCAGAGACCTTGGAAATCTTGAACCTTTTTTCCCTCCAGGAGGATTTATTACTTTCCAATGAGCGGCTGTTCATGTGCTTCTCCTTCTTGTTCCTATTCATAGGGTCAGATCCTGACTAGCATGCACAACCTCAAAAGAAAAGAAAGACTGAATACAAACTGTTTAAAAAAAATAGCCTGTTAAAAGTGTAAGCTAACTAGGGGTTGGCACTGTATCCTACCACACGAGGAGCTGCCTTCAAGGGTCTTACCTTATAGGCGACGCTGTTGGAAGAGTCCACGATGATGAACAGAGGCTTTCTGGTGAAAGGGTAGAGATCTCCAGGGTGGAGGCTGGAAAGAGAAAGGGACACCTCACAGAGCACTAGAACTGCTCAGCCACACAGCTGCCCACATCCAGACAAAAAACAAGCAGATTCCCCATGCCCCAGGCCTCAGATTCGTCCTCAGAGAATAACTGCACAACTCACTTGGTATTCTCTATAATATGGCCTATGGGACTTGTTATTAGTTCAAGAGATGTTTATCTTCTTGAGAAATCATCCATCGTTAATTTGAAGTTTGTCAGTAATTAAGAACTTACATTAAGTCACAGCAATACTTCTGAAGTGCTTAAATCACCATTTAAAGCTGCACATTCATTTCTAAGTGTTCAACTCCAAGCCAGTCTCCTCTGTGATGTCCTGCACTGAGGAGTTTGAATTGCAGGGGCTTTGATGCCTTTTTCTCTACCGAAGACAAACTCTTCTGAAGGCCCAGGTGTCCCCCTGTGACACTCACCAGTGCATCTCCTTGTATGACTGGTTTCGCTTGTGGATCGCGTCCCCGTTGATGATGTCCCGGTTGCTGTTTGTCAGAACACCCCCAAAGTCATAGGGACCTACACGGGGGAAAAGGAAGCTCCCATCAGCAGGGGCAACTCACCCCTGAGACATGCAACGATTATATGGAAGGGAGGAAGCAACAACAAATCTCAGAAAACTGAAGGAACCTGAACTACTGCAGTTGTAAGGAGGGGAGGGGGAATGTGGAGCCTTCACTAACTACATACAGCATCTATCAAATAGAAGCAAACTTCATAACTTCTAATTTAATTATTCACTATTTATCCACAAACATAATACCAAAGATCCAGATATTGGTTCTTGTTAAACTACAGAGAAAAATATTAAAACCCATTACACACCTGAAACAGGAAAATCAAAACCTCTGTAAAATTACTGTATGGGTTTGCATATTCCAGATTCAGAATTTGATTAAAAAGTAAGGATAAATTAATAAAAAATAATGGCTATATTATTATCATCTGCAGTTCTAACACTGCAAAGGGGAGAAGAGAGAGCTCAGAGAATGACAAAAGAACAAAACAGATTTAACCAGATTTCAAATCTGCAGCAAAGGTTTATATTTTATATTTCAAAGTCAGAATTGACAATTTTCACATGCACACACCCCGGACATGTGTTCCCATGGTAAGCTAATGAAGTATTCTGCTAAGTGTGCACAACTGAGCTACCCCCTGACTGTCTGATGGAGAACTGAGATGAAAGCAATGGCTATAAAAAATATCCCATCCTACAAGATATCAAGATATATTTCTGCCATTGGTACGGATATGAAATGTCACTAACATTAGCAAACTAAAGTGTTAGGGTTTCCTCATTCTGTGATACATTTGCAGAGTTGGTTGACCCCTATTTGGCCACCAAATGCAATTTTTTCAGGTTTGGATACAAGGCACCTTTCCATTTAGAGGGAAGCTTTGGGGATACAAAATCAGGAACAGAACAGACATTAATTCAGCACAGTTACAAACACCTCACGTGGTCTGGCAAACACAAGCTGCTTGCAGGCGATGGACAGTGCAACTTGCAGCTGCTCTCCCTTTTAATAAGGCAGAACTCTGTGCAGACCACACCACCTTATTAAAAGATTGCAGTTGTGATGGGATTCACTGACTGAAAGCTGCACTCTGACTGTGCAGCTCTTCAGGTGACTGAGCCTGGATGCCTCTACCACAAGGTCTCAAGCTGAAACAACACATGCAGCGAGGTGGACACACCACAGGCCTTGGAGAACACGCTTCGTTAGACCCTACCACCAAGGTGCAGCAAGAAGTAAAATGTTAAAAGCGCTTAAAAAAATCACTGCCCCAATCCAAAGCTGACAGGGATTTTTTTATTTTTAACATTTTGAGAGCTCTATAAATCATGCACCGGGGAGGACAAGGCATGCATCTTATAAAGGAATGCAAGTCTCAAACAGATGAGGTTCGTACAATATTTAGGATGTTAAAAAGGTATTTGGATTTTTTCTTGAATTATATAAACAGATCTTTGCACTGTGTTTACTTTAGCGAACCAGTTTTCAGCTTTTACATTGCAGCTGCATCCAAATATTCTGCTAGATTGCAAAGAACAGGAGGATGAGGTGAGGGGAATTGTCAAAAATCATGAGAAGGGCTTGAATTGTCAGGTTAACGAGCGTGCAAATAGACCAGTCCCTGCAGCCGCTTCAGCCCTTTCACCACCCATCTCCTGGTGCTGGGGATTGGAAAGAAGCACAAAGTGCCACTGAGCCATTTGATGAACTTTGCACTGATGCATCAACTGAGCCATGTGGTCTTCAAAACTGGAGAAGCTTTTAATACTTCAGATGCATCAAAAACCGGATGTGTCCTTTGAAAAGTTCTCAGGTTAATGCACATTAATTAAAATACAAAGAATTAATTACTGTTTGTGGAAAGAAAAGGCTATCTTACTAAGTAGGCAGGAGAATCAAATTGACTTGTCTTTGAAAGGAGCTTTGTGACAGCTTTCTTGGTCACTTGTCCTGGAACATAAAGAGAATTCAAGCCCTGTTCATGACAGGGAGCATTCCTTTATTGTACCTTCACTATCCGAACGACCTGATGGAAACACGCCCGTGGCAGACAGGTAAATCAGCAGCACGCTGTTTGCAGGCAGCTCCTGGAATCCACACAAGGAGAGTAGCAAGGGAAGAAAGGGACAAGTTTATTTTAATATTCAACCGTCACCTTCATAAATACATTGCCATTATCATTGTGCTAGTCCTGCTTCTGGCTTCCCTTACTCCACCAAGATCCATGCAGACCCCAGCTCCCCAACAATCCACAAAGGAGCCTTTGTTTCCAAATACCCCAGAGTCTGCAACATCTGCCTCTTCCCCTTGGCCCTTCTCAGCTGGCCAGCAAGCACAACACATCCAGATTTCTGTACAGACCTGCAAAAGAAATCTATTTTCCACCTTTCTAATGGGCTGTTTCCATGAGGGAACAGATATTTCTAATTTCTGCCAAAGGCTGAGCATGCAGGCACACAAAATTCTAAGAAGTAAGGATGCACTTCCTGCACCTCACGAGCTGTTCCTCGAGACAAACTGAAACTTGTTTCTTTAAAGGATTCATATTTTGGTTTTACTACTGAATCCTAAGTCACTGACTTGTACATTCAGAATTCAGCATAATGAGCCCAGCAACTTTGATAAATTAAAATAAGTGCAGTAACTGTATTAGAAAAATCTACTAATGTATAGATGACTGGCTTGGAGGAGAGCAGGGGGTAAGGAAATAAGACAAGCAGCTAAAAATACAGCTTGTGCAGGATACAATTTGAATAGGATACAGGACTGGAGATTTAGCAGCTATACAGTGCTGAAGAGCAACCATTTCCTGAGGTACTTCCCTGATTTTGGATTATGTTTGGCATGACATGAAGTAAAAGAACACAATTTTAAGATTTTTCAGTTCTCCAGATCAGTGGAGATCCACTTTTTATCCAGTGTCACAAACCACCCTGGATAATTTTCTGACAAATAAATTCAGTAATTTCACAAACCTTAAATGATGCTGCTAAAAATGTATATAGCTGGCTAAAAGTTGGTTTATAAAGTAGATATTTATGGGGGTTTTCCCGCCTTGCTGGTTTCTCTGTCGATTCCTGTTAAAACAAACAAACAAAAACACTACTCAAAGAAAACCCAAACCCAGATATCATCAAAGCAGTTTCAAAACCCTCTAAATTTCTACTTTTTAGAATCTCCAACACACCTCCTACACAAACAGTCTGCCCATGGTGCATTTCCTGTTACACAGTCAATCAAGATGCACAGTATTTGAACAACTTTGTAATATCCCCCATTTAAACTTCTTACCTAAATCTTTCTTACTCTCTAAAGCATTGCCCAAGAAAAGAGTGACAAAATTCACTCTTCATCTCAAAAGAGTAAATTAAATTCTTCATTATTTCCTTATGCCCCCAGCTAAAATATTTTTATGCTTTCTTGGCAGGGGATATTAATTTTCAGATGACTTGGCAACCTGAGGAGTCCAGGTTTGAGCTACTCTTCACTAACTTCCAGTAGGTTACACACCTTTACTAACCCGCTCTGCACAGCGACTGCACTGAGGGAGTACACTGTTTAAAATCAAACAACCAAGAGACCCAGTTAAGATCTGCTGCCAGGTTTGTCACTGAGGTGGAACTGACCTGCATTCCAGGCTTGTTCATTTGTGATGCCAAGTTCATCGGTTCCCTCTCCAGCGCTTGCAGCATTCGGAACATGTCCACTGTTAATTCACTGAACTTGACCTGCAGCAGAGACAAACAGTTTATTCTGACAGACACACTTTAAACAGCATTTCTCTAGAATTACCAAGGTAAGAGACTCCACTGCATACCAGACAGACCATTCTCTCAGGAATCTGTCAGTGCCCTCTTCAAATCTCTAAAGAGCTGTGAAGGACTTCTGGAAAAGCTCACTGAGGACAAAGTCTCCTTGTAACTGCTCTACCCAGACAGGTCACTGCAGTGCAGACCCCTGCTTCCACATTACAGACTATTCCAGGCTGTTTACAAATCAAGTGCTGAGATGGCTATGGACTATAAATTCAAACAAAATCTGATACAGACACACTAAGTGCTGTTTACCTCCCCTCCTTACCTGAAAAAAGAGCTCAGAGAGAAGTCATGATGTTTGTATAACCTCACCATCATCATGTATAAAAAAAAAGACTTTGAATGTCTTTTAAAAACCTCTTCCTGTTGCCACTGAAGTTGCAACAAACTGGAGTGTGTCCTGCAAGCTTAAGTCAAGCTTTTTCAAGATACATCTCAGAGGCCTCTCATGTATGAATGTTAAGAACAATCCAATATAAGAAAATCAATTGTATCAATTTAACTGACATGATGAATACAAGTAGTAAGAGGTCAGTACCACAGGTCTAATATCTAACATTTCATTTTTCGTTCCTATTTCTGAGAACCTCTTCTTCTTGATGCCATTGCAAGCACCACAATAAAAATATTTTTTAAGTTCTCCTCTATTGGATTTACTGTTGTATGATCAAAAAGGTTGCCAAGGGGGATGTAAACCCAGGTTTCCAGAATTTCTTTTACCTGGTTGTTGCAGTTCCCAATAATCAGTGCATCTGCAAGAGCAAGCTGTCCCACTATCATCCCCTGCTCCAGCAACGGAGCTCCCGTCTCAGAAAGCCTGTTAGAGGTGATTACAATGGTGTTGTCATCATTTAAAACCATGACAGGGTCTGCCTAAAAAAAGCAACCAGAATAAATCAGGAATTCAGAAAACATACAGATCTGCAGTCAGAGAAAAGTCCAAAGGTCTCACCACTTACAGAACATTTCATAACTGAGGCAGATTTTTTAAATTACTTTTCTGTATACATATTTATATATTTGCATGCAAGCTACAGGGTAATGCCTTCCCCCATGGAAAGGCAAAGTTCTTAGGGATTGCAAGAAATACATGGTACAAGTGCATGGAAGTACAGCAAACAGATAAGCACACTGCCTCCAGTGACATGCACTCTGCTTCAGCTTCTCTGTACCTGAGGAGCCAGACAGCATCAACAACCCTACAAATTCACACAGCATAAACTAAATATTCCTTCATTCAGAATAACTCCACCCTATTTTAGTTTGCCATCCTAGCAGTGAACAGCCAAGGAGGTGAATGCTGATGCTGCCACCCTTCTGGCAATATTTCAATAGTCGTGTTGAGGGCTGTCACATGAACACATCAGTGAGTAAATGGGACAGGCACGCTGTCCCTGCCCCTGCTTACCTCACAGGTGGTGATACAGCACCACTGCGGTGCACAAGACACAAAATCTTACTTTTGAATAAACAACTACAAGGAAATGGTATTCTCACCTCAATAAATGCTGCCACTTCCTGAAGAACCAGGTTCCACTCCACCTGGTCTTCAGTATTAAAACGATGAGTGTAGTCTTCAATTTCATCTGACAGCTCCTGATGTAGACAGTTGAAAGACAGACACAGTCACTTCTTAAACCAAGAGTCTAACAGGCAGGCAGTAACTTTACATTTGGTTAGCTGTGCTGGCCTTTAGGAATAACAAATAAATTCCTTGGGAACATATGCAGCACACTTCTGACTAACATGCCAGCCAAAACGCGCTCTTTCAGCAGACAGAATGCCAACGCTGCACTCAGTTTTGGCAGTGCAAACCGTCTTTTAAGTAGGTCCAAATGCAAAGAATATCTGGAGTTAACTATCCCACTCACAAGCAGCTCTGTCACCGGTTATTACCATAAGCTACGGATGCCAAGGACTCAAATTTCAGCTTACAAGTGACTTTAAATACATTGAGAAAGGGAATGGTGTGGCTGTTTCAGCTGCTGCTGAGCTAAGCTAGCAGTTCAAGGGAGCTCAGACACAGAGACAGCAATGCAACCTACACAAACCGTCAAGACCGGGAGCTGCTTGCAGCGAGGCTGTCGGAGGGGCTGGGAAGCATATGCTGTGGGAGCAGCTTGGTGTTCCTTTGCTGCAGTTACAGGGCACCTCCCTGACGAGGCTGCAGCTATTGGAATATTTTTACTTTGTGTTCAAACAACACTGTCAAATCATTTGAGCTTAAAGTGTCATTACTAAATGTCTGAATCACAGATAATGTTCACTATGTAGGATGTCAGATAGACTAGAAAAGAGAGGATCAGCAACCTCCCACCCCTCAGCACCTTTAACCTTATTTTAACATACCTTTACAAGGTCCTTTACAACATCCATTTTGTTGAGCAAGAGACAGACCACGATAAACCTTGCATAGTAACGCAGCTTCTTAACCACCAATTCAGGCCTAAACACAACAACAAAATACAACAGCCAAATTTGAGAATAAAATGGAACAGAGTGAGGTATCAGGGGTAAAGGAGAGGAGGAGTTTGAGACCAGAGTAAGGCTGAACACTTGCAGATTAAGAGTTCTGACTGAGGTCATATCATGATCAATAGCTGCCTGGTTGCTTAGAGGTTTATTTAAAATTGGGTACAGGGACATAAAAAATATCTAAGAAAGCCACAGCCTCCCCCTTCTCCACAGTCTCCTTATGTGAGAAAGGCATGGGGGTCAGATATCATGGGTGGCTCTTCAAACCTCGTTGTACTGCAGCACTAACTGATGTTCCCCTGAAAAGCCTAATCAAACAGATTCCACTGTTCAGCCCAGCTGACTCATCTTCCAGCCACAGCATTCTGGGTCCCAGCACTGATACTGCTCAGGACTAAACACTACAGAACTTTGGGGCTAATGGCTTTCTATCCAGGACCAGGTAATAGAATATTCCTCCAGTCATACAGCAAAGCTCTCATTTATCTTTATCAGGTTTTTAATCACGGCAGGAGGATTAAAAGAAACCTCCTTCAACAACATAGATTTTATCCCAGTTATGCTTCTACAGTTTATAGCTCTTTGCTGCTTCCATGCACTAGTCTAGTCTTGAACAAACAAGGGCATCCATTCAGACGTACCTGTCCTCTTTGTTGACCTGGGAGTAGTACGACCTCTGCCTGATTGCTGAGTAGAAGGAGAAAGCCTCGTTGAGATAGCTGGTTTCTGAGGTGCGCAGGCTGCACAGGAAGAATCAGATTAGTTCACTGCCCCAGATGGAAATCCCAGCCAAGCCCTCCCTTCCTGCCCCCTCAACCCACTTGTGCATCCACAGCAAAACTCCCTCCTCAAGTAACATCACATGAAAGCCAGACTCTCGTTCTGGGAAGTCAGATTTCAGAGCTTGGATCCCATTTCAGGTAACAATCAAAGCTGCCCATCTTGCACCCATATGTACAGGTGATGGGTTCATTGAGAAGTTTAAAGGAACACTAAGCTTCCAAATTTGTAAATCACACTTTTGCAGGACAGTCCAATGCAGCACGCTTGGAAAACACTTTGGTGGCAGGAGATAAGTCCTCAGACAGTATCAGTGTGACCAGCAACGTGGTACCAGGCTCACAGGTGCCTTTCCCTGCAGCCCCATGCAGTCCCCAGGGCCCTCATTCAGAAACAGGCATCGTGACTCAGCCCAATCTCTGATTCCTCCCGACTGAGCATCCAGTCATTCGGCAGGGAACTGCACTAACCCTGCATTCCCCACTGAATCCTCTTCTCTGCTTACTTACTAATAATGGTAATAGAGCTGCCCAATCTTGGAAGCAATTTCCCCAATTTGCCACCTCTTCAACCCATACCGATTGTCCAGTACTTGTCTATTTTGCAAGAGAGAAAAGAAAGATTAAAAGGCATTCCCGAATTTCCTAGAACATCCCACCAGACAAGACAAAGAGCCATCGCAGGGCCAAATTCAGCTTTCATTCCTGGTGCAGCATTCCCAGTAGCAGCCCCTACAGAGGCAACAGCACAGCACACCCCCCAGAACAAAGACCATTTATCTTGCATTAACTTGCAAGAACCAGACAAAAGTGTGATGCACAAAATGCAACCAATAAAAGGTCACAACTTCCCAGGAGAACACTCAGACCACGCAGCCAGCGGAAGGTGTGAAGGATCAGAGCCCACGCTGCAGCAAGAGGCTTCACACCATTCCAGATGGGTTCTGCTCTGCAGAATCATCATCTCCTCAGTAAGACATTAAAGCACCACACATTCAGGTAGAGCAAAAGGGTTTGTTAAAAAAGTCACACTGAAAACTCTGCAACATTTTAATTCATTGGACTGTGAGCGCTGCAGGAAGCGGCTGTTCCCTCCCTTCATGCTTGAACAACACAGTGAAATCTCAATCTTAGCTGGGGCCCTGGGCATACCAGAGATTAAAGCTGTGCTGAAACCCACACAGCTCATCTGCCTACAACATCCCCTTACCGATGCTGCTGTTGGAACTTCCAGAGTTTGGTGTAAACATCAAACGTTCGCCCAAAATAGGACTGCCACTGCTTCTGCCCATACTGAGGTAAATCCCTGCAAGAGACAGTGGCAAAGGCAGAGTGAGGGAGCACATTCCAGTCAGCCCAGTGTGACAGCCTGTTTTTGTCCAAGTCAGAGCAGCTTTGTTCAGGATTGACTTGCAGTACTTTAGAATTCTGCCTGCACCCAAAACTACAAGAACCATGACTCCTGGAGTTTCTCAGAACCTGTTGTTACTGGATCACTCCAAATAGGAAACAACCATGTTCCTACATGCCACAGATGATTTAAAACATCTTATAGTCTTGCTAAAATAGAAGTAATTTTATGGTTATATGTACATAAAGCTAAATTGGACTCCTAAAACACCATAATAAAAAAAAACCCTCACCCAAGAGCAAGCAGAATAATCTAATGGAAATTAGTTAATTTAGACTCATGCATCATCATCATATTTCTTGCTACTCATTAAGGAAATAGTCTTTTTTTAAATGGATGAGGCTGTTTGCTGTGTTCCAGAAACAGAGCCTATAACATCACCAACAAATCCACTGTCCAAATGTCACCAGGTCAGGCCAGCACATGGATGTTCACAGTGAACACTCACCAGGTCACATTACATCACCACCACAATATTTGTCACCTTCTAACTCATAGTTAGTGACCTGTCACAACATGAGACCTGCTGGTGTTTTCATACCAGTCTCCAGTGCTGTGAATCAGCCAACCCAGTTCAGTTCTGCTTTCATATCTCCACTGGATTTCCATGCTGTGGTGGGTTTCCACTCCACAACTGTGATTTATTCCTAAGGATTTTGGCTTTAAAGGTTTGTGCTCTCAATCCTCACAGACGGTTGTCACCTGGGAGTGACTTGAATCTTGGAACAAATGCAACAGGGGACACCAAACCCCTCAGTCTCACTGAGCACATCTTGCCTACAAATATACGCTGAACCTGAATCAAAAAAGGTGCACAACTCTACAAGTGGAAGTGGAACAGCTCTTCCAAGACAGCATAATCTTTCATTTGATTCAAGACTGATTTCTCCAGGGAATGCTCTCTCCAGTCACTGTGCTGGTTAATGTACCACCTTCAGCACACGGGCACAGAAAAGCAGCACACTCCACTTCCAATCCTGGAGAGTGGAGACCGAGGGAACCACCACCTTTAGGACACCTTGCCATGTCCTCTGAAGGAGTCAGAGAAGCAGAGCAGTACACACGATTTCAGAGCATTCTGGCAAGTTTCTGCTCATTGTAATTGCTTTCACAGCACCCGAGGTAAGAAAGGAAATTAATATTCCTTTGCTCGTCAGCCAACTGTACCTCCCACACAGCTTGAAGGGACCTAGTGTAGGAACTACATGTAAAATTAATCTGTTACCAGCCTGGAAAAACAGCTAACGGGACTTGGTGCTGATATTGCAGGAAGATGCCAAGGAAGTTGTGCAGGATTTTACCAAACTATAAAAAAAAAAGTCCCCTCAAACTTGCAATTGGCTGCTCAACACCTTGGAACTTAGGCTGGCGTAGCGAAGGGTGAACAGGAATATAAACACCTGCTTCAGGGCACCAGCATCATCCAGATACAGCTTGATACAATCACATGCCCGCAAGGAACGGTGCACCACTTTCTCTTGTAATAGATGTAAACATTTTAGCTAAACAAAAGAAGTTAAGGCACTGTCCAACAAATGCCCAAGATACACCTGGAGGTTCTGACATAGCAAGAGGTACCTTTAATCTAATTAGCACATCCACAAGATTCAATGTTAAAAAGTAAAAATAAAAAGTGAATACAAATACAAAACAACACTAAAATGGATCATTTTAAAAAAATTATACAAATGTTCCCCAGCACTAACTTACAGAATGACTGAATTAGGAAGCTGACTCAAAAAACCCTACCAGGAGTAAACTGAGCTTTCCAGGCCAAGTTGCTCAGGACATCTGAGCAAAAGTCCAACATATGGGAACACGAAAACGCCCTTCCCTCGGACACTGAGAAGAAGGTATGTGCAGCCATTAAGAAATAAGCAGGTAGCTATGTTCTGATCATGCTCATGCATCTACCCCCATCAGTCAGATAATTAATACACTCTCTGTACCTCACCTGTCACCCCAGTTCCATACCTTCCTCCTAGCCTAAACATTCTTGTAAAGCCCAGCCCAACTCACTGTGCTGTGTTAGATCTGAGTATCTGAAAATCAGTGTTATTTTAAGAAGCCTCTGTTAGCACAGCATCCATGTGTTTGGCCACTGCTGTCCACAGCCACTGCTGGCTGTCCACATGGATATTCCTCAAGCAGCGTGCTCTCTAATTGCAGCTGGCATAGCTGCACAATACTATGGATTCCTCGGCTCCCCAGGGAACAGGAAAGATCTCCATGGAAACAGACAGTAGCACTTGTTCTTTTGATAGTATTCTGACATGGCTGTAATAAAACTTCATTTATGACAATACATTACCGTGGTTTCACCACAGCTTCTCGCAGACAAGAGCTGCCCTTCCTGCCATCCATTTACTGCTCTCTGTGCTCAACATCACATGCTGCTCACATGTACCAAGAAATCTGGTTGTGAGAAAACAGTTGCATAGGCAAAAGAGGACACATAATGCAGATTTTTTAATAGCACCAGAGGAGAAATACCTCAAAAGAATCCTAAAGCCTAGGTTGACTGCAGAGTGGGTTATTAACACAGATCCTCCCACCAATGGAGACAGGGAATACATGACCCAGAAGCAATTACACACCCAACTTCAGAACGAAAGACCTATTATTATAGGTCCTTATTTCACTGCTTCCAGATCTACAGCAGGACACCAGAACAGGATGGAGAGACAAAGACAGCAGGCTCAGGTTCCTGCAGGGCGTGCCCAGCCCAGGCTGCTGGCTCAGAACAGGCAGTGCTGGGGCACATGCTCAGGCTGGACACCACTGCAGGAGGGACGAAGGGACAGCCAAAGGAATCCAGATGCAGAGGAGGGAGTGGAGATGTCTTGATTTAGGACAGTACAACAGCCTCCAACAATTGGAAACCGTTTCCAGTTTCTTGGCTTTTAAAACATTCCAAACAGGACATGAAGACACAAACTCAGATGTTCTAAAAGGGTGGGTTTCCCACAGTGGGCACAGAAAACTGGTTCCCTTGCTGCACTAGAGTGGCTGGTGAATAAATTCCACAGGCAGTCCAGAATTCTATCGAATTCTTGCTGTACTCCTTGTCTCAGCAAAGACCAGCACTACTTATGTGCTCATAATTAATTCTCTGTCAGTAGTTCATTTCAGCCATGCTGCTGGCAGAAGCCAGGTAATACTGGCTGAAACCCAATGAAAGGTGCTGAGGTGTGCTTGGACAGCACCACATGGAAGTTGTCACACAGGGACAACTTCCAGAGATGTAAAGAAGTTGAGAAAGTCCTGGGGACTCAGCAGTATGCTTCAAAGAGGGAGGTTACAATAACTGCAAGTTTAATATTCAAAGCTTTAAATACATTCACAGTTTTGACAGGTGATAAAAAGACAATTTCCTTTTATGTTCATGGGCTTGTAGTAATTACAGGCTCCTGTTCCCAGAACTGAGCAGCAGCAGGATAACAGTGCTGAAGCTTCCCCACAGACTCTAACAACCCACAAAGGCACAATCACACCAGGGTACTCCCCACAACCCACCCCAGTGCGGTCGGTGGGAGAAGCCACTCCCTTCCCAGGACCACAGCAGGTACACCTGCAGCACTGCCTGAAGCTAAACAGGGTCCTGTTGTTTCCAAAGCAGCAGCAGTGTGGAACAAAACTAAGAGGTTCCACACTTGCATCTTACTAGAAATCTACAAAACACATGCTGCCACAAAATACACACTGTCACTCACCCTGAATCCCAGAGTCATTAAGGTTGGAAAAGAGCTCTGAGATCATCGAGTCCAACCTGTGCCCGATCCCCGCCTTGTCACCCAGCCCAGAGCACCGAGTGCCACATCCAGTCCTTCCTTGGACACCTGCAGGGGTAGGGACTGCACCTCCTCCAATGCCTGACCACCCTTTCCATGGAGAAATTCTTCCTGACGTCCCACCTGACCCTCCCCTGGCACAGCCTGAGGCCATTCCCTCTCCTCCTGTCCCTTGTTCCCTGGGAGCAGAGCCCGACCCCCCCCTGCTCCCCCCTCCTGTCAGGGACTTCCAGAGAGTGAAAAGGTCCCCCCCGAGCCTCCTTTTTTCCAGGCTGAGCCCCCCCAAGCTCCCTCAGCTGCTCCTCTCTAAACCCTTCCCCAGCTCCATTCCCTTCTCTGGACACGCTCCAGCACCTAAATGTCCTTCTTGCAGTGCAGTGAGGGGCCAGAACTGGACAAAGAACTCGAGGTGCCTCAGCAGTGCCCAGTACAGGGGACAATCCCTTCCCTAAAATGTGGTTGTGAAAAGTCATTTCATTTCTTAAAATTTCAAGCTCCTCTGTGATACTGAACACATTTAAGCATTTTTAACCTTAAAAAGAAAATAATACCAGTGACAGGACACGGTGAAAAACTGCTTCCTAACACCCTCCCTCTTTCCAGCCTTTTTCCAAGAAGGAAGCAAGTGGGAGTGGGGAAAGCAGAGAAGAGAGCCATTGGAACACACTTCACCAGCAGTTTTTTCTAACTTACAGCCCAGGGTACAGACACTAGAAAGACAATCTCCCCTCTGCACTATCCTAGCAGGCATGGCCACCCGAGATGGTATCACCAGGAGCACGAGCACAAAGTACACTTTCGAGCAGCAACCTTGGCAGCCCATCATATGTTTTCCTCAAATGCTGTATTTGGCATCTGTATTGGGAAGAGAGGAAGGAAATGCTACTGAAACAAAGACGTGGCAGGCTGAGCCCTTGCAATTTTTGGCAGCAGCAACAGCTAAGCAGCTGCCAACACAGCCATAGGCTCAGCTCCCTGTAGCTGAAGTGCCCAGAGGAGGTTTTGGGAAGGAAATCATTGCTCTCCTCTCCCTCCCCCGTCACTTCTCTTCCACAAAATGTGGTAGGGACAAGAGTATGGCATAAAACACAGCAGCAAAGGCCATCATCATCTTCAAAACAGAAGGTGGCAGAAACGTATCAGATGCATTTATTATGCTGGAGGGAAAAGCAAGCAACCGGACTAAGAATTGGGATGCTTGCCAAGTTATTTTCAGGTGAACTCCCCAGAGAACAAGCTCTAACAGATGAGATGCCTGAGAATTATAATGTTGCTTTATCCAGTCATTATGCCCTTGGCAATCACAGGTCTTAGAGGTGAACTGGTGATCAAGTTCAGCACAAGAAGATCATTAACTGTGCCAGGTTACAGTAAGGACAGAGGCAGGCTCCCATTCCAGAATGTTCTTATTTTCACACAGCAGAACTGGCTGCTGAAGCCCATCTCTCTATTTTTATTGGCCACATTTCATTCAAAGGTATTTTCCATTTTCTTTTCATCTAGCTGGACGAGAAGCTTTCTTTTTGGCAAAGTACCATGGACGTACACAGAAACTACAACTCTCATCTGGAAATCTGATACGAGTGCTAACTCCTTCCATGCCCAGAGGAGAGACAGACAGGCTGGAGCTACCCTGCCACCTCTCTGATCTGAACTGAGCAGCACACAGCCGCACATGAACTGGATTCATCTGCACTCTTCAGGGACTCAGGCCAAAATTTCGAGCAACCTCTATCACTGAGATAGACAAGAGTCTCGATGATTCTTGTGGGTCCATTCCAAGTCAGAATATTCTGTGATTCGGTGATGGAACTTGCTTGAAATTTTGGCCCGAGTCACTGAAGAGTACAAATGAGTATCAGAAAGCCTGTGTAATGTCATATATGGTCCTGCGAATCCTGGCCTCGAGATCTCAGTCCTTTTGCTTTAGACTCTCTTTCACAGGGTGTCAAATGCAATCACCAAGAACTCCTTGTCTCTACTGCCCATTCACCATTCAGATTTTGGAGCACAAACTGTTTGTTTTGGATTTGGTAATCAACTCCTAAAGCACATGAAAGGATTATCAATAGCGGGGGGCGGAGGAATTAAAAACATCTTTGCTAACCATCTGTGTTTGACTAACAGCAAGCTATATGGGCCCAAACATACAGGATTACTCAGAGACCAGGAAGAGGCTGAACTGCCAACCAGATATGAGCTCAAGCCCGTATTGCTTAAGAGACTCCACAGCAAAGCTTAGAAATAAACCAGCTCCTGAATACAGAATGTTTAACTCAGCATATATTGACAAAACAGGATGTCTACATCACTGTCCAAACCTGAACTACTTTCCTTGAACTCCTCTTACTCTATTTCGCCTGCAGACAAACCACCCAGACTTTCTAGTTGTTATGAGAAATCCTTTGTAGATAAATGTAGCTTTTACCTTTCTCCACAGTTCAGTTTAAGCATTTCTTTCACCAGACACGTACAGGGTATGGTTTGAATGTTTCTGTTTATCATATCCTAGATTTCTTCCCAAAAAATATTCCCTCTTCTCCTTTCCTCCCACCTAGGCCAATCCTCCTCATCCCTTTTTTTTTGGCACAGACTGAGGTGGTTTGAACTTGCATGCTGTTGATTGTACACAGCCACACCTAGTACTTAACTGTGCACTTCATACATAGCATTTCAGTACAAATTCTATCCATTTCAGGGAATTTCCAACCTCTGGTTTACTATTAACTGGAACCTCTACTCC
Source organism: Myiozetetes cayanensis (assembly GCF_022539395.1). NCBI lineage: Eukaryota > Metazoa > Chordata > Aves > Passeriformes > Tyrannidae > Myiozetetes > Myiozetetes cayanensis. Next base: position 9,914,176 of record NW_026087445.1, on the reverse strand, counting down.
TACAGACATTCTTACACGTGGTCCCAAACTACCCATACATAGGTGCATTGTTATCTCCTAAAAAAACTTACTGGGTTTGAGTTCCAAATGGTCACTGTACAGCTGACTTCAGCATCACATACTGAAGTGTGTGTTCCAAGGCTCTGTCAAAGATGCACTAACCTTAAGCCATTGAAGAGCTGTTTAGACTTATCCAATAAGTAGCAAAAGTCTGTCACTGTTTTCCTCTCTGCTTGAGGAATATCATCTTCAGCTCCTCCTGATGACATGATTTCTTTTAGAGCAAACTCAATCCTATGAAGAAGAAAATATCCATATTATTCAGAAATCGAGGGCTGCTGTGAACTCATCCAGATGAGATGCACGTTCAGTTCCATGGGGATGTAACACAGAGCATGCAGTTCTCCCACAGGTTACTCTTCTCAAGACTCATTAAAAATAATGGCTGAGAATCAAAGCAGGGGAGTAATTATTGCACAATGCACTAGTTAACAGAGCAAAATTAAAAATAACAGTCGTACAAGAGTCATAAAATAAAATAACTCCAAAGACCTTTTTCACAAACACAAAACTGCCAACGAAAGGACTGCAGCACAAACAGCACTTGGGTTCCACACTTGGACAAAGAAATCCTCTCCAAATTTGCCTTCTGCAGAGGTGTTTATCCTGCATTTAGAGAGACCAGCCTCAGTTCTCTTATTGTTTCATTTTCTTCTGTAACTGCTGAACACTGTAGCTCACTAGTTCCTATTGCTAAAACATAGCAAATATTTAAACAGAATGCTAAAAAATGCCCTCTCCTTCCTCTCTGCCTCCTCAAGACTATTTAATTCCATGGCTTGCACTGCTCACAATTGTACCTGCAGATATACTGATACTGTTCATATGAGCAAAATGTCATATTGTACAATAATCATCTGAACAAAAAACTAAGACACAATGTAGATAATCCTAGTACTGACTAAGTAAGGCAATAGGAAAACCTGTAAGAGGTAGAGTGGTGTTTAAAATCTTACTCCAAACATACAAGATACCCAAAGATGAGCTACAGATTTCACAGCAGCAGCAACAACAAAACATCTCCCCTGGAAATGGCTGCCAGGTCTTCAGCTCTTTTGTGCTCAGGATTTTAGTGCAAGATAAACACACCTCTAACTGGGCAAATGCAGAGCTTTTACTTTCAGCAGCTTCTCTAGTGGTTCTAGTGAGTGCTTTTTTAAGCAACAAGTTTCCATTTGTGCAGCAACTCAGTTTGGATGCTATTTGCACAAATAATTACTACACGTCCCAACTGAAGCCAGGAAATGGCAAAGCTAACTCCTTCCAGCCATTGGGAAGAACCCAGAAGCATCTTTCAAGCAATTGTCACAAAAAACCTTCACAATAACCAAAGAGGCTCCAGAAATACTTGTCTGAACAAACACTTCATGGCTACCAAAGGCAGGAGAAATTGGCAGTTTCCCCCCAGCTTTTGGGACAAGTTAGGGAGCCATCCTGCCAACCAAGCAGTCTCCTGATTGCCCAGTTTGGACAAGATGCAGCACCCATCCACTTGTTTTTACACACCCACGTAACAGCCAGAGCACCAGTGCAAGGCAAGGGGGCACTGCACAAACCACTCGTCAAGGAGCTCCAGAAAAAGGCAGGAAGTATCTTTGTGTTGTCAGGTAACTGCCATATGGGTGCCAGAGTCCAAAACATACCACCCAGATGTCACAAGCTTTGGCATGAGCCAGGCAAGCAGGACATGGACACTGCAAACCACCAGCCTGTGTCCCACACCCGCCAACATTCACATTCACATTCCCACAGCACGGAACAAACACTGAGTACTTAAAGCACCAACAAACGAGATCAAAGTGAACAGCCAGACCTAAAAACCAGATGTCAGAAGTAGCCAGGAGGTGATTCAGGAATTCCAGGAAGAGGACAATACCCCGGTCCTGTGTGCTCTGCAGCAAGGGTGACCTAAATCCTGCAGCGAGGCCGAGGGTTCTGCGCACTCCGTGTGGTAATCCAGGCACTCCAGAGCAGCTTCAGACACATTTGCAAAAATTCAGGAGCTTGCTTAAACGGCAAAGTATATTTCACACAGTCTGTGTATGTGTCCTTTAATCTCATGGCTAAGTGAGTTTTATTTTATGTTACCCTTAAGTTATACTCCCCAACGTCCCCAACCACTGCCAACAGAACCAGTGTCAGCCCTAACACAGGCAAGTAAAACCAACTTGGTTTTTGTTTGTTTTTTCTAAACCAAGCAGTTCTCACGTGGAGGAGGTCCACCAGACCCACTGTGAAGAGGCCATTTATGCAATCAATAGAAGACGCACTAGAAAATCCATAGCCTGCAAATCTGAAAGGTATTAGAAGGCAGGAAAAGTAGGCAAAACTGGCTTTTCCAGCTGACAGAGAAGGAAAATAAAGTTAGGTATCTCATGCACTGGTTTTGGCTTCTCATGCTGCGGAGGGGGTGGTATTTGGTGGGGTACAAAGGAAGAGCCACTATCAGGAGCAGCTCGGGAGAGGAGGAGGTGCTCCCTGCACTGAGGACTGTGTTGTAATGCAGCAGCAGTACAGACAGGAGGGAGAATTATTATTAGAACAGCAAGTGGGCACAGCAAAGGGAGGAATATAGCTCCTGACATCGCCCTTTCCTCAGGGACTGCACAGCTCCAAATGAACAATACAAATAAAATGCAGCCAGGAGTACATCCACAGGGACCTCTCCTTCCCTTTCATACTTGAAGTCACCCCCATGGATCCGTGCTCCCCGTCTGCAAAACAGACAGTTCTCCCAGTTCTGACAGCCCAGCTATACCAGGAATATCACCTACTTTATTTTTTGTTCTGTGTTAGAAGTTTCATTGCTTTTTTCATGCAAAAGAAACTCTTGGGCTGTTTTGCACGACAATTTTTCTTAAGTAGCACATGTTAAAAAAAATTATCTCCAGAGTCTGCAAAACAAGACACTGAAACATTGGTTTAAAAGACTGTTAAAGTAAGTCAGAAACTGGTGACTTCCAGCAGAACTTATTATTCTCTCAAAGATTTTGCCAACTCCTCAGGCCATACAAGGCAGAAAAATGGTGCTAGCCAAGCCCCGTACTTGGCGTGCCAGGTTCTTCCAACACACTCTCAGAACACAAGATTCCAGGTTTGCTAAGTTTACGTTAATTAAGTTTGCTGCGTTACATTCACAGATTTTACGAATTCACCCCGTTGCAGCACCCCGGGTGGCAGAGCTTTAGAGCCATCCCAGAGGATGGCACGACTGTCCACGGCAGCCGGAGCCGAAGGGCAGCGGGAGGAGGGTGCGGGACAGGACGGAGGTTTGGTGGTGCTGGCCAGTGTTTTTAAAGTCAGATGTCACTTACATCACACACGTCTCCACTTCCCTGTGGTTTGCCGTCTTTTGGCTAAGGTTTTCCAGGCTTAGCTGGAAGGGAAAAAGTGCTGAAGTCAATGGTATGCGCTCCCCACTGGCCCTACCCCAGGACTCAGGCCTGCAAAGCAAGGCAGGCTTCGAGAGCGGTGAAGGAACACTCTGGTTCAGGGAAATCGAGCTGACAGTGCAAGTGCAGCATGGATAGTTAAATAAGTGTATTACAGGCACATCCTCTTAGGTTTATTACAGAGCCAGGATCACTGTAACCCACCACCGAGCTGCCTGGCACAAGAGGGGGGTTATAACTTCACACCTGACACGTACAAACAAATAAAACCTTGGGGCACTGAAGATTCAGTGTGACTGCAGGTCATAGTGCTTGGCAGATGTCCACAGGGTACAACCTCTGTATAGAAGTGAAGACAGGCAGAACCAGGAGCAGTTTCCCAGAGCTGCACAGCAGAGTTGGCTGGACATGGCACCTTGACCTCCTGACAGAGCACTCGTTCAATCCACTTGCCTCTTTCTAAGCCATTACTTCTGCTCAGCTGTGGGACCTTGACCGGTTTTCAAATGCTTCCCACTCCTCACTTAGAGATGCAAGTGGTACTAAAAACCAAAACCAAACACTCTTTGTACATCTTGTTGATCCAGGATTCTCCCCAAACTAAGAACTGCTCTCCACAGAAACCAATGGTGGAAAACACATTCCAGTCTATCAGGATTTTAAAGCTGTCAAACCTTGAGTTAGAGACCAGCTCTCTTTCCACTTTTCATCCTGACACATCTCCCACAGCATCACTGCCAAAAGGGGACGTGATACAAAGCCAGACACCCAGCTGGTATCTATTTCTTATCCACAAAGTAACAACACAGATAAAATGAAGCTCCTGATCACTGATCCCCAACGCCTGGAACCATCACTTCTCAAATCTCCTCCAAAAACCAGCTGATCTTACCGGCATCAAGCAGGATATATACCTTGGCTCTCTATTTGCCTCTCCTTTTCTTCTACAGGTTGGCACACTTGTCTCCTGTTTTCTTTCAAAGCTACACTGCACGTTTTGGGAAAACCATCTGTGTGTTTCCATGTGATCTGCTCAGAGTGCTAGTCCTGACAGAGCCTCAGACAACACAAAATTCATTAGAACCCAAATTCACTCCTCTCGTCAGAATACCTAATTCTCCACTGAGAGCCACTGTCCTGAAGTTCCTGAGATATCACTCAGTTCTACCCAAGAAACACTGAGATAAATAAATAGTAATTCCCCCAGATGCACCAACAGCCTCAAAGCCTGCTGGAGTCAGGATTTCAGAGGGAATGGCAATGAGCAGTTATACATCAAACCATTTCTTCATAAAATACATGGCAGGGGAAAAGAATTTCTTTATTATTTTAAGGTTTTTAGTAAAATTTGGAACCGAACATAGACATTCCTCATCCCAAACACTGCTCACCTCGGGGCACGTCTGCACTGCAGTGGCTGCAGCTATCCCAGATGCACCCAGCTCCTTTTCCAGCAGCTCACTGGATGCTGCAGGAGGCATCTGGGAGCAGGCTGAGCCCACACCTGGGCTCTGGCAGGGCTCAGTCCCAGGGGCCAGCGATGCCCAGGGCGAGCTCGGAGCACAGGCGGTGTGTTTGTGTCCCAGCTCTGCTCACTGCTCCAGGGACGCAGACAGAATGCACCAGGAAAAGGGCTTATACAAGTTACACACATTTTATTACTGCAAACTGAAAGTTTATCACTTTCACATGTGCATTTCCTTCCTCAGCATATTGAAGATGAGAAGATCTGCAACACTGTCTCACATTAGGACCTCGGAGTTAAGGTGAGTTGCCACCTCTGCATTACCTGTGAACAGTCAGCAGCAACAGTCTCACTACTCCCTGTAGGGAAACAGCCAACAAATTCAACCCCCTTCCGAGTCAAATGAGTTGGAATGTCCAACGTGCAGTGGCAATCCCGTTATTTTAGCCTCAAATAAGTGCTTTGTCTACAGAATCAGGCTTTTCATTTGTTTCACATGCCTTCAAAAGTCCCTTTATTGCTTCAAGCACACCTGTCTGTAACCAGAACTGCAGCTTTGGCATCTTTTCTCCCAGAGAAAGGCGGAGGTGCTCATTAACATCACACCATGGAAACCATGTAGTCCCTTCCTGCCTCCTACACTGAGATCATGGAAGCCACACCTCACCAGCAGACTCTGAATTCACTCTGGGCAGACTCACTTTGAATACAAGAGACATGATCTCACCATGGGATGCACGTGGCCCTCTTCAATTGCCTTCAGAACACAAAACTTTCGCTTCTCTTCTTTATGTTTCTGCCACTGGTAATTTGTTCCACTTTTGTCCATTCTGTGCCCTCTGTGATCCCTTTTTCACTGCAGTTCACGACCTTTTGTGTATAGGATGAACAAAGGGCACAGGCTAAAAATGTCATCACAGTTGGGCCTCTGCTCTTCTACTGACTTCACTAGACTCGCTACTAAAAACGGGCTCGAGCTCAAAGTCGGACCGAGGCCGAATTTCTGGGTCATCGGAGCCCAGGAATCTCCAAAAGATGGTGCAGAAGCAATGTGGAAGAGGATGCAAGTATTTCCTTCTACCCAAATTGAAATCATGAATCTGTCGTGGTGCCTGCATACCACCTACATGGTACTTAGCAGTCATTTGAATTGTATGAAAGAGCAAGAGAAAAAAGAACATCAGGCTGGCCCACTCTTGGCAGGGTGGGAGGGTAGAAGGGAGACAGAAAAACACCATCAGCTGTGGCAGTGAGCTGTGTGTATTTACATTTCACAGGCCGAACCATTTAGTGGTTTATTTACACACAGTGTTTTTGGAGCAGCTAAAATGCCAGTTGTGTTTTATCTTGATTTTGTGGTAATGCACATAAGCCACAGAACCATAGGAAGAGTCTGCAAATGAGAGATGAACCCCGTACAGCTGGAAAAGCACGTAAGGCACTGTGAGAAGGGAGAGAGATTTTGGGAGCAGAGGCACAAGCAGGTCTGAAATGCATTAGCTATGACAAGAGACCAAAATACAACCCAGGGACTCAAAAGCAAGGATCCAGTCACAGTGCAACAGCTTGTGCTGCAGGGATCACGCACCTCAGGGTAACCCAAGCCAACCTACGGCACGGCATCGCGGGCCTCGGGTCTCTCCGGCTGCCCCTCCATGTTGGAGTGAGGAGGGAATTGCAGTCAGCTCCATTTTATGCACATTTGATGGCAAGACGCCAACACAACTGTTGACTGAGCCAAATCTGGGCCCCCTTGAACTAAGCCATCACCTAGAGCAGGGCGGAAAAGCACATGGCTCTCGCCTCCCGAGCAGCCAAGTTCCTGAAAAGCATCCCAGTTGCGAGAAAGATTTTTTTTTCTTTCCTCCAACGACTGTTGTTTTAACTCTTTCATTCATTTTTAAAGAGTTTAATTCACCAATTCAAAATGGAACAGCAAACATCAAGCTGCATTGTACAGCAATGTGACAGAGAGGCTCCTTTCCAGCGAGCCAATGATTTACTGGCCGGCCCGGATGGCAGCTGAGGCCAGTGCCCAATCTGGAGGGCAGCTCTCGCCACACTCTGCAGCCTGTTCCCATCCCTGGCCAAGGTGCCAATGGCTGCCTTCCAACTGGAATCATACTCCGACAAAGGAAAATGCAGGACAAGCTTGGGAAAGCCTTCTGATCCCTTCAGTTCACTTCTTCCCTCCCAGCCAGTGCTTGGCGGGAGCTGCCAGCAAGGTTGGGAATTGCACGGGGAATATCATCACTCCGGGAATTCACCCTCCTGAGCAGACTGCTGCTGGACCATGCCTCTGCTTCACAGCAGAGAAATCCCTCTGCTGACTTCTGCTTTAATTATATTTTAAAAATTCAGCCTCCACTCTGTGTTCCATTATATTAATAGCAATAATTAAAAATACTTCAACCAACAAGTCGTCTAAACCTGCAGTTCCATCCAGGCTTTCTGCCATCACACACTTCCTTTCCTGACTGACATCCTCAGGGATCCAGATTGATGGTTACTCTGTTCCATCCCTGCTGCAGGGCTGTGCTGCGTTCTCTCAGCACATGTAAACTGCAAGGTAATATTTGTGTTGGCAACCTCCTTACATACTTTACAGAACCAGACCTCCATTTGACCCTCTGTGCAGCTCCCACACACAATTTGGTCCACTCCTTTGAACTGTTTCCTCCTGCTGCAATACATACCCCATTCCATACCTCTGTTTCCAGCCTGTTTAAAACCTACATATCCAGAACAGAGTTTTTGTGCTAAAGGAGAGCAGGTCAGCTACAAAAGCCAAGCCTGCAGAATGTTCTTACGCAAGAACACCAAGCAAAATTATTAGAAAACCTGCATGTACAGGTCTTGATTTTCCTTCTACAAAGATCGCTCCAACAGAACACTTCTATGAAAAAATCAGAACTGCAAAAAGTTCTGTGAAAAAAGCCATCAACACCCAAGTTGAGACTCCAAGAGCTGCAGTCTGCTTTGAGGGCTGGCAGGGGGGCACTGGAGGTTTTTTGTTTAAAATCAGTTCCGTTTCAGCCCTTTGGGCAGTAAGACCACCTCAGAACAGACCTTCACACCAGAGCTCTTCCTTGCCCAAAGCACACTGTGCAGAATAAGAGATAAGCCAACAAAGTAACGTGTCCAGATGATCCAATGAATTCCCATTCTCCATCTGTGCCGCAGCACATCATCAACTCCATTTAAAGCCAACAGAGCTAAACCAGAATACAAGTGATGCAAGGAGAGGGGAGATGTGAGTGGCACACGGCAGCGAGGCAGCTGCAGTGCGAGCAGGGGACTGTGCAACTGCAGCATGTGACAGGAACAGCACTGGCAGCAGCAAGGGAGAGCTGCAGCCCCAGCTCCCCCCTCCCCAAATCTGTGCCCCCAGTGCAACACTATGGACACCACCAGCTGATTTCAATGCAGAACTGCCTTGGATTAGAAGCTTCTCGATGTTCTGAATCGGTACGCTCCGTTTTTATTACTTGCCTCCGTGAAACAAAACAGGGACACAGAAATTAATAACAATACAGGCAAGCTACGTGTTCCTCCCACTGGAAAGCACTTCCAGCATCTTTATCACTTGTAGATCAAGTTTCTCAATAGAGCATGATGAGCACAGAACACAGTATCATTCTTACACACAGAGCTAAGTCCAACTAGACATCTTTGTGTTAAAATCCCCCGTGTTTTAAGGAGCCTGGATTGCCAAAGGAATTTTGATGCCGTATTGTACTTATATTTTGAAATAAAACAATGATCACAATCTCCTTTGCAGCACAATAAAATATTTCTTCTCTCCATACAGTTTCTATGAATGGTTCTTCTATTTCCTGCAGTAAATAACCTGGCCATCACATTTGTGTGCACTGCCTGTAGTGCTTTGGCAGCCCAGAATTACACTCTTTGCTCCTGGTGAAGTGACTGTTTCTTTCAATCAACATAAACTATGGTCCAGTTTATCCCAACATCTTAAAAGAGACTGACTTAATCTGATTCGAAAACGAAGGATCTTTTTTCTACACGCACGACTGACAGTCGGGCTCCTGAACTGCTCCCTTGACAGCCTGGGCCAGGGACGGCACAGCCGCCACGCCACGGGTTCAGGTGAGGTGAGAGACACCAGGCAGGGACTGCACCTGAAAAATTCCCACAGCAGCATCCACACCGGGATGATCCTCCCCGACTTCCAAAGGCTGCCACCCGCCCGGCAGCCCTGCAGCTCACAGGAGCAGTGGGAAGCACACACATGCTGGGAGACACACTCACATTTTAGTCATCATATGGTCCCACAGCGCTGCTTTGCATTAGCTTGGACGAGATGCCATGAATTACAGGTTGTGTTTGCACAGCTTGTGCAAAACCTACAGATTTTTTACATTAAGGGATCCATTTTGCAGGTTGGAGGACTAGAATTTCTTAGCCCAGACACAGCTTAGGCATGGAAGCTTGGAGCCTGGTTATTAAATGAAAGGAGCAATTCAGACTTCAACAATAACAGCTCCTATTCTGTGGTGGGAGATCAGACCTAGAGCTGAAAACCTGCAGTCTTGATCCTGAACGTTTTACCTGCAACAGCCTTTGGTTATGGACATTTTAATAGGGCAAGAAATTTGGGGATATGACACAACATAATAACCATCCAGCTTGTGTCCCCAAGGGCATCTCACGTCACCTATTGTCCACAGAATTTCTCCGTACAAAAAAAGAATTTGGTGGAGAGGGACCTGCCGCAATAAAAGTTTAAAATCAGAACAAACCCCCAATGATTCCATCAAACCTGCAATTTGGGTATCCAGCACTGCACGGACTGCCCCTGTAAAATCCCGCACCGTTCCGTCCCACCGGATTCGTTTGCAGACGCTGGATGCAGGTACCTGCCACGGGCAGGCTCAACACCTTCAGCCTCGCCCGGAGCGAGCGGGAGGGGAGCGCGGAGAGTGGAGAAGTTAATAAAGAGGGGGTCGTTCAGGCAATTATTTCAGCTACGTCGCCAATCCAGGCCTAAGCATTAGACGTGTCACATCGCGTTCCCGCTCCCCGACAGCGGCAGAGGCAGCGGGCGCACGGCCCCCCGCACCCCGGCCCCGCAGCCCCCGCACCGCGGACCCCGCACCGCGGACCCCGCACCGCGGACCCCGCACCGCGGACCCACCGCGGACGCTCCGCGCGGCCCCGCCCGCACCTGCCGCCTTACCTGTGCTCCCGCTCGCGGCGGGGCTGATCCGCCGGGCCCGGGGCTCTGCGGGGGCGACACCGCGCTGAGGGGGCGCCGCCGCCGGGCCTGCCCCGAGGCGCCCGCAGCCGCCGCCGCTCCCGCCCGCCCCCGCCGCCGCCCCGCCCGCGCCCCGCTCCCGCCTGCGCCGCCGCTCCGCCCCCCGCACCTGGAGGCCGTGCCGGAGCGGGGCAGGCGCTGCCGGGCAGCCCCGCTCACCGTCCGCCCCCGCGGCTGCCGCTGCCGCTGCCGGTGCCGGTGCGGGCGCGGCCGCAGCGCCGCCGCCGCCGCCGAGGCTCGGGGAGCGCGGCTGCCGTATCACGCCGGTCCGCGCCAGCCGGCCCCGCCCCCGCGCGCGCCGATTGGCCGAGCGCCCGGGCTGGCGGCGAGCCAGCCCTCTGATTGGCCGCGCCCGCCGTCAATCGCGAGGCCCCGCCCTCCCGCGCGCGGCCGGTGAGGCGCGGCGGCTGCCTGGAAACGGCGGCGGCACCGCGGGCACCGGCACCGGCTGCCCGGCCGCCTGTCAGCCCGTGCGTGTGTGTCATGTGTGCTGCACGGCCGCCTGCGCGCACGGCCTTGCCCCTGATCCTGATCCTGTCCCGCTCCGTCGCGGCGCCCGCTCCCGCCCCGCCCGCCGTCACGTCCCCACCGCTGCCGGTGTGAGAGTGCCGCACCTCGGCCAGCGCAGGAACACCGGCTGCGCTCCGCCAGGGCTCCGGCGGCCGGGAGAGGGCGGCGGCGGCGCCTGCAGCTCGGGCCGGCCCGGCACCGCTCCCGCGGGGCCGCAGCCCCCGCGCCCGGGGCCGCTGTCAGCGCCCCGGCCCGCTCCACTGCGCGGCCCGCGGGGGGAGCGCGGCGCGGGCTGCTCCCCCCGCCCGGGCCTCGTTGGTACGGCCCGGCCGCGGCACCGCCCCTGTCCCTCCGCGACTTCCGTCCTTCCGGCCCGCGCCGCCGCCATGGTGAGAGAGCTGGGAGCGCACCCGCCGGGAATCCACCGGGAATCCGCCGGCATCCGCCGGGAACGGGGACGGGGGCGAGCATCTGCCGGGAATCCATCGGCATCCGCCGGGAACGGGGACGGGGAGCGGGCATCTGCCGGGAATCCACTGGGAGCGGGGCCGGGAACGGGAATCCACCGGCATCCGCCGGGAACGGGGCCGGGGATGGGGGTTCACCGGGAGCCGGCACCTGGATCTGCCCGCATCCCAGCGGGAGCGGGGCCGGGGGCACTGAGGGCTCTTCCCGCAGGCCAAGATCAAGGCCCGGGACCTGCGCGGGAAGAAGAAGGAGGAGCTGCTGAAGCAGTTGGACGATCTGAAGGTGGAGCTGTCGCAGCTGCGCGTGGCCAAAGTGACCGGCGGGGCCGCGTCCAAGCTGTCCAAGATGTGAGTGTGCCGGGGGGATAAACGGCGGGGAAGGGGAGCAGCTCTGCAGGCCCGGGACCCATCCGTCTCTGCTCGGAGGGCAGGTGGTGCAGCGGGGAGGAGCCGGGAGGGGCTGGTATCGCTGTACCTGGTGCAGGACTGGCTGGTGGAGCACACGGCTCTGTGCACTGTCGGGATCCGTGTCCTCACACGGGTCTCTGTCTCTCTGCAGCCGCGTGGTGCGTAAATCCATCGCCAGAGTGCTGACTGTCATCAACCAGACACAGAAGGAGAACTTGAGGAAGTTCTACAAGGTGAGGACAGACACCTTCCACACTGACCTGTTATCTCTTGCTGTTCTCAATTGCAGTTTGTGGGAAGGAACTGGTTTTGTAGGTTGCTGTTTTAAAGATTAAAACTCAGTAAGAAACGCTCATTTGTGTTCAGTTTTAAAGTTCTCTCGTCACGATTCCTTTTTACGTCTTACTGCCAGAATTCTGCAAGCTGGATGTGAGTCTGGTTTTGCCAGGAGTCTCCTGGCAGCATGCCTTTGGGGTGTGATGAGCTTCCTGAGAGGTGCAGTTTGCAGAAATGCAGATGCTCTTTTAATCTAAATTTAAATTCATGTTTCAGGTGGCCAAGGAGCTTCTTCCCTCAAGAAGTTCTTGCAATACTATTTTCTGGGCTTTAAATGACACCAGATAGGGCAGGGGAAAAAAAAGAATTTTACAAGAAGTGTTGGGTAACTGGGACTTAAGATGAAGCACTGCTTAAACTTGAGTCAAAGCAGGTACAACTGCTGCAAAAGTTACAATCAGCTCTTGTTCCTGGCAGAGAGAAGGTCTCTCAGCCCTCCAGACTGGGATGATGGTCCCAAGGGAGAGAGGTTTAAACAGGGTGCTGATGCCCTGGCAGGTGCTGGGCGCTGAGAGCAGGGTCTGAACTCTTCTGTTTTGTGTCTTTGCAAACAGGGCAAGAAGTACAAACCCCTGGACCTGCGGCCCAAGAAGACCCGGGCCATGCGGCGCCGGCTCAACAAGCACGAGGAGAACCTCAAGACCAAGAAGCAGCAGCGGAAGGAGCGGCTGTACCCGGCCCGGAAATTCGCCATCAAGGCGTAGCCCGGGGCTCATTAAATGCAGTTTGCTTTGCAAGTGTCACTGGTGGTTTTTTGCACTGGTGGGTAAAGGAGTCCTCAGCTTTGTGGAGGGACATGGGAGGATTCGCAGAAAGTGTGTTTGCTGCTGAAAATACAGAGCTAGCAGTTTATTTTCCTCTTTGTGGAGCAGGCAGTGGGGTCCAGATCTGTGAGGTTTGTTCAGCTTGGCATCTGAAAATAATTTAACCTGAGATTGATTTAGAATGGAAGTTTTTCACAGATGTTTGCAGTCAGTCAATATCTGTCACTTCAGTACCTTAAGAGTAAATATTTAAAGTTCTGTCCTGTGCCAGTGTTTAAGTGTTAACAGAAATAAACAAATTTGCTGAGAGGCTTTAGGGATCTTCAGGGAACCTGAAGGATTCTGTCAGCACTTGGTTTGGATCTCTGGCCAACTCACTGTAGGCCCCAAGAACCCCCTTGGGGGCCGTAGTTTCAGCCCAGGTGCTCTCCCTGGGTGTGGGCACTGATGAGGGCAGGTGAGCTCAGGACACCAAGCTCCAGGGGTGGCATCTCTGAATCCCCAGGGCATCCCTGGCCTCACAGTTCCACACTTCCACCTGCAAAGCTCAGCAAGGGTTAAATGCCTTCACTTTGTCCCTCAAGGAGTTCTTTGGGACTCAGGATGGAGTTGCAGTCCCAAAGACCTTTTTTGGTTCTGCTGTGAGGGAGTTGTGCAGTGCTGCTGGAGCGTGAGGGCTCAGCACTCCTGGTTTGTGTTAGTGCAGCCAACGCATTCGAACGTGAAAAATTCCCTACCCATTAGGGAGTTCCTAGATGGGATCCAGATTCTGTTCAGGGAAAAGATCTTAATTCTGCTCACTTAATGAAGGGTTTTTAAGTTTCAAGCAAGTTTTGTGAAGAGAGGCCTAATTGCCTGCGGTTCAGGGAATTTCCCCTACATGGCGGCATTGTGAGGAGTGGCAGCTCCGTGATGTCACCAGGGCTGTGCCAGGGCTTTGTTGGGAGCTCGGGGTGAGCTGGGACGTGTCTGGCAGTGAAGGGGACCTGGGCTGGCACAGCGCTGTGCCCAGGCTGCCAGAGCGTGCCGTAGGACAGCGTGCTGCGTGTGGGAACTGGCTCCTTGGCTCGCGCCGTATTCCCAGGAAGGCAGGCAGGGTTACAAATGGCTTTGTGTTGCAGCTCTGCATATCCTGCTGTGGCCAGCCCTGAGCTGCTCCACGACGAGCACAAGCTGCCTGCCCAGCTCATGTGGCCCCCAAGAATCAGGAGCACAGCCCTGTGAGGATCCCCGAAATCACATTCCTGCCCCAGGAGCCTGATGCCCAAAGGAGACAGGAGAGGGGCTGGTCCCCTGTGCTGGGAATGGGGCAGGCTGGGGCAGGTGGCTTCTGCCAGATCATGCCCGGCTGCATTTGGGCTTCTCTTTAGAGAGGTGTGCCCTGTGCTGCTCTGGCAGCCTGATGGCTCTGCCACCATTCCCAACATGGCAAAGCAAACATGGCACGAGTTGTGCGCTGCAGAGTCCGGTGACAGTGTCAGGGTGTGCTCCAGGTGTCACCTTCCACCCCAGCCACAGGAGCAGCCGAGAGAGGATCTGCTGTCTCCAGGATTCAGTCACAGTACAGATCACTGAGTGCCAACCAGTAACAAGGGGGAAAAAAATGGGGAAGAACCTCCAGCTAATTAGCAGGCACTGAAAATCCAGGAGCCATCCTGTGCTGAAGCAGGAGCAGTATGGGAGAACAGCTCAGGCTTTGTGCACAGCCCACAGCAGCCATTTGAGGAGATGAACAGGTTCTGGCACTAAATCCTGGGGCTGAATTACTCCATCCACCCGTAGCCAGATGGCAAAACCGACCAGTCCGGCCCTTCCATCAGAACAGCCCTGTGCTGTTACGGGACACATCCCCCAGACAAGAGCCCTTTAAGTGACCAGGAACAACACACGGATTGAGTGGACACACAGGTGAAATGATGAGCTCCCTCCAGGGCACGGGTGAAGATGCTTGTTCTTGTTGGCCTGTTCTGGCCGTGTCTCCAGTGATCTGTGCTGGTTCCCACTTTACCAGCTGGCCCCAGAGGATGGCTGTGCTGCCCCAGCTCCCTGGCACAAGCTGCTGCTATTGGGGCTGAGCATAGGCTCTCCAGCCTTGCTGATTCCCAAAGGGAGGGGTGCCCAGTGGCAGAACCCCCAGCAAAGGGCCACACACTCCCCAGAACACTCCAGTGCTGTGCTGGCTTTGAGGGGACCACACAGCATCACCCCAGTGTCACTGCAGGCGGTGTGGCCCCTGTCCCCTTCTGGCACAGTGCTGGGGGTGTGGGGTGGGTTTCCTGAAGCCTGTCCTGGGGGACACCCCGCTCCCCGGCGCTGACCCCGCGCAGCTGCCGGTGCCGGCCCTGGGTTTAGCACTGGTGTTTGCAGAGCGTGGGGGCCTCGGAGGCTCACACTGTTTATTTGTTCCTCGTAACTGAAGATGTCCCTCGGCACTGGAGCAGCTTCCTGGGAAAAGCCATTCCTCAGCAAATAAATAATTTCCCGGGCAGGGAGGAGGACGGAGGCGCAGCTGCCGGCTGGCTGCGGGGCACAGCCCGGGGCTGGTGGCGCTGCGGGGGGAGCCCTGGCCCTGTGCCCTGGAACATGTTCAGCAGCACCAGATGTTTCTGCCCAGCACAGCGGGCACGGCCCAGAGCGGATGGTGTCCGTGGGAGCTGGCAGCTCCTGCTCCTGGACCCCATCCTGCAGCTGGGGCAGGGGCTGAGGGCATGGGGGACCTGCAGAGGGGGCAGAGGGAGATACAAGTCATGGAATCAGAGTCATTTAAGTTGGAAAAGACCCTAAAGACTGTTCAGCCATAAACTTAGCATTGCTGATGAAAGCTCAGGTCCCACCTCCTTTGGCTGGTGTTGCTGCAATGGACACAAACCCCAGCTCTTCTAATGCTCCCGGCATTGCTCCTGTCACCTCCCTCTAATGGGGTGGCCCTGACTGCTCTCCTGAGCTCTACCTTGGGGGCTGACCCCATTTCTGCATGCAGCAGGATGTGTGGAGATGGGATATGGACACACAAGGTGCTGTTCAGGGCAGGGAACTTGGGAGCGACCACCCTGGGCAAGTCCTGGTGCCCTTGGCCATGCCCTGCTGCACTGCCCGCTGCCCTCCACGTGCTGGGAAGAGCTGGGCCTGCACGGCTGCGTGTGAGCAGCGCCTGGCACACCTGGTGTGACCACAAGCCCCACGCTGTGGGCACCCAGCCTGGCAGGGACATGCCGTGTCCCGCCGGCGGCGCAGATGGCCCAGATCTGCCCGGGGCAGCCGCCTGCGCCCGGCCCTGAATGCCCGTTTTGTAGGCCAGGCTGGGGCAGGACTGGCCCCCACACTGCCCTGGCCCTGCTGCTCCATGAATGCAGGCAGTGTCTGGACATAAGCGCTGCACTGCAGGGCCCTGCACCCGCTGTCCTGGGGGCTCCCAGGCAGAGGTGACCCTGGGGCTCCCCGGGACAGGGGCTGCTGTGTGCTGGGGCTCCTGGCCCCCAGCCAGCTGGATTGTGCATCTGCAGGGAGGTGGACAAAGCCTCTGCGTCGGGCTGAGCAGAACCCGGCCACGAGAGCGGCCTGTGGGCAGCCCTCTCCTTCTGCCTTGCTGTGTCCTGGGTGCTGCTGGGGAAGGGGTGTTTGCAGGTGCCCCCTGCCACTCTGAGGGGCTGCTGTGCCAGGGGCTGGGGTGCTGTGGAGCTGGCAGCAGCAAGCCTGGGAACAGATTTCTGTTTCCACTGGTGAGTGAGTCAGCAGCGGCACCGCCAAGGCCCGTGGGTCCCCTCCCTTCCCTCCGGCCACCGCCACCGCCCACCACCCGCTGCCCAGCCCTTTCCCACAGCTGCCCAGGGTTGTCAGCCTTGGCACCTGTGGCTCTACATCGCCTCACATCCCTGCGTCGCCCTGCAGATCTCCAGCACCGAGCAGGGCCTCTGGAGGCACCAGTGATCTCCCACCAAACACGTCCCAGTGCAGGCATGGGGGGTACACAGAACAAGGGCTGTGGCACTGGGACTGAGCCTCCTGTTCCCCATGGAGGACCTGGGGACTGCTGGGTTTGCCAACAGGCTAGTGGTGTGGCTGGGCACCACGTCTCTGCTGAGCCCCTGGTCCTGGAGCCTGTCTGTGCCTGGACAGCTGTGCTGCAGGGGATAAGGGTGGAGGCGGCTCCTGGGGTGGAACAGGACCGAGGTTTTGGTGTACCCCCAGCAGGTGCCAACAGGCTGCAGCCATGGACAGGCTCTGGCCAGAATGTCCCCTGGCACCGTGCCCTGCCTGCTGTACATCCTGCCCACCCAAAGGCTGGCCGCCTCTGGCTCACCTCGGCCCCGAGGCAGCTCTGTGCTGGGCCGGCACCGTGGGGAGAGCAGGACGCCAGCCTGGGCAGCGGGGCCAGGAATGAGGCAAAACCACCACAAACAAACCAGCCCAGCCAGTAACTGAGAAGGAGGTAGGGGGGATCAGTGCTCACTGCCTGGCTGCACCGAGGGCAGCCATGCCCGCGGGAGGGGATTTTGGGAGTGAGGGCTGCGGCACCAGAGCCACCTGCCCAGTGGCCTCGTCTGCCCTTCCCAGGCGCCACATTGCTGTCACGGGGCCCTTGGGCACCACAGCCCCCCAGCATCCCTGTCTCAAGCTTCATTTGCTGCTTGCTGCTGAACTGAGAGATTTTAATCTTTTAATCACGTTATGAGCCGAGGTGGTGCCGGCCACGCACAGGAGGAATGTCTGGAAGTCAGCAGCGCCCGTCGCGGTGGGAGCCCATCCTGCCCCCACCCACATGTCCCCACCATGTACTGCTTGGGGACCCCCATCTTCCCCAGCCTGCCTTGTCCTGCCTGAGACTGGAACTTGCACCAGGAGCAGGACTTGGGACCAGAGACCAGGACCAGGCATTGGGAATGGGTGCCAGGACAAGGATCAGCTCACAAGGGGCTGATGGGGCTGAATGTCCCTGCGGCAGCCCAAACGACCCAACACAACGTAGTCCTCTGACCACGCAGGTTTCATTCCTCCATTCCCATGTTTTCTGACCGAGGGGAGCAGAGGGGCGACTGCAGCCCATCCCTGCGCAGCACGGAGCCACGGCAGCCCCTGCGGAAGAACAACAAAGCCCTGGAATTAGAGATGTGCTGGGAGTTTACTTTACCACAGAAAAATGTCAGAAATCCGTATTGTTTGGACAGGGATTTGCTGGGGATCGCTGGATAAAAGCCTGGCAGGGACCCAGCCCGGGGGGAAAAGTCGGCCGGTTCCTTTCTGTGGCGAGGACTCGCGGCCAAGCGAGGGGAGCAGCGCAGCGCTGGTGCGGGGTCCGGGCCGAGGCGGGGCAGGGGCGGCTGGTGCAGAGCAGCACCTGGAGCAGCGTGGGTCCAGGGAAGGGGGTGCCCGGCTGCCCACGCCTGGCACCGGCTTCAGGTCTTTGCAGGGGGAAAACATTTCCGCGTCCCGGGACACCGCCTGGCTCCGCGGCACCGAGCCCGGGACCACCAGCCTGCGTGCGGGGCTCGGCGGGGCCGAGGGCAGGCTGCCCTCGCACGCACGGACGGGGACGGGAGGGCGCTGGGCTCGGGGGCTGCTCTCACCCGGGGCCCCCGGCAGCTCCGCGCTTGCCAAGCTGTGCAGCAGCGCCGGGGCAGCTGCTCCCGCCGTGCCCACGCTCAGCTACTCCGCTCTCCAGCAGCGGGGCTCGGCTCCCGGCGGCTCTTGGGCTGCAGCTCGGGCTGGGCGATGCCAAATTCCCTTTACCCCCGGACCCAGCAGCGTTTGCTGCCCTGGCTCTGCCCTGGGACCCGCCTGCCACTGTGCTGCTGTGGCATCGTGCTGGTGCTGCCGGGGGGATGTGGGGTGTCCCTCCGGGCTCGGTGTGGGGAGCTGTGCCTGCCAGGAGTGCGGTAAACAGCAGCCACGCGTGACAGCAACCCCTGGGCACGCCTGGCCGTGGGACCGGACAGTGAGGGACAGGGATGGTGAGGCACAAGGACAGTGAGGGATGGGGCTGCCCTGCCCCTCCTCCCTGCCCCGCTTCAGGACAAACGACAGCACATGCAGCCCGTTTTCACATCTGTTATGTTTTAATACTGTTCACGTCTAAAATGACCAAAACCAAGCCAAGCGCCCGCAGCCCCTTGCCCTGCCTCACCTGGAGAGCGGGAGGGCCGCGGGCTCCCCTGCCCAGGGCTTGCTGCAGGCAGGTGTGCGGGCAGGTGTGCGGGCAGGTGTGCGGGCAGGACACCCCGGTGCTACGGGCAGGCTCCTCTGCACCAGCTGCCCAAGGGGCCTCAGAGAGCTCCAGTGAATGCGTTTAAATAACAAGCTAATGAGCGGCAAAAGCAAGGGCATCTTAACCACATTTCCTAAAATAGCAACCGGCACCTGTTGCTCGTGCCTGGCTCCCAGAGGCCCTGCCTGCCCCGCAGGGCTGGGCACAGGCCAGGGCACGGGGCTGTCCCGGCACGCGCGGTCCCAGGGGGTGTGCAGGGAGGGGGCTCGGCTGGGTGCAGTGCAGTGGGTGCTCAGTGCAGTGGTACGGGGCGGGTGCTGCCGCGGTGCCAGCGGTGCTGGAGGGACGTGGGGCTGGGCTCCTCTCTGCGTCCCCAGGAAGGCGATGCCAGCCGAGCTGCCGTGGCCCCGGGGGCCACGTTGTCGTGGGGGTGTCAGCTGGGGGCTGTGCTCACCTGCACTCCCTGCCCCGCAGTGCAGTGGGCACAGTGCAGGTGACGGGCACAGTGGATGGGGAGGGGTTTGGGGTGGAAGCTGGGCTGTCCACAGCCCTGGCCCAGCTGGGGTCGGGGTGCCAGGCCCAGGCTGTGTGAGGGTGCCCCAGCCAGGCACAGCAGAGGGTGGGCACAGGAGTGCGGATGGGACCGCCTGGGTGCTCAGACCACGAAGTGGAGCCCGTAGGTCATCTGATGGCCATTGTCCCAGGCGTAGAGCACCTTCTCCTTGGGGTTGTAGTCAACCTGCGTGGTGAAGGAGTAGTGGTTGAGGAAGGGCAGTCGGAGCTCTGCCTCCGTGTTCGTGTGCGTGTCGAAGGCGTAGGAGATCTGCCCTTCCTTCTGGCTGTAGGTGTCCACAGCGTAGAGGATGCCGCAGATGATGAAGCAGTTCCCGTAGGTGTTGCGCTTCAGCCCCGTCTTCCAGGTGGTTTCCTTGCGCACCGAGAGGTCCCCGGGGTCGAGTCGGCTCAGCACGATCACCTCCTGCTGCGAGTAGTCATAGTCCACGGACGGGTAGATAACCCAGAGCCCGCTCTCATCCACAGCAAAGTCAATGTCTGAGTGGCCCCTCCACTTCCAGGGCGTCGTGTCCTCATACACCACGTCGTGAAGCAGCGCCCAGCCCGCCACGTACCGCTCCTTCAGGTCATACTTGATGATGTTCTTGGTGAAGGCACGGTTATAGTAGAAGGCCCCCTGGTACACCACGTGCCCGGTGCCGATCCAGTTGTAGGGCAGCTTGTAGAGGTTGCTCCAGCGGCCTGTGAGGGGGCGGGAGAGGCGCTGGGACCCGCTGCAGCACTGGGGTCCCATGCACAATGGCCCGAGTGTGCTGGCAGTGGCAGGGGACTTGTGTCCCCCTCACTGCCCTGTGGGTGCTCCCCAGCGCAGGTCCCCATGAGCTGCCCACTGCCCCAGGGCCTGGCACAGCCGGTGTCACACAGCACCGGGCACCCACCCAGAAGGAGCTGACCCTGCACCCACTCAGCTGCTGACCCTCACCCTGCTTGAAGTTGTCAAGGCTCCTGAACTCCACCAGGCTGTTCCCATAGTAGTAGTTGGTGACATAGATACGGTCATCCTTGGCTGCCGGGTCCTTCATCCAGGCCCCCTCGTTGCGCCCGTAGCTGTGGTGCTCCACAGGAGGCTCCACCGACTCGATGGTGCCTTCGCACTCCACCTCCTTCACTGGGTACCACGGAGGAGGAGAAGGACGAGGGCTTATCCCTGCCCTGGGCAGCTGCCTCCTCCTCCTTCCCATGGCATGGCTATTGCTGGCCTGGCCTGGCCACGGGCACTGGGATTGCAGGGCTGGGTGTCCCTTCCCAGCTGCCCCCTACTCACCCACCTCTGTTTGGTGTTTCAGGGTCCCCAGTGCTGTCATCCCCCTGCCCAAGGGGGCTGGGGGGGCTGCGGGTGGTGCTGCGGGGGGCCGGGGCAGTGCTGGGCGCAGCTGTGGTGCTGGGCACGGCGGTCTCTGTCTGTGCAACAGCTTGGGCTGGGGTGCCCTCAGCTGGGGGGAGAGGGGGACCCCTCTCCTCCTGCTGTTCCGGCACAGCTGCCCCCCTTGCAGGGCTCTCTGTGGGGGGACGAGCTGGGAGTCAGTGCATTTGCAGGGGCAGCCCCAGGCCCTCTGCCTCGGTGGGAGGGTGCTCCCATGCCCCCACCTGTGCCCCACCGCCGGGACTCACCGCGGCTGCCGGCCGGCCCCTCCGCCGCTCCCGCCTGCCCCACCTTGTAGTACGTGATGCCTCGGACCACGGTCTGCTGGTGCGCCAGGGGCTTGGGCTTGGCTGTGGGCTGGGACCCTGCCCTGGCCTTGCTGTTCTCCTTTTTGGGCTTCTCAGGCTTCAGTGGTTTCTCCTTGGGCGCTCGGGGGGCCGCCTTGTCCCCCAGTGCCTTGCGGGTGCTGGGGTACCGCCCCGCCTCCTTCTCTCGGCCGCCTGCCGTGTCCTGGGGGGCACAGCCTGTCAGACCCCCTCCCCTCCCACCCCTCCACTTCCCTGCTGCCACCGAGGCAGGCAGTGGGCACAGCCACCAGCCCCTGGCTGCCAGGGGTGCACTGCCAGAAGCCTGGGGAGCTCAGCTCTGCCAGGCAGCACCGGCGGTGCACCTGCACCTGCACCTGCGGGGCCGGGCCCCGGGGTACCCATGGCTGGGGGTACCTGTGGTTCAGGGTACCTGTGCCTTGCTCTCGGGGACGGCAGCTGCGTCCTTCTGAAGCAGCTGGTAGCCCAGGTTGGAGATCTCCTTCTTGATGCTGAGCATGATGTCAGAGTAGTTCTCGTAGCGTTTCATCTGGTTGGTGAGGTGCAGGACGCTCTCCTTCATGAAGTCGTTCTCCCTGCTCAGGTTAGTCTTGATGGTCTGCAGGAGAGGAGAGGCTGGAACCATGGCACACCCAGAAAGTCCTGAGGAGCTTGGGGATGCAGAGGTGGTGCTGCCAGAGCTCACCTCCTCCAGTGTGTTCATCTGGGCCACCACCTTGCTGATGTAGGAGTGCACCTTCATCAGGTCCATGCTGTACAGCGTTCCCTCGAGCAGGTCCACCATGGACTGCAGCTGCAGAGGAAGAGCAAGGATGGGCCACAGGACAGGGCTGAGACAAGGGGCTGGGGCACGGGGCAGGGCTGGGGCACAGGGGACAGGGCTGGGGCACGGGGCAGGGCTGGGGCACAGGGGACAGGGCTGGGCAGTGTGGGGAGGGTGTGTCTGGCCCCCAGTCCCACCATGCCTCAGGTACCTTGAAGAGCTCAGGCGCCTGCTTCTTCAGCTTCTCCATCTTCCACTCGTTCTCGCAGGGGTTGAGCGAGGAGGGGGGCGCGGTGCAGGAGCACCTGCAGTCGGCCCCCGAGCTCACCGTCTCCACCGTGTAGAAATCCTCCACGCGCGCGCTGCCGTTCCTGACGCGGCTGCAGGCGTCCTTGCTGAGCGGCCGCAGGATGCACTTGCAGCGGCAGTCGGAGCCCTCCGAGGTCATCCTGACCTGGTCCATGTCACCCAGCACCTGTGGGACACGTGGTGAGCCTCGTGTCCCAGCAGGGCCCCGCTGACCCCAGCAAGCCATCACAGCCACCCTCCTCTCTGCTGCCTGCCCAGAGTTCTCCCACCACCCCAGGGGCTCCTGGTTGTGCCCCAAAGAGGGTGAGGCAGAGTCTGGCCCAGAGCACTGTGTCTCATCGCTCTGCACCTGGGCTGACAGTGACAAAGCCCAGGCAGCTGCTTGTCCCTGCGACTACCAGAGCGTTTTGTGGGCCGGGTAATCCAGTCCCAGTTCCGTGGCTGTTTCCCAGCCTCCAGCAAGACCTGAGTGAGCAGGGGTGGTGGTAAGACCCAGCAGTGCCTCTGTGCCCCCACGCCCGCGGCCTCCAGCCCACACAGGGTTCGTTGTTCATGGTGACACTGCAGCCACCTCGGGGTGAGCTCGGCCCCTCCAGACTCCCGCAATGGCCCCAGGCACATGCTCAAGGACTCTCTTGTTTCCACACATGGCCCTGACTCACGCTAGGAGCCAGGGTGCTTTTCAGCTGGTTTAGCCCAGTTCTCCTCTAGTCCTGCTGTGCTCAGGAACAAGGGAGCCGAGCCCCCCTCACCCCCACCACTGGCTGTGCACCCTGGGGGACGCCTGGGCTGGCAGGAGCTGTGCTGGGTGCCCCATGTGCGGGGCTGCGCCTGCTCCGAGCACCCGGGAGGGTGGGAGAACAGCGACAGGCAGCACAGTGACCCTGGAGGGACAGGGCTCTGCCCGCAGGGACTCTGACTCATCCTGGGAAACAGAATGGTGGCAGAGCTGGGAAACAAGTTGAGCTCTGGCTCCCGGTCTTCCCCGGACCACAGCAGAGCACAGTGCGGCGTGGGAAAGGGCAGAGGCCCACGGGGTCCATGTCCTGCCTGCAGGCAGCACCCATGGCCACACAGGCACCCTCCCTCCAGAGCCTGACTGGGATGACACGCTGGTGACACCGGGGCAGCAGCTCTCCCTGAGCACTGCCCACATGGCACAGACCCCCGGCTCCCCACAGCCCACACGGGCCAGGGGCTTCCTTCTCTTCCTGAAGGGCTGCAAAACTTCACGCATTTTGCATTTCAAAAAACCCTCTTTCATTCAAAAGGAAACCAGGTCCCCCTGGCTGAAGGAAAACACCGGGGGGCCAAAGGCTGTAAATTGAGGAGGATCTAATCAAGCTCTCAGCAGGAAGCAGGGCAGGGACCCCCTCCCCAAACACCAAGTCGACAAGCTCGCACCTCCCCGGGCCCCCTGACCTCCCCATGGCCATGCTGGCGCTTGTGCAAACAGGCAGGACGATTCACAGCCCGGCCACGAGCTGCTGGCCCCTCCTCACAGAGCTGAGCAGCTCCCCAGGCCCGAGCTGGGCAGCTGTGCTGGCCACAAGCGATGTCCATCCAGGACATTGTGCTGCATGAGGTCCTGGTGTGCACACACATCCCTGTGGGAACCCCACATGAGGTCCCAGTGGCCCCATGGGAATCCCACTTAAGTTCCTAGCCGGGGTCCCCTGTTCCTGCCAACAACCAAGCACTGGTGAAGGTACCCCCACCACAGCACAGCCCGATACCCAGGCACACAATGCGATCCCCCCTGCCCTCAGAACCTTCTGCAGGGCAGGGCTGCAGCTGCCTGGGCTGGCAGCTCATTCCCAAAGGAGCAGGTGACTGTGGGCTGTGGGTCTCCCACAGCCCTGGCATGCTGTGGTGGGAGCCACAAATGGCACAGAGGCCCTGCGTGCCCTGCTGGGGTGAAGCACGAGCAGGCGGGTGCCCAGAGCAGCAAACCAGCCCAGAGCAGCCACAGCAGCTGTGACACCGCATGGTGAGGGGGTGTCTGGCACACAGAGCCTCACCCGTGGCAGGAAGGGCCAACCCCTTTCCAGGGACCCCCCCGGTTCCAGCCCTGTGTGTGCCTCACTGCTCCACAGCCGCCCGCCTTCACGTGGGGCCGTAACACTAAACCTTGTTCTGCCTTTTACCAGCTCCTTAAACAGGAACCACATGTTCTGTTTATACAGAAAAACTCATAAACAAGGAAGTATTAAAAAACAGGCTCCCACGTGGGGAGCCTCTGCAAGGGTCACCTGCTGTGGGTGCCCTCTGTCAGCCTGTGCCCGACTCGGCAGGGCACAGCCCACACCTGCCATACACATGGACCCTCTCCAGAACACTCAACAGGTGGGTCAGGATGTGGGGGCACAAGGCAGCCTTTGCTGCTCCGGGTGGGAATCCAACAGCTCCCTAAGAAACCTGAATGGGGGCTGCTGCAGCCCCAGGGGGACTCTGGGGGTTCTTTCCCTGGATCCCCCTGCTCACTGCAGACCCCAGCCCAGGGTGCAGGAGGTGGGTGCCGCCCATCCTCCAGAGTGGGTCCCAGATCCACAGGGGCTGCACAGCCATGGCTGGTGTGGGAGAGTGTCCCTGCACTTTGCTGAGGGTTTCCACACTTCCAGTTTTATGAGCTGGGTAATTTTCCCAGTTTCTGAAATCTCTTGCAAGAGCATCCATGTGAGCACTAAGTTTGTGACATTATTTGGAGAAAGCAGGACCTTTGACAATGACCCTTGGCCAGCTTTTAAGCTCTCCTTTGTCCGCTGCCAGAGGACTCGTCTGGGAGGAAAACACGCTGTGTTGATAAGCTGCTGCACCGCACGCCTCTGGCACAGCTGCTGGAAGGCATGTCCCCGTCACGGGAGGGAAACCGTGTCACCCTCCTCTTCCTCCTCCTCCCAGGTTTGGCACAAGGAGTCAAACACGTCCTGCAGCCCAGGCAGAGCGGTGCTGGCAGGGCTGGGCCGTGGCTGACGGCAGCCAGGCCCCGGGTGCTGGCGCTGCTCGGGCGTCCCGTGTCGGTCACGGGAACACGGCCATGCCAAGTGCTCGTGTGGCACACATATGCCCACTGAAGGGATCTCATCCAACAGCAAGAACGGAGAAAACACCTCTGAGCACAGCAGGCAGCACCTGCAGCGAGGGAGGCATGGAGGAGGTGACAGCACCGCGTGGGTCCGTGGGCCGCGGATCCCAGAGTCCTTCAGCAGCATCACCCCTGGCACCCCGCCTGGAACCCAGCGAAGGGCATTCCAGGCTTTGGATATCTGTTCCAAGCCAAGTGCTGCTGACTACAGCTGTGTTATCGTCCTATTCCACCAAATGTCTTGGAAAATCCTGTATTTTTAACGTTTTGGTGATCCTGGCAGTAGTTGCTCCCAGCACCATCCCTCTGGGCTGGATCCTGGTGTCCCTGCTCCGGCCTCTGAGGCCACTGACCCCGTGGGAG
This sequence comes from Myiozetetes cayanensis, assembly GCF_022539395.1. Taxonomy (NCBI): domain Eukaryota; kingdom Metazoa; phylum Chordata; class Aves; order Passeriformes; family Tyrannidae; genus Myiozetetes; species Myiozetetes cayanensis. The sequence goes on along the minus strand of NW_026087445.1, from coordinate 9,888,509 downwards.
ACAGGTTCCAGCTGGAACCGAGGGCTCCTGGATCCACGGGGGAGGCTGGCTCCCCCGCTGCCCGCTCCTCAGCCCCGCGGGGGAAGGCTTGTCCGGGCTGTTCTCTCTGGCACGGAGTCGCTCAGTGCAGCGCCCATCGCCGCAGCGCCGGGGCTTGGGCACCTCCCAGCCCCGCGAGCGCGCCCCCAGCCCGGACCATTCCCTGCTCCGAACCCGCACCGCGAGGGGACCACGGGCACCACCGGTGCTCCGGTACCCAGACACGCCCGGGACTCCCGCCCGCTCCGCCCGGGACCGCCCGACCCGCCGGGCACCGCCGGAACACCGGACCTGCCCCACGGGGACGGGGCTGCCCCCGACCGCCCCCAGCACCGCCGGGCACGGCGGCCGGGACCCACTGGCCGTGGTTGCTGTCCCGGTCCCGACCCCCGTGGGTGCCGGTGCGGCTCGTCCTTACCGTGGCGGCGCCGCGCGCCGCGGCCAGCGCCGGGAGCAGGAGCGCGGGGAGCAGCAGCGCCCGCATGGCGAGAGCGGCGGCGACCGCCCGCACCGAGCCCCGCTCCGCTCCGCCCGGCCCGGCGGCGGGGAGGAGCCGCCCGTCCCGCCCGTCCGTCCCGCCCCGTCCCGGCGACGGCACCGGCCCCAGCAGCGGCGGGGGCGGCGCGTTCCCCCCGGGCGGAGCCGGCCGTGCCCGCCCCGGGGCCGCTCGGGCTCTCGTGTACCGGGGTGCCCGGTATCCCTTTCCCGGGCTGGGCGTCCCCGAGGGGGGTGGCCCTGGGCAAGCCGGGCTGGACCCTCGCTGGAGCTGCCCGGTTACCCGTTTCCCGGTGCCCGGTTTCCCCTCTCCTCGTGCCCGGTGCCCGTTTCCCCTCTCGCGGTGTCCGGTTTCCCCCCTCCCTGTGGCGGTGCCCGTTTCCCCTCTCCCGGTGCCGGTTTCCCCTCTCCCCAGTGTCCCTCTCGCGGTGTCCGGTGCCGGTGCCCGATGCCCGGTTTCCCCCCTCCCGGTGCCGGTGCCCATTTCCCCTCTCCCCGGTGCCGCGGGCAGCGCTCGGGGCTCGGCCGGCGGGTGCCCCCTGGCGCCTCGCCGGTCCGGGTGCAGGGGCGCGGGGGAGCCGGGGCGGGCCGGGGCTCGGCGCCCGGGGCGGGGCAGCGCTCCCCGCGGGCGGCGCTCGGACTACGGCTCCCGTGGTGCCGCGGGGGGCGGAGCAGGGCGGGCCGGCCCGGCCGAGCGCGGCGCGGCCCTGGCTGTCAGCAGCGCCCGGGCGGCCATGGGGCAGCGCGGCCGCCGGGGCCGCTGAGAGCCGCCGCGCCCCGGCCCGGCCCGGCGCGGCCCCGGCGCCGCCATGGAGCTGGAGCCGCCCGCCGAGCTCCCGGAGCCCCGCGCCGCCAGCAAGGGGCCGCCCCGCACCGGTGAGTGGAGCGCGGGGCTCGGCCGGGCCGGGGCCGGGGTGGGGGCCGGGGGCGCGGGGCCGGGGCCGAGCTGCACGGGGGGTGCCGGGGGTCGGAGCGTCCCGGTGGCCACAACTTTTCCGCGGGCGCGGGGCACAACAAAGGCCGCTGCCCGGCCTGCCCCGCTGCCCCCGCGGGCCGGGCCGGGCCGGCGGGACCCGCTCGGGGCGCTGCGGGGCACGCGGGGCTCGCGTCCCCTCAGGCGCTGCGGCGCTTCCTGCGAATTTAACTCGTTTCACAAAAATCGTGTTTTCCCCCTCCGAACGCGCTGTGCCGCGGGGTGTGCGGGGTGGCTCCGGGCGGGTGTCCCGGTACAGCCCCCGGCTGTGTTCCCCTCACCCCTGGGAGCCGGTCCCGGCCCGGCGTTTATGGGCACCATTTGGGACCCTTTTACACTTCCCTTATGCAGATGCCGCATCTGCACTTGAATGTCCCTGCCAATTTTTATGGTTTACAATTGCATTTTACCATCTTAAGGTACTCGGGTTCTCTACAAAGGGTTTGCTCAGACAAAAGAGGCTTTTTATCAAGCAGCATCCTCGGTTTAAGATACAGGCGGTACCAAAACACACGCAGTGCGGGAACTGCAGAAATGGGCATTTCTGTAACCACCCTAAAGTGTAATTCTGAGTTGTGTCCCTGGAAGCACTTTATTCCTCCTCGCTTAATTAGATGTCCAATTGGATGAAAGACACTTAATACCCTTAGATACTTTAATAATGCTTTTAATACTTTAATACATCCTTAATACTTTTTGAACTTTATGGCTTAATTTGTGAAGTGTTGTTGCTTTGGTGTCCCCAAGAGTCCAACAGTGTTAGTGCTTTGTCTGCATTTGCTATTTTTCTCGCAGACGTGGGATTTTGGGGGAATCTCTTTTGATTAATCAGATTAGTTCTAAGAGTTCCTTGCATGTCTTGTATAGCTGTTTCATGTGACAGATGTACCTGTGGCTGCAGTTAGTCGTTTGAATGGATAATGTGACAACCTTCTACTGCTTTGCCTTCAAAAATGTGAAATACTGGGGCAGTGTTGAGACATTGCTTGACCTTCAGTCTTTCTAGAGCCTCGGGTGGCCAGGGGAGGAGCAGAAAAGATTGGGTTGGTAATTCATGGGCTTATAAAATACCTGCAAATGGTAATGGCAAATGAAGACTCTTAACATTTCCTCTTTCTGAGGAATATTACTGGCACTTCTGATACCCTGAGCATCTTCGTGAAAACAGTTAAAATTGTATGATGCAAATATAGGTACACAGGACAGAGGTGTAAAAGTCGGAATGTATTCTTGGTGGCTGTGTTAAAATCATTAATGAACTTAAGCTCTGCACGTGGCTTCTGTGTTAACCCAGAGTAAACTGCTGCAAGTTTATTGGTGTCTTCAGTGAGAGAAGCCTCGGGATAACTTTCAAATGACGTGGTTTTATTTCAGCAGTTACGGGCAATTGCAGCCTCATTATTTGAGGGGGCACTTGACGTTCTCAGAATATAAGATGATGGTTTTTCCCTTGCCAATTTGAGTACCTCCCCTTCCATGTAAGAAACATATTTTGTCATTGAGCAAATTAATGGCAACGAGTGAAACCAATTTTTTTTAAAGTAATTACATTAAGGTGTTCATTTTTCCTGCAGTAGTAGCAATTTTTTCTCAACAGGGTCGCATATAAGAGCAGTTTCCCTATAGCTTCAGTTGGCACATTTTTCCTCTGTGAGAGAGATGTGATGGCTTTTACACAGTTTTAGTTATTTTTTGTTTTAGCTAAAATAGAGATAAAGCAGATGATCTAGAATTGAGGTAACTGTGGACACTTTGTTGTGTAGTGTGGTCACAGAAGACAGATTTATCAGGAAACAACTTGAATTTTGTGTTCCTGCAAAATTATCAGAGTTTCAGATAGGCAGATTACTGATCTGGATGAACTTCATACCAGAGAGAAGAGGAAAGTTGTCAGAGCACAAAGAATGTTAACATTTTCGAAAAAAAAATTGCCTACATCCCTTCCCTTTTCCACAGCGCTCCCAAACCTTACTGGCACACACTGACATTTTTAGTGGTTCTTTAGGCTTGGTTGCTTTGCATCTGATGAGATAAGCCTCTGCTTAACAAAGACTATTTCATTGATATAGTTGGGTCTTGCTATAAACATTTCTTTGAAGATTTAGGAAGAAAAACAAATGGAGTTGTCGAATGGGAATGCTGCTGAAGTCAAATGTCTCTGAATAAACAAGAAGCTAGAGTGTTATTTCACCTCAGTGTTGGCTTGTTGAATGTGGATAGCTCTTGCTATTGTAAATAATAATAATAGAAAATAATTGAATTCTGAACTCAGGTCTGTGATGGGAAAGGAATGATTTGTGATTTAGGAAGAACTGAATTCCTTTGTTTGATTTGATGGTAAGATGGAAAAATACCTCTTGGTGTAAAGTTGGAATTTGGTATTGATGTCTTCTGTAGATCATTAATCAGGAAGATGGGTTTATGCATGCCTTTTTGTGCCGAGGCCAGGCCTGTGCTGGATGCTGAGCAGATGCAGTGTGTGATGCGACACTGCAGCAACAGGATTATTTCCCTGCTTTGCTATAAAGCGGTATAAAGATGCTGTGTTACAGAAAATGAGGGAACTTCCTGATCCAGGAGACTATTTCGTGATTGTTGGGAAGCAATAGCCGTCTCTCTGTCCTGCCTCTGGCAAGCCCTTTGTGGTGTCTCTTTTTTTGATGGGGAAGATGTGCCAGTGGTTTTATTGAATTACTGTTCAACTCCTGTGTGGTAGAGCTTTGAACAGATGCATTTACGCCAGCATTCTGTGAGAATGGGAGCACAGTTTATCCTGTTGATAAACTGCCTATTTAAATAAAGCCTTCAGCAGTGTAATCTGGTAATTCTAATTAAGTCATTTACATAGAGAATTGGCCCAGGGTTTCATCAGATGGCTGCTGGGGAGCTGAAATGCATTCTTCCCCTCCAGCTGTATTAAACCAGCCTTTTGATCCTGTCCTTTTTTTAGCCTTTAAGCCAGAGTGGTTATCACTGTGCAGAGTTAATTGAGAAAGGGAAGTTGGGGGACAAGGGGACCCTTCGAGGTTTAGCTTTGGTCTTAATTATTACAGCTCTAATTACATAATTAGAAGACTTCCAGATTTTATATGTTGATAAAAATGATTCTGTACAGGTTTTGTTAGAAAGAGGAAGTGCACCACAGAGAGGCTTCAGTGAAGTTCTTTATTGGTAAATGATTGCCCATAACTTATCTTGAAAGCAGTATATGCCTGGAGTGTGTGAGTTCTTCTCCAGCGCTTCGATAAGGAGGTTTCATTTACTCAGGGTGCACCCCACGTCCTTCAGAGAGCACAAGTTACGTGTCTGCCTTCCCTTGCTTAACCGTCCCAGCTATGGGCTTGGAGAGCTGGTGAAATTTAAACTTAGAGAAATGTCTGCTCAGTGTGAAATTAATTTTTTCGAACCCGTTTTCCCTTCATAAACACATCAGGAAAAAAAACCAGAAAAATTTATCATGGCTCTAATACCAGGCTGACTGCAAACTGCTGGGATGTCCTTGTCTGGAAATACCTCTCAGCTGAAACGTGATAAAAACCTTGAATAGTTTTTATGGAAACATAATCTGGAACTGTGAAGTCCTGGGGACTAAATCTCAAAATTCTCGTTGGGTAAACCCCCCCAGCTCTGAGAAGCCCAGGGTTTTACCTGCAGGAATTGCTTTGGAGCCCTCAGATCCCTAAGCCAAGTGATTAAATGATGGCTGTCGTGGCTGTAGTAAAAATTTGTAAAAGAACTTTGAGTCTCTGAAAGTTCTGCCAAACACCAACTTGTCCTCCAAAAATCTCTTCATTCACTCTCACAGCTGTAGTTCTATGTTTTTTGGCAATACTTACAAGGAATTATTCCTAAGTATATTGTTGCTTCAGATGTCTTGTGTGTGCTCTTGCCAGGAGACTCCACATCCTCTGCCTGTTTTATCCACAGCAGTAAGGAAATGCCCTTTCTGTGGGTCACAAGCAGGGATTATTCTTACCTGCAAATTTACCTTATTTGTAGTGTTTTACAAAACTGAAGGAAACTGAGGAAAGATGCCAGTGTTGGGTACCAGTGTGCTGCTACCAGTTTGCAGTAGCAAGCTCAGTGTGGCTACTCATTGCCTCCTGTTCTGCTGCTTTGTGAAGCTTTTCTTTGCCCAGTTCTGTTTTCCTGCTTACCTGGGACGTGCTGATTGGGTCCATCACCTTAACACTTGAGTTGACCTTTAGTATTTCACTTGGATTTACACAGGGCCTCTGCTCAGTGAAGTGGTTCTATCACAGGATGATATCCATAAAAATGACACTTCCTAGTCTTGCAAAAAATCCCCAGGCCCATTGGAGACATGTGAAAAGGACACCCAGCAGGAAGAGAGGCCCATGGCCTGAAATATTCATCAATCATTTTCCTGGCACCAGGAAACCAATCAACTCCTCTAAGGGGGGAGCGTAATCAATCACACGATGTGGGAAACGGGGCTGGCCGGCACTGCCAGAAATGTTCCCTCGTGTGCACAGAGGAGAGTGTTGTGTTCGTCCTTCCTCACGAGGGTAACTCACACCCTCAGTGCAAAGGACTCCTCTTTTGGAAAAGGCAGTCTGTGCAGAAAGCAGCTTATGTTGGACTGGCAACTCCAACCTGCACTGAAGGTTTTGTTTCCAGTAATGCTGAGCTGGTTTTTGAGATATTTTTTCATTCCCTTTCTGTAGCTGGCAGGTGAAGGGTTTGTTTCCTGTTCCCAAACCTCTGTGTTCTGATGTGGCAGGTCCAGCGGCAGCATGTTTTTATCTAGAGGATCAGAATTTTAAAATTTTACTGTTTCTTCATAAAACAACTTAAGTTTGAATCAGCTGCTATTGCAAACTGGTGCTGGGGAAGACATGCACCTCTGAGTGCTTGGTCTCTTTTTTCATCTTTGAATTATGCTAAAAATATATATATATATATGTATAGGTTACCCAATAATAAGTAACCTGTAGTTGTCAATATCTGTGGAATATTTTATTGTAGCACGTGGACGGGAGTTATTTGAATTCAAATAATAATCTGAAATTCAAATAAATTGAAATTCAAATAAGAAATACTAGAAAATAATCTACAAAGATACTATAAATTGGAATAAGAGAGTTGTTTGTAGCTTTGTTTTTTTCTAGGGAAACCTCTACAATAATTGCTGCATAAGAAATGCCATAGTTATGGCAAAATAAATGGCAGTGCCACAGCCTTTCTGATCTTGTTTAGTCCTCTAGACAGCAGACCGCACTGGATGATGTTTTCTGAGATGTTTCAGGCGTGGTTGGGTGAGGGTGCAGGGGGTGCTGGGTGACCAACCCTACCCACCACTGCCCAAGCAGAACGTGGCCATCTGTGGAGCACCAGTGGAGAGCAGCTTGAAAAGAGAGAATATGAATAGATTTCCCTTACCAATGCATGTAACAATTATTTTAGAATTGTAAAACTTGTAATCATGTGTCTTAAAATCTGAGATTGAGAGAGGCAAAATTTGTGTATGCTGCCTTTATGTGAAAATCAGCGAAACGTTGAACTCCTGTATTATTTTTTAAGTTAGATTAAATGTGAATTAAGATTTCAGATTGCTCTTCAGAGCAGCAGTATATACTAAATTCAATCCAGATTGAATTTCCCCTTGAAAAGATTACGAGCCTCCTTTTTAAAAACGCAGATGTATATCCTGTATTTAAGGTGATTTCCTAGTATAAGTGGAGACAAATATCCACAAATATCCAAATGCTAGGAATGGTGCTTCTATCCTGATGAACATTTTCTAACTGTCAAACAGTTTCTGAAGTGCTTTTTAAGATGCTTAGATGTGTTACCACAATTAAAAGCTACTCTGAGATGTGGTGTCCTGCAAAATGAGATTATGGCAGTAGGCAGATGTGGCTGGAATGAGCCCCGAAGAGAAAGGGAAGTGTTTCTGGAATTGCAAGCAGCAGGAGCTAATACGGTTTGCAAACATGGGAGACAGTGGGCAGAGAGGTAGGTGGGGAGAAAGAATCCAATTTCCCTTGATTCCTGCCCGTTTGTAATCCCTGTCCCTGGGAGGCCACATGCTTAATGTAAGCCTTTCACTCCAACAAAACCCAGGGTGCTGGTGGGGCTGAGAGGGAGGTGCTGGGTGAGGCTGTGGATCGCTGAATTTCACCAGCAGGACGCTGGAATCAGTTAATGGAAGGAAAACCTGGAGTCTGAAGGACTGGTCAGTTATTGCCATGAGCCACAGCCTCTTCCAGGTGGCCTGTGGGAAATGAAGACCTCACAAAAGCGGGAGAGCAACACCGACCACTGTTCCCACACTGACACTTTGAGTGCTCAGCTCGTGCCTTGGTCCTTGCATGGCGTGCAGGGAGAGCCATGGCTCTGGGGATTGATTTACAGGGCAGAGTATTTCATATTCTAACATGTCCCTCCCATGTGCTGAACCACAGGACTGGGAGGTTTAAATCCCAAATGCCAGCAGTAGGTGTGGTGTGACAGTGAGCATGTGCTGCTGCTGCCCATCTCATGCCATAGCTGAACGTGGCAGGAGCAAATTGCACCAGGCAGCTGGGAAGCTTTTCCCTCTAATGCTGATTTAATGTTAATTATACATTCAGTGGTTTATTTGGATGATGCAGTGTTCTGTGTACTTGTGGTGACAATGAGGAAGCTTGTTCCCATGTGTAGTGCTTATACCTATTTTTCATATTCAAGGCTTCTGTCGTGATCCTCAGAGCACAATTCACTCACTAAGTGCTGCCCAGGCTCCTGATCCCAGGGCTGGTGCAGCCAGCCAGGTCCTGGCAGCGTGCAGCTCAAGTCCATTACAGTCAGGAGCTGTAATATTAGCTCCACTAATTAAAATTGGAAGATAAATGCCATGAAATTAATTAACCTTGAGGTTAGGGAAAACAGCTGTTTTCAGACTGATCACGTGTCGGTGCCATTCCTGCACTGGCTGCTGCATTAAACGGGCACGTTACCTGTCTGTGGGGAAAAGGTCCAGGTACAGGGGTTGTCCAGCCTGGTGCACTGGCTGGGGTTTGGAACAACTCGCCCCTGGGAACACTGGGTAATTTGCAACATGATTGCTGGCATATTCTGTGTATCATAATGTGCTGTTAACTATCAGTAGATGAATATTAATCTGGGTTGATAGTGACTCTTAAAAAAAATCTCTTGTATAATGTCAGACAATTCTGGTTTTTTAGTGAAGGTAACTCTAGTGGACTGTAGATGGATTTTGATGGATAGTAATACGCCTTGTGTTGGCCAACATTTTATCAGTGATGAAAAAGTCAATAAAGAATTTCCCCAAATTTACAGAATGATTATGCAATTGATCTTCCAATATTGGAGTTGGCTGGGCTGCCTGGAAGGCAGTATCCTGGTCAACCAAAATGTATTCCAGGTAGAGAAGATGCCAAATTTTATGCCCAGGGACAAAGCCTGTGGGCTGGGGCATTGCATGCTGAGAGGCATTGGATATGAAACAGATAATCACTTTTATTTTAGGACATGCCTCGAGGCTCTTTTCATCAGCAGCATTTTTTTAAAAAGCTTTGCTGGTTGACTGTGTATGAAGTTTGCTCTTTTGGTAGCCTGAAAGTGTAAAATGAGATGCAAATGTGAATGAGCCCCCTTAGAGCAATGAGCTGCCCTGATGCACCTTGCTGTTACCAAGGGTGGCTGTGGATGGCACTTCCATCCACACCACCCCATTTTTCTCAGGAGCAGAGCCTGCTAAATCTCCCAGGGAAGCACCAACTTTCCAGAAGGGCACACTGTGCTCTGCCTCAGAAAACACAGGCGGCTTCTGGAAACCCATCCCATCCCATCTGGGGTAATGCTGATACCACAGCAACGTGCAGCTCCTTTCTGCTTTGATTTTTGTGCCTCAGGAGGCACGTCAGGAATCCTGTGACTTTTGATGGCATCAATAAATCAGATACCACGCTGACAGAATTTTACTGGAATGTAAACAGGCATTTAAAATAACAATGTCTGTGGAGTGTTTATTGAGGAACGCAGTGCAGGTACATGGAACGTTCAACCCTCTGTAGGTTTCCTTTCAGTTTTGTTGGTAAGCAGGAGCTGGGATTGTTTTCTGTGTAAATGAAAATGAGTAAAAATATTTATCGCAATGACCTTACTTCCCACTTCTCTCTGCAAACAGTGTGTGTTTTCAGTGTTGAGGTAAGACAAGCTCTACCCAATGTAGGGGAAAGGGGAGGAATGTCTCTGTATAGTAGAATTTAGCTGATAAGGGACAATGAATCACCTTTAACTCGGCTCTGCTCAGTAGTAGCTGCTCTGAGGAACTGCAGGCTGGTCATCCTCGTCTCATTCCTTCAGTGGGAAGGGTATGGAGCAAATCCTCCCAAAAGACGTTTCCAGGCACTTGAAGAATAGGAAGGTAACTGGGAACAGTCACTGTGGGTTTACCAAGGGGAGATTGTGCCTGACCAGCCTCATTCCTGCTGCAATGAAATGACTGGATCCATGAATGAGGAGAGAGTAATTGTGTCACTAACCTTAGGCTAAGCTTTTGACAGTCTCTCCCACATCATCCTTGTAGGCAAACTGGGTGAAAAACTGGGCTGTTTTGTTCCAAGGGTGGCAGCCAAGGGTTCAAGCACTCACTGGTGGCCTGTTATGCTGTGGTTGTCCTTGCGAGTCAATATTAGGGCCAATACTATTTAGCAATTTTGTCAACCATCTGGATGATGGGATGGACACACTCATCAGACTTGCAGATGACACCATGATGAGGGCACAGCTGCTGTTCAGGAGGACCTCGATAAGCTGAAGGAAAGGGTTAATTGAAACTTCAAAGTTAAACAGAGACAAACACCGAGTCCTGCATCTGGAATGCAGTAACCCCATGGAATGGTACAGGCTGGGAGCAGCTCGGCAGGGATGACCTGGGGTCCTGGAGAACCTCACAATGAGTCAGGATGTGCTTGTGGTGGTGACAGCCCATCCTGTGCTGGTCTGAGAGCCAGGAGGTTGAGAGGAGCACTGAGTGCCTCCTGTGGGACATGGCAGAGCCACATCTGGAATACCCTGTGCCTGTGGAGGCTGTGCTGTGACCATGTCCTTCTGTCTGCAGCCCCACAAGCTCCGCTTGTTTCTGCCTCAGGGATCCATGAATTGATCCCTGGCAGCTGTTCGGACACGGGGGAAGATGATGTGACTCACTGAGTCAGCATGTTCTGCTCCCTCTCATCTTGGGTGTCCCTGCAGTGCTCAGGGGACTGTGTTTTACCTGCTCTCCCTTCCTGCGTGTAAGATGACAGCCTTTGGGGAGGGGGTCCCAAACTCATCCTCAAAGTCCAATGCTGTGTCACAGGTTCAGGCTAAGTTCATTTCTGGGAGTAGCCCATATACCCCTTCAATTAGCATAACCAGGGACAAGGGCAGGCAAAGGTCAAGAGAAGTTCAAAATAGCATAACCTCTTTTTGCTGGTGTTCCCAAATGTTCCTGATCCTGCGAAGCTCTCCAAGCTGGCCTTGCCAGTGTGTTTACCAGACCATTGTAAAAGTCAAAGAACAAGGCCTGGCTTGATACAAGAGGAGTAAGAAATTGAGTGGTTGAGAATAGGTAGCATTGTTGCTTAAAACAGGAGAAATAATTGATTTATGTTATGGTGGCCAATTAGGCTGTAAAGTGAAAAACTCTTAAAGAAACCCTGTGGCTTCAAGGGGTTTTTTTGCTCTGATTCCTACTCAGCAAATAGGGGTACCCCAATAAAGGTCATCAGCTCCAAGAGCTGAATTATTAATTCCTTTCATGCCACTCAGGGCTTGTAAACAGTGTATAATACAGGGAAACAATTGGCACTGTTCACTGAGTGGGCAGAGGAGGGGTCAGGGGGTAAATACTTGTATTGGCAGCAGCTGCTCTTCATAGCTGAGCAGACTTTTGTCCTTTTCATCTTCTTCCAGTTTCCAAAATCTTAGCTGGTTTTTAATCCATATCTCCTTTGCCTTAGCTGAATTGATTTTAGGAGTTTAATGTGTTGCCTATCATTATGAAGGTAAAAAGGGCTGGAGGGGAGGGGCTTATGGATAAGAGAGCAAAGTCAGCATTGCCATGTTTCATAAAGAGCTGTTCAAATTCTTTTAATATTGAGAGAAATTTTTAAATGCACCTATCCAAGGCCAGGTGTAGGAGAATTAGTTGTGCTTTTATATACTTATAAAAAGATTGAGGTGTGATTTTGAGATTACTACATTATAAATACATCTGCCAGTAACACGAGGACAGAAATGTTGAGGTGTTGCTTCTCTTGATCCCAGAGCCGTGCCATGTTCTGTGCTCTGGGTGTGGGATCTCCAGGTTCCAGCAGCACTGGGCAGGACACGAGGGAATTCTGCCTTCAAAGCTGAGCAGCCGGGCTGTGGTGACCGCGGTGTCTGCCTTGGTGAACATATTAGAAATAGTTAGAATACATCATTTCAAGCATGAACTGAAACTATCCTCCCCAAGCAGAGCTGAGAAATAGTTACATTTTGTTATTGGCAGCCTATAACATGAACAGTCTAAAACTGAAGGACTTGAAAGAATTTGCACTGTCTCTCTCCAAACACCGCTCAGAAAGCTCTCTTCAGGAGGCACGTGCAATATTTAGTTGCTTTTTGAATGATACTTGATAAACTATTCCAGATGTTGGCAGGTGTAGCTTTCTCCCGAGTGACTGCTGCTCACACAATGGGTTCTCAGTGCCTGCCCTGTGCCATCTGTCCCCCGTGCTGGGCAGTGACCCCTGTGTGCCAGAGCAGCAGGTAACCCCTGAGTGACCATCTGCTGAGCGGGGCCTTCAGCCCTTCTGAGAGCTGAGTTGTGCTCAGCGCTGAATCTACACCGCCTAAATCTTGCCACCCACACAAGATTAAGCGTAACTTTAAGCTGCATTTATTTTTTGGCTTAATTTGGCTGTGTGTGAAAGCACACGTAGCTGTCAATAGGAAAAAGTACAAAACTCTTCCCAGGGATCTGAAATGGCTGTGCTGCATATGAAGAATCCTTTTTAACTTATAAACACGTGTAGTGTGTGAGCTGCCAGCTCCTTTGGAGGGCCAGCAATTCCCACATTAGGGAGACTAAGGTGGAAAATGGCAAGATGCAGAAATCATTTTTTCCTCTGAGCACACCACAGACCTGTGCAGGGTACTCTGGATTGTGCATCTTTCTGAACACAGCGAGATGATGAATGAATGTGTAGATGTTCTAGGCAGTAAATGCCTTGATAATTCACTGGGGAATAGGACAGGAACGACCCAGGGCATTGCTGAATAAATCTGTGATTGTGTTTGTGGCTGGTGCTCAGCACACGGACCTAAAGCTGCAGCTTTGAGCAGCTACACCGAGGAGGCTCCTCGAGGCGCTCAGAGAGGCAGGAAAGCACGGCAGGAGGATTAAGTCAGTGTGGTGCTGTGTCTGCTCTCACGTTCTGCAAAAAGGGTCTGCTGAAGTGTTTACATTTGTTTGTGGTTTGCCTAATTAGGGCAGAACTTTGCACTTTTCAGTGTAAATAGTGATCCTCGGGGAACTGCCTCCTGCCAGAGAAATGGGAATTGCAGGAATGTGAAAGGCAGGATTTGGGCTGGCAGCACAGCCTGCCTGTGGGCTGGAGTTGTGCTTCTGGGGCTGTGTTCTGTGGTTAGGAATGTAACTTGTAGTCTGCATTTATTGGGTCTTAAAGCTAAACAGGAGTTACAGAATATATAATTATGTGGGATCTCCCAGCACCAAAATGATGGAGACTGATCTGCTTGACTTTGGTGTTTGTGGTGATGTGCTGAGAGGGGTTGTGGCCTTTTGACAGAGATCAAGCCCCAAAGAATGTATCTTTGGTTTACCTAATCTTGGGTTAAAACTGACCCTGTTACTGGAAGATGGGTCTTTCCTGGCTTGGGTCCTGGAAAGGTGGATCCCTCCCAAAACACAGAGGGCATCTGGCATTTGGTTTGGATCACATTCTGACTTTGGGGTTTTTCACTGGCAAACACAGGCAGGAAGTTCTGTTTCTTCTTTCAGCTGTTAGAAAATAAGGCTTTGGAGTGTCTTGTATTTAAAAACACTTGTTTTTGATGCTGCTCCAGATCAAATACCAGCATATTTCCTGCCTTTGGAAGAAGATCTCTCTTCCTATCCTGAATCTTTTAAAAGTGCAGTGGACACAGATAGGAGATCATCATGTCCTTTCATTCCACAGTAATGGTCTGAATGCAGTCTAAAGCTGATGTAATCCAGAATTTCTTTATGCTGGAAGTTGTTCTGAATTGATATTCTCAAACCATCACAAGTTACAGATTACCAATACAACTGCTTGGAAAAGTAGATCTGTAGATGACGTGGACGAGATAGACGTATCTCGAAAGAGGGAAGGCTGATGCTGTTAAAAATTACCTGCTTCTAAAGCAGCTTCCTCAGGTGACCAAAGACAAGTACATTCAACTTAAGTGTAAATGAAAGTTTTCAAATAAAAACATCTTGGTAACATGCACATCACATCTTTCTCATTTTCACTTTCCCATTAGCTGCAGATGTGGAGCAGATGAGTTCCTCCTCTCCTGTCCTCCCTATGAACTCCATGGGCAGTAAGTACCCTTTTCTTGCCACATGATAAGCTGGAATTTCTCATTCCGAGATAATCCAAAGATGTGAAATGATACTCCATGTAGACTTCAAGAAGTTTTAGAGCTAATGCTTAATCATGAAAGTGGAGTTTCGCGTAGGTGAGAGCTGATGAGGTATTTTTCACAAAAGTAGCACAGACCAGGTCTGTACATTATTATTTACACCAGCAGAATGCAGGTTAAGATCCTTTGTCACCAGAGGTATCTCAGTGAAGTAGATGCCTCTTTGTGAGTGATATAAACCCCTGAGGTGATGGTAAATTATGCTGTTGGGGAACTATTTATCTGTGTTGTTTCAGTGTTAAACCTGGAAATGCAGAGCCTGGAATTTCTCAGGAAACTGAGAGCAGTGGGTGAAATCCTCTTCACTTTCACGGTAATTCTGGGCCTGTATCTTTTGAGACTTTGAAAATCTGAGCTACTGGACACCTAAAAAAATAGGAATTCAGAATTCCTTCTTAACGCTCCATCTAGTGGCCTCTGCGTGCAGAGGGACCAGTCCATGGGATCCACTAGATGGCAACAGGCCCTTGTCAGACTGGTGGGACTGGGAAACCGTGTCCTTAACAGAGGGCTGAGCCTCTGCAAACCCCTCATTCACAGTGACTTCTCATCTCACTGTGTGGGAACTCTGTGGATTTTTCAAATCTGAAATTTCAATCAGACAGCTCATTTCAGAAATGATGCTCAGATGTTCAAGCTGCTAAAAGCCCTCCAGGGCCAGGACATTGTCCCTTCCATGTGCCATCGTGCTGGTGGACTTGCACTTTTACTGGGGAACCTGGGAGAACTGTGGTTCCTCTACAGTGGGAATATGTGGTTCCTTCCTTTGGAATGAGAACAGCCGTGTGGAATGCAGGAATGGCAGGCCCCGAGTTGTAAATGCCTGTGCAGTTATTTGCCTGTTGATTAATAAAACACACCTTTGTAGGCATCTAGCCAGGTGTTCATGCAGTTGATCATTTTTATATGGAAACAGATAATTCCACATGCATATGTAGAATAATTTGTCATTTAGAGATGTGTAGGTTATGATGATATATTGGCTAATATTCTGTTGAGTCTTTGTGGCCTGACATAGCTTTACTGCATTCAGGCTTCTCCTGCATTAAAGGGAATTAAAACAAAACTGAATTTTCCACAGTATTCTCCCAGAATGTATCTGCCAATACTAAGAGCATATGTCCAGCGTGAGCTGAATGACCCTCTTTTCCCCTTAAACAACTGTATGTTATTGCTTCTCTGAGTTTGTCTAGCCACAGCTTTCATGTGTTACCTTTTGCTAAACTGAAAAATGCTTGTCAAACATCTGTTCCCTATGAAGATATTATATAAACTTTTGATAAACTAAATAAACCGAGCTCCTTGAGTTCTTTTGATGTCTTCCTGTCTTTGGATCCCCCCATCAGTGCTGGTGGGCACCCGGTGGGCAGTGGGGTCCCCAAAGTGCTGGAAGGCCCTGCTGGAGCCTCCAGTATGGATAGAGGAGCCCTGGCAGCTCCTGCTGGGGCAGATCCCAGAGCTCTCCAGCCCCAGCTGTCCCACGGCTGTGGTGGCAGCACTGAATGTGCTGGAGCTCAGCATCACCCTGATGTGCTCCGGGGCATCTGTGGGGTGGGCTCTGGTAGGGAGCAAACAGTTGGTGCCAGAAACATCTAAAACTTCCCAAGCATGGATTTAAAAACATTCTGAACATGTCTGCTAACCTGTCTTCCCTTAGTAAGTTTTTTCCCTTGCTGTCTCATTACCAAACATGATTAAAACAAACAAACAAAAAAAAATCTTGAGGATTTTTTTACAGCAGAGTAGGAAAATGAATTCTTAAGCTTATTTGTGCACCCACAGTCTTTAAGATCTGTGGAGTGACTGCTGAAGCCTTTGGCTTGTTGTGCATTGGCAAACAGGGTGATGGCCCCTTCACTGTAGTTTTCCCTGTTTGTCTGAAATGTCTTAGAGTAATTGCAGTGAATTATTTTCACATGCCCTTGCAGTAAAGATGAACACCTCTGTCAGGACTTCTGTATTTTGTACTTTCATACAAGTGTACGTGGGGGAAAACAGTTGGCTGAAATGTCTGTTTAAAATAATGCACAAGTACTTTCTTGTACATCATGTAAGATGTTGCTGGAAAAAGTCCAAATTGTGCACTCTCACTTCCGAGGGAGCCTGCCAAGCATGCTGAAAAATTGGAGATTTCAAAGGCAAAATGTCAAACTGCATAAAAAATGAGTCATTCTCATTTTGATAATGTTAAAACAATTTGGCAGCCGTGCTCTTGGGCTGTTCACTGTTACATTACTGTAGTAAATTCCCTCTATCAAAGCACCACACTTACCCAGGGTGTCAGTGGAAGAGCTCGCTTGGGGTGACTGAACAGAGCCCTTCACTGTCAGGCTCAGGGAGAGGGGAGATTTTCTCATAAAGCTCCACCTCTGCAAAGTTCAGTCTGTGAGTGTTGAACTCGGTGGAGTTGTTCCTGTGTAAGACTGAACAAGTTCAAGTCTTTTAGCAGAACAAGCACACAGATTTATTTTGAATATTCACCAAACTGGAGTTGAGAAGTCATGAGTGAGTTGTTCTGACTTGAACTGTACAGCGAGCTGAGGGAGATGGCTCCTGTGGGATATCAGCACAGCGTGCCTGAACAGGCTGCTTCAGAATAAGCCTGTAAACAACTGCAGGAGGAAACAAGGCATAAGAGAAGTGCTTGGACCCTCTACTGCACAGGGAATTGACTGATACCACTGCTGAGCAGAATGGGATCCACCATCCCTGGTCTGAGTGGCCCCTCCTCAGAGTGTGGGGGCAACACAGGGGCCTCCTGCCTTTACTGCATTGCACTGCCCAGTGACAGTGGCATTCCTGGGCACAGATATTCATGGCCAGTCATTAAAAAATACTTGGAGGGCAGCTTGAGAGGTTGCTCTTGTGTCTCAAGGCAGTGTCAGTTCTATCTGTCCTGCAGACAGATGTGTGTGCAGGAGGGTCCCTGCCTGCCCCAGGCAGTCAGCCCCAGCTCCTAAACCTGCCCACCACAGCCATGGGGAACGTTCTCTGCAGCAGCACCTGCTGTCAGTGGCTGTTTTCTGCCTCGCTCTGTCCCATTCCTAGCCTGTCAGTCCAAAGCCCCACAGCCTCAGTCCTTTCTCATCTCACTGGTCACTTTGTAGGACCCAGTGCTGTTCCACAGCTGGGCTCACGTAGGAGGAAGTTTCATTTCCTATCACCAGGTAAAGCTGTAGGTTTACACTTTACTGAACGTGAGATATTTACCAACTGGGTGTAACTTTTATTAAAATTGAGTTGGTCCCTCACCTGTTCTGCCCCTTCAAAAATCCCTGTGCAGTTCTGAAGTTACATAATGCTTTTAGTACTCATACTTGCTCGTGAAGGACCTGGATGATGTGCCTTGAACCTCTCTGGTGGGATAATGGCACAGCCATAGACTTGCCTTACATGGGTTTGGGAAGCAGAACTTGGATACAAGCACTTCTTCGGCAAAACTGTTGCTTTTCTTGCCAGAAAACTGCCCAGGCCATATGAGCTTGTATGGCCTTGGCTGTGTGAGGCTGGTCCTTGGCTGGCTGGTCCGCAGTTTGCATTCATTGATCAGTGAGTTGATAGAAATGAAAACCCACCGACAGCAATGAATGTTGATTGCAGCCATGAGGTGCTGACGATGCTGCTCTGCTGGGACGGGGTGGTCACACGAACAGTCCCTCTGCAGTCGTCTGGGCCTCAGGATGTACAGCTGTTTCAGGGCTCCTCGGAGTCTCGGTGGCTGTGGCAAGCACACCTGGGCACCAAGGTAGCACGTGCTGTGGGTGTTTCGTGGGTTCTGCAGTCCTGCGGGGGCAAACCCAGGGCCTGCACCCTCTGAAGCCACGGGCTCTCAGAGCCCACAGCCCTACACCTGATCCCCCAGCTGGGGTGGAGGAGGTTCCAGGCAGGTGGCACTGAGGTGCCCCATACTTGGCTCCCTGTTCCTTCCAAAAGAAGGGTGTTTCCTGGCTTGCCTGGCTGGGGAGCGACAGCCGGAGCCGCGGGAGCAGCTGGGCCGGGCCGGGAGGGAGCCGGTCCTCGCCCAGCGTTCCCGGTGAGCAGCTGCTGAAATCGAGCACAGGTTCCTGGGAGCAAATGAACTGACATTCCAGAGCTTTTTCCAGTGAAGCTCAAGTTGCCAGCCCAAATGGAAACGAGGTTTCCCTCCTGATCTGGCCTGTATTCTGCTATTTTGAACATACACCATGCTCAGATTTGTTTCCAAGTGTACCATATGGTGCGGATATGTTCCTGCTTTTGTGCTGCCCATACAGAACCTTCCACTGCTCTCATACTCTGTTCTGTGGAAATTCTGCTCTAGTATAAAGTTGTTTGGTTTTTTTGTTTTAGTTTTGGTTTTTTGTTTGGGTTTTTTGTTGTTGTTGTTTTTGTTGTGTTTTTTTTAAGAGAAAACAAACATTTCTTATGCACCAATTCACTTTTAGAGAAAGTAGAACTGGAAAAACTCAACCTCTGTAGCTCTTAATATAATCTGTAAATCATGACCTGTTAATGGCAACCACATGTGAAATCTCTGAAGGTTCAGGCTTTCCATTCAGCAGAGGGTTTGTGATAAACCTCAAGGTACAGTCAACGGTCGATGGTTTTTTCTAGTTCTCAAACTCACCGACAGCGTTGAATGTTCACTGAAGCTATCCAAAGATGGCTGTATACATGCACTGTACATATTTTCCATGCATATGTTTTCCATAGACTGCCAGTGGAAACACTGCTGAGGACTGCACATTCTTTATTGTAAAGTCTTAAACTGAAAAGTATTTTAATTACGAAATGGAACCACAAGGACTAATGAATTGCAGAAGTGTAACACTGGTTATGGATGCTGAGTTGACTTAGTGTTCTTAAAACAGCTTTGAATGTACCAGAATTGCAGTTGTGGAAAAGCCTTTCCTCCTGTGGATATTCATATTCTCAATAGCTGCAAATAAGGGTGTTTATACTGATTCAGATTTCTTTATAAAGTTCACTTAAAAAAAAAATAAAGTTATGGGAGCACCTATAACTTCAAACCAACAGAAGTGAGAGCAGGGGATATACTTCTTAAAGGAGTACATAATCTTTGTCTCTGTATTTCTACAACTCCTGTCCCCCCTCTTCTTTTCCCTGAAAAGAGGAAAATGGGATTTATTCTCTTTAAGTCTCTATATTGGATCTAATTATCTCCACCTTTTCCACCTGGCTTGCATGGTTTGAGAGAGGAATTATTTGCAGTTTGTTTGTTAAAAATTAAATCTGCTGCTCTATCTGAAATAAATTTACTGTGACTGAAGTGGAGCCTACAGAGTCCATGGGGATAATTTACAGCTTACATTGCGGAGAGCTGCTTTAAATTCGGAGTATTTTCTCTTGTTGTAGGGATGATAAGTGTCTCTCCGAATATCCTGAGCTAATACATGTAACTTAACAGTAAGTGTATTGTCTAATAAAGTACTTGAAGCAATCTCGCTCCAGGAATACAGGCTGCAGTCTGCACTTAAACTGATTGATTTTAATGGTATCATTAAACATCAGCTGATACTGGGAATCAAAAGAATTCTCCGAAAATTAGTCTCACCTTTTTCTTGCCGTCTTTTGGAGTAGGAGCTGGTGGAAAGAACAAAGACAATTTGAATTAATCACAAGCAGTGCTCAGCCTCGAGTGTTAAGCCTCAGGAGTGTCCCAGAGTGGAGGGTGACTACATGTGGTAGGTATAACATAAATCAAGGAAACTGAGTTCAAGTGAAGCATGAAATTTTGGTTTTAACAAACCAAAACAGTGTGTTTATATTTAAACTCCATTGTGAGAGAGGCTTTTTTCTCAGTTCACTACTTCTTCCCTTTTTTATACCTCCACTGACCTTCGAGGCGGTAACTTTCATCTTCTCCTTTCATGATTTTTGAGCTTGAATTTCTTCTGAATGTTAAAAACAAACTGTACATGTTATTTCTATATCCTGGCTGTACACTCCTTCCCCCTTGCAAAGTTCAAAGCTCTCCATCAAGCTAGGTTTTTGGACAGATTCCGAAATGATAAAACAGTTCTCTGGAAACACTAAGTGGGCAATATGTGCAAGGCACACTCCAAAAGTTACGGTCTGCTCTGAACCTTAACATACCTTCCCCTCAGACTTCTTTTGCTTAGGAAGCACCAAAACCAGCCCAGAGCTGACAGCTGCCACCTCTATTGTTATTGCTTAATTATTATTTTCTGTCATGAAACAAGCATTAGGTGGAGCTGACACCTCCCCAGCTGCTGGAGGCAGGGGGCCATGGGGCTGGGGTCCCTTAAAGCCTGACTCTGTTAGTTCTGTGTGAGGAATGCCTTGTAAACTGGGATCCCTGTGAGCTCACCAGTGGAATGGCACCAGGCAGGGAGGCAGTGACTGCTGCCTAGACCTTTACAATGAAAATATTGTACATTCACAGCATGCAGGGTTTTCTTTCAACTTGCAGTAGAGAGAGTGGATTTCTGTACAAAGAAAATGGTTTCCTCAAAATCTGCATACAAACCCTGAAACACAGAGGTTAAACCTGGTAACTCGAGTACAGGACAGGATTTAGTTAATTTTGTGGATGTTTCTGGTGCTCTGGGTATTTATGGCGCCTGAACAATTCTTACACCCTAATTCAATCATTCTATTAGCTCCTCACAATAAGGCTTTTATTTATAGCAGGGCAGGAATCCCAGCAGCACTGCCCTAAAGTATCACTAAATAAATTTAACATATGCATCTGGTAGTAAAGCAGCTTCCCTTTCTCTCCCACCCCCTGTGCTGTGGCTGTGACTCTCACAAGGGAGGTGTGCGACCCCAGGGATGGAAATCGGGGCCAAGACTCTGCTCAGAGCATGACAGTGTCTCACTGCCTGCCTGCAGCACCCATGGAAATGCCATGTGCAAGCACATTTGCTTTGTCCTGGAACAAGCTTTAACTGTAATATGAAAATGTGTTTTCTTTGTCAAAGTAAATGACTTCAGCAGGGTAAGCATACAAATACACCTTGGGGAGGCACAAGGATGGGATTGCTGGCAGTAATTTTAGATATTGCTGTTTCATTGAAATTTGGGTGCTTAAGCAGCAATGCCATGGCCAAACACTTCAGATCCAACAGTCTTCTACAATTAGCACTGGAGATTATTTTTAATAAGTGTCTGACACTTGACAAGTCTTGGGACTACAGGAAATCAGGGACAAAGTTACCAGTCTGTTCCATTTGCCCCTTTAGGATGTAGTGCTGTGGTGGTGATCCTAGAGAAAACAAATACAGAGCTCTTCTGGGACCTGAGAGAAATGCTAATACCAGTTTCCAGTGATTTATGGAGGACTTACCAAGTCCTTTTGATCTCATTCTGAGTTGACAAGGTTGCTTGTGGATGCAACGTACCCTGGACTTTTGTAAGGTGTTTGACTTAATACCAAATGACAATTTAAACTGGTATGATACAAATTTGCTGTGGCAAATGTTAAAAGGATTAACAAATGACAAACAGGGAGGTCTCAGTGCAATTCCAAGTGGGAACCTGATCCAGTTGGCGCAGCCTTGGACTGCTGGCCGCATCCTAAAGCAACGCGGTTACTGGCCTGGGAGAAACAGAGTATCCCATTTTAGCAGATCTGGGGTTTTTTTAGACAGAAAAGTGACACAAATTTGGATCTCCAGATAAATCAAGTGTAAATGAACACTTTAGTACAGTCAAATGCAAAGTTACATGTTTGGGAACAAGGAATACAGACCATGTGTGAGGATAAAGGACTGGGCCGCATGAAGCAGTACTTGCCACGGAGATAATTAACTGCATGTGTATGCACAATCTGAGCCTTACTACTGTGCAAACAATGAAATGTTGAACAGAACAGAGGCTGGTGCATCTGCATTTAGTTCTCCTGAAATTGCTGAAATGATACTTAATCCAGTTCTGGCACAGGCTGCCCTAAAGACATCACTGAGCTGAACAGGTCTCTGAAAGGATGAGTGGAGAGCAATTAAATAATCAGAAAGACTGTCACCAGTAAAATAGAGTTCTCTGAGGTAAAACAGCAAAGGCTCAGGAGTTCTGTCCTGTCTGTTAATATCTTCACCTGCACAAATGAGCCACTTAGAGCACAGCAACCCTGGGCTTGGGGATGGGTCTGTCTTCATGGGGGGAAGCAGAACCTTGGCAGTGGGTGCTAGCAGGGAAAAACGACTCTTCAGAAACTCAAGGTATGAACTTCTGTTTCAAGAGCATATGAAGGACTGGGAAACTTTTTTTACTTATGGGGATGAGATTTTGCAACTAAAAGTATACTAGGTATTCCTTAGTCTTGAAAAATTTTAGACTAAGGCTCAGCAAGTCATTTTAGCAGAAAAGCAAAATTATTTTGGTTTTGCCAAACATGATAATATTTTAAAATAAGGCATTTGTCAGTGAGCTAGTCTGGATGTTCTTGCAATCTGACAACCTAGGTTAAGTAATGAGATGCCATGTATTTTTTTAAGTGCCTTACTGCACTCTTTCTGAGCCATTAAAATGGTGAAATAGTTGTATTTTTTAAGCACAACTTGTTTTATCTCTCTAGAACACACACACAAGCTCTCAGAATCAAACTGTCCATCTCCTGTAACCTGCTAAAGGAAGTGCGTGTCAAATTTGCTTGTAGTGAGAAGGGCAGTGGGGGCTGGAAGATATGACCATGGGCAGGAGCTTCCTTGCTGACCTACTTACACAGGAGTGATCGCCCTGGATTAGACTCCAGCTCGCTGTCCTGTCTCCAGAACTGTTTCTGTGCCCGGGGAAGGGATGGGACACACGATGACTCGAGCCCTGTCTGCCTCTACACCACGTTTCCTGAAGGCTGAGCACAGCCTCACCCAGGCAGGCTGGGGAGGGGATAAGGAGCTTCTTCAGGACTGGAGCAGCTTCC
Organism: Myiozetetes cayanensis; assembly: GCF_022539395.1. Taxonomy (NCBI): domain Eukaryota; kingdom Metazoa; phylum Chordata; class Aves; order Passeriformes; family Tyrannidae; genus Myiozetetes; species Myiozetetes cayanensis. The sequence goes on along the minus strand of NW_026087445.1, from coordinate 9,865,431 downwards.
CAGCACCCCGAGGGTGGTGCAAGGGATGTTGTTCTGAGCAGACCAAGCAGGGATGGGTTTGGAGGAGGCTGCATTTGTGAGCTGTTTGTACCTGCAGGGAACAAAACTGATCTCGGCCCTGGATGTCTCATCCCGTTTCACAGAACTTCAGGAATTGTCTTTGTTAGGAAAAACTACCTGTTGGCTGCAAATCAATAAAGCAGTTCTGACTCTTAAAATACAGTCAAACCAGTGGCTAATAGATTTCCTGCTAATCATCTCCTGTCTTCCAGACATTTTTCAACACACAGAGACTTCTGCAGACAGGCTTCTGTGCCTTCAGTCACCAGGAATGCATTTTTCTCTTCATGAATTTGCACAGCTTCCCTGTGAACTTTTATCCTCTGTCTTTTAAGATAACATTTGTTGCCATGAAGATGATTGGCTGTGTTAGATCCATCACTTTTAATGGAGAGGAATCTCAGGTGTCCTCCTGATGGATTCCTGCAGTTGCACTATGCCCTGGCACATCCGACGCTGGGTAAGCAGCTTTGGGAGATATAAATAACATTGTCTCTTCTGCTGTATTAACATGCTCACAGTTCTCCATCACTGCAGTACTGCACTGCTCCAGACCCAGGACACGTTACATTCATTGTGGTGGTGAATTTAGGATAAGTGCTTCTTCAGAAGATCCTCCTGTGCTCACTGTTCTTGGCTGGTAACTCTGTGTCTGTGAAGATCAAAAGATTTCCCATTAGCTGTGAATTCAGGCACAGTTCCTGTGCCTCGGTTTCGGGAAGGAGAGAGATGATCCTAACTGCAGATGATTCTGTTACTGAGATTGTTTTCTGCCTTTTAGCATTTTAGAGATTGCTAGCAGAGTCATCAGTCTGACAGTCTTCACCAAAATTAGTTCTGCTGTTGCAGGGAATTGCCTTGTGCTGAGGTTGGAACGAGCTGGACTTGGCCAGTCTCTGCCAGGGCAGGGAGGGCAGGAAGCACCGTGGGTTCTCCTGCTGGTCCCAAAGGTCAGACTGATCCCCTTGTTATTGCTCCTGAGATGTGTAATGTAGCTGGAGATGAGAATGGCTTTGGCATTAAGGTCTCCTTCGGTTTGCTGAGGCAGTGCCACCGTGCCCGTTGTGTGGGCTCATCCCGAGCGCCACGCCCGCCCCAGGGTGTGTGTTTAACAGGCATCATTTCAGTATTCCCCAGTGAGATACTGAAGAACCTGCACGTGCAGGGGGCAAATGGGGAAAATATACTGCAGAGAGTAATGGGGAGAGAAACTGCAGGTGTTTGTTTTGTTTATATGGGTTGATCTCTAAAGACTGTACTAAAGTATGATCCCTGCTGCATTAGGAAAGGTCCATTCCTGAGCAGACTCCAGACCGGGGACATGACTCCAGTTGAATCCCCTGTTCACACACTGATCATGTACAACACTACAAAAATGTAGATTTTTTTTTCATATGCTAACTGGGACTTTTTGAAATATTAGCAATTCCAGGTGGATAAAGCTTAGGTTATCTGCTTGGGAAGCTGCATGCATGGAGAGTGATCCAATGAAGGATTTGCTTTTCATAATCATATTGTCTTCTCCTGACTCGTTGGTAACTGCCCCTTTGAAGATAATTAGTTCCTGTGTTTCAGCTTTATAATCCAGCAGTTCTCATCTCTTAAGACTTTAAGATTTGGAGTTCTTCTCAAAAGAAACACCTGTAAAATCTCACTTTTTGGCTCCGTTTTGGCAGCGTGGCACCTCCAGGTCAGTTTTACGCTGCCATCTTGTAAGACTCCATTTCATGATACACTCAGTGCCCAATAACTGTAAATAACTGAAGCAAAGAAAGTGACATTACAATGACATTGTAATGAGCAGGAAAAACCCAGGTGAGGATCCGTTCTCCCCATCCTCCTGCTCCTCCCAGAGGTTACGAGATCTCTTATCCCTTCCCAGCATTACTCTTTCCACGCATGTGCCTTCCTCGTGAGCTGAACGTGTGCCATACAGAGCAAGTGCTGATCTCACTGCAGCTCTGCAGGATCCTGGCTCCTGGCTGTGGTTACTGCCGTGCAGCCATGGCAGTACCACAAAGCCTCGATGTCTGTGCTCTGTGCTGTCAGGGAAACACGTCATACACACGACCAGTGTGGTCCCACGCACACGATGGATGGATTTCCACTCTGTTTCGTTGGTGTTTGTTCCCACTTTCACACCAAGTTCATTCAGCCCAGCTTACAAATGATCTGAATGTGCCTTGATCACACAGCGCTGGCTTCAGAGTTTCAGCCATGCTTCTGTGGGACTTCCCTCCCACTGCTCTGTGTGCGGCTCAGCCAGAGCAGAACATCTTTAAATGTTCCTCAGGTGTTAAAATTTAAAATAGAAGTGTCTTCAAAGACTCTTGTAGAACAACTAACTGTGATTTGGGGGAAAAAAAAGAGGCGGTCTCTTCTATCTGGTTACCAGGCAAATATTCTGTTGGAAGAAAGACTTCCTCCCCCGCCTCTTATATATTTAATTTCTTTGCTTTTGTGTGCTTTTAAATATTGGATGGATGTGGATATGACCCCCAGGTGAGCAGGACTCAGCCATTCTTCTCTGAATTATACATTTAGTCTATTTGAATGCAGCCATCATGTGAAACAAAAAGGAGAAAATGTACTTATGTTCATTTAGAAGAATGATCTTTGGATAACGTCACCCAAATATTGCCGGGTTTTATCTTGCCTATAAAATAAATTGGTCCCAGTGTGCTGTGAGATGCACATAAAAGTTTGAATATGAAAGTAGTATAAAATTCAGATGAGTTGGTAGAACTGGCTTTAGAATTTTGAAAAAATGGGAACAGATTTCCTAAGTATGATGTATGAGGGAGGGATGTACTGCAGATTTTAATTTGTGAATCTCAATCTACCGGCATTTTTTCGGGTTTTTTTTGGTGTCCTTTCTCCTGCTGTTTGAGCCTTTTGTCCTGGGGTGTGAAGAGAGCACAAGTGTTCCAGATGTGCTCTGTACCCACCATGATGAGCCACAGGGACTAATGATGATAATGCCCAGGTCTGGTCTTGGAATTGTGGGTTCTGCAATCACTTCAGTATTTTTATAGTTTTAGCACTGAACTCATTGGTGTCTAGAAAGCAGTTTCTAATATTTTAAGATGCACCTTCTGCCTTTCCCTCTCCTCAATACCTACACTAACAAGAGAGGGGTTTGCATGATATCTGTTCCAGTAATTGGTTTCTACCGGAACAATTAAGAGCTGTGAGAGGAGAGGAAATTTGTCATAAAATGTTCCAAATGGAAATCTGCTTTTATGTGGTTTCAGAATGACAACCCAGCAGGCATAGGTGGATGTGGTATAAAGTGTCAGGATCCTTATCCTCAGTAAACAGGTGGGTCCGGGAGGGACGTCTGGATCTGGGCAATCCACACCAGCTCTCCTCCCTGGGCACCACAGAGCTCACACAGATACAAACAAAACAGGCTCACTCAAATATTTCTGTATCTTCTTCTTTTCCAAAGTAGACTTTGTGGAAATATTGCATCTACCCACTGGTTACTGAGGGTAAAAAATGAATTAAATAGGGCAAACAAAGCTGCAGCTAAGCTATTATGTATTTCAGATTGCTTAGTATTTGGCATGTGGACCAAATGCTTTAGATTATAAGGCATAAGCCTTTCAGAACCTTAAGTTATTTTAAAATTAAATGGATGACAGGCACAGGTCTGCTGCATGGATTTGATTTTCTTTGTGTCTTAGCAGAAGTAGTAAGCAATGTCTGTAAGTATCTAATAAAGCTATTTTTTGCTATTACAGAGATGTTTGCTATGAGAAACAGAACTGAGAGAGCACCACATTTTCAATAAAACAAATTGAACAGATTCTCAGAAATCTAGGTCACAGTAACAGATGACCTATACATGGTCCTAGTTTTTGATGCAACTGTCTAATCTGCTCTGAGAGTACTAGCCAGACATCATTCCTAATTGACCTTGATATTCAGTGAACAGAAAGAAAGCTAAAGCCACATGATATTTAAATCTTTAGCAGAAAAAGAATATATGGCAAACTTGAATGCATTCTGTTTTATAACTAGAAATCTTTTTAATATGAACCTTGTCTGCAAACGTGTTGATCATCTTAAAAATCTGAATTTGAGGCTCCACCTAAAGAAATCTGACTACCAAGAGCCATTCCTTACGCCCAGTTCCAGGGGAGGGTTTTGTGTCCCCACATCCCCACACTCTGTAACGCCCTGTTGGGCTCCCCCCAGCCTCTCCTGTGCAGGTCCAGTGTTCTCTGGCAAGGTGGGAGCTCTCCCTGCCTTGGACTGGGGGCTCAGCTCAGCACGAGCCCTCGGGGACCCAGCTCTGGTTATGTAAATGGAGCTGCTGCCACTCCGGGGCACTGTGTGCGTGCAGCTGGAAATGTAAATATGGGAGACTGGGAATTGCAGCCTGGTGAAACCCTGACCACCTCTGCTCATAGCCCAGACGGATCCTTTTTGGTCGTGACATCAGGCTCGAGATGCAGCGTTATTTACAGAGGCACTGCGGATGGCACACGAGAGGAGAGGGACGTGCACTCCTGTGCTAAATTAATTATGGTCAAAGCCCGAAAGAAACAGAGTAGGAAAGCCTTGCATGTCATATGACAAGGTGTTTTTCAAGCAAACTATAAACTGATTTAGGTTAGCAAATGAAGAAGCAGTCCCTGTACTGCTGGAAGGTTTGGGATGGATAACATGGATAACGTATGGCTTGCTGGACCAGTTCCCTTTCCCTCTGCCTGAACTGGGCAGGCAGTGGCTGTGCCACCGCAGGGGCTCACCGTGCCTGGGCAGGAGCCACATGTGAGCACACGGCCCCTGTCCCCCGTGTGCCAGAGCAGCTGGAGCTGCGCTGCCGAGCAGCCTCGTGTGAGCCCAGGGCAGCGCCCGGGGCGGGCACGTTCCTGCTCCGCGTGCCCGGCCAGCCCGCCCGCCGCGTTCCCCTGCCCTTAATCACAGCTTGGCATCCCAGCCCAGACTGTCTGGCCTTTCTGAGGGAAACACGGGTTAACCACAGGTCTGAGTAACCCAAACTGGGTAGGATCCCAAAGCAGGAATGGTGGAAAGGGACCTGCTACCGGGCGGCAGAATTCCCGTTCCCAGGCTTCTTGCAATGTTCATTCACGCGCATCTGCATTTAGGTGGCACAATCAGCTGCTAATGCAGGAGGGTTCTTGGGTTTGAGATGCAGCACTTGGCAACGTGCAGTTTTACCCAGGTCATTCCTGGCAGTTGGGTTCATTTCTTTGTGTTACAGCTCAGGGCAGCTGCAGATGGTTTGAGCTTCTCTCAGGCAGAACAGGAATGACTGAAGTCTGTTTGAAAAGGTGATGTCACCAGTCTGTATGTCCATGGTGCTTCTTAGGGAAACACATGCTTCCATGTTACCCTTAACATCAAAACACCCAACTGTTGTCTTTTGAGTTCTTAACGTTTGAAACTGTTGAGTGCTATTAATCAATGCTGTGGGTTTGAAACGATTACAGCATCTGCTGGCTATTATTAAGATAAAATGAAATTCTTAGGATTCCACATTTTTTGTTAAATTGCCAAGTCTATTGTGAGATCTCAGCATACCTGACACATTTTTACTGGCAACCAACCCTGTAATGCAATACTGTATATTAATGGTGGGATTATACACTGCAACTTCCAAGGCTGTTAGTGGTTCAGGCTTTTTAAACTTTCCCTTGGAACAGCCATAACTGGAGTTGGGAAAACTGACTTTGGAATTATCTGTTATTTCTATGTGCAGTTTAAATAAACCCTGACCACATAAGAAGAGCCATCAACATCCTTTTCTTATGTGCCTGACAGGATTATTCCCATGGCCAGGCTGAGTCTGTGGATGTTGTCAGGGGCAGGTTACACCCAGACATTTCTCTTATGGTTGTTTTGATTAGGTAGAAGTTCTTTTTGCCAACCTATAATGTTCTGGTTTCCATTCAAAACTATCTGCTTAACAGGTACTCAAACTTTTATGATGCAATTGCAAGGACAAAATTTAACTTTTCAGCACATTTTTTTTTTTAAGGTAGCACTTTCAAGGGGTAGGTTTTAAAGTCAGCATCTAGGTGAATTAGCAGTCTTACAGGTAACAGAAAAGCTGTATTTTAAGAATACTATGGAATTTCATCTAAAAGTGCTTTGTAGATAAAGCCATCAAAATCCTTACATTTATTAAAAATAATAATATTTTTGTCCAAAGGCTTATTTTAGCTAGGTCCTTGTGGGTTTGTCAGTACCAGCAAGAAAAAAAAAATCAAAATAGCTTGATTGTAATCTAGCCTGATTCTTATCCCCTAAGTTTTACTGAGAAGTTATACACCCAAGCCATTGTACTCCATCAGGAGGAGAATTCAAGGAAATTATATAATTACTCAGACAAAACTGACTCCTGTGAAAAGTATTTACATTCACATTTGTATTTCTAATGTTCCGATATAGCAGCTGAAAATTCTATGAGTTGGCCCCTCACATGAGCGGGTGTTTGTTAATCATACAAGTCGCACCTTTTCTAAGAGTGTGTTGGTTTAGTCATCCAGCCTTCTTTTGTCCTACATTGCTCAAAGGAACAGTGGAAGCAAGTCCATCATCTGTCTCATGGGCTGGTGCAGAGCATCAGCACTGCTCTTCCCATGTGTTTCCCAAATACCTTGGAAAACGGACTGCCCTCACTTTTAACTTCTTCCCCTTTTCCCAAGCTCACGACTGCGTTGATAAAACGTGCTTAATATGGCAGCAAACAGCCCAGTGTTTGTTTCTGTATTCTATGATGCTTTGTATGCCTGCAGCTCATAACAAACACACACATCTCCCAACTGCAATATACAACTCTCACTTTCATTGTTTTTTCCCGGGTGAAGAAGAGCCAAGTCATCCCCTTCCCGCTGCGGTCGCAGCGATGCTCCCACCTAGAGACACCCTGACACTGTGTGCCTTGGAGAATTCCAAGAGCCTCAAAATCCCTTTGGTCCAGGTGTTTTATGTGGCACTAAGGTGGCAGGGGAGGGACGATTTATGGGAAAATACAAGAAAAGAGGAGGACCAGCCGCAAGCCCCCCGCTCTTTGGGTGAGGATTGCCCCGGCCGCGGCGCCGCGCACAGCGAGGGGTTGGCTTCTCAGCTAATAAAACCCGCTGGTTGGGTTTCTAATCTCAATAATTTCTGCTCATTGGCTCCAATCAGCGGATTAAAGCCCAGTCTCCGAGCAGTTCTCATTTTAACTCCAGACTGGGGGGAAAGCAGGGGAAATGGGAGGTACCAGACACTGAGCACTTTGGTTTTTCTTATTTATTTTGGTGTTTGCCAAGTTGACACAACTGAGCGATGTCCTCCTCCACAGCTGGTACTGGAGCTGCATGGAGTAAATTTACTGAACCTTTTAGGGTGAAAGCAGCTGTCCAGCCATCACTAAAACAAGTCTATCAGAACACCACCCCATCTCAAGCTAGACATCAGCCGCCTCGGTAACAAATCTCTGCTTTTATAAACACTTTGAGGTTTTCTGTCCTCAAATTCTTTTAATTTCCCCCTCCCCACTCTCCCCAAATTAAAATCTCCAGCCAGATCATACTTCTGCCTTCCAGACCCAGGGCAGCTGAAAAGTAACCATATGGACTTCATGATTTTATGTACTGCGACAATAAAGCTTTTATGACATTCTAGGTGGTTAAAAATGGCAGTCAGGAGCTCTTAAACATGGCACAGGCATGTTGCTGTTCTGAACCGACAGACCTGCCAACAGTGCATCAAAAGCTGTAATTTCCTGTGCAGTGAAGCCCCTATCTCTGCTGCCTCCAGCTTTGTGTCCCAGGGCTTGTGCCTGTGTGCTAACAAATCTCTATTGTCCAGCGGGGCGAATAGTGGCTGGGACCAAAGAATTGCTGTCTGGTTTCTATTCAAATCCAGGTAGTCAGAGATATGAATGGAGTTTCTCGAACAGCCATGTGAATAACCTCTGCTCTGCGTGGAGCTGCAGGCGCTGCCCGGCTGCTCTGCGCCGCGGCTGCGGGGAGCACACCGCTTGGAAACGCGCTTTTAATGCTCCTCGTGGCTTTTAATACTTATTAATGCTTAAAGTCTGCTATCTCGCATTCCTGGACAAAGCAAGGAGGGTAAATCGTCCCCTTCTCAACTTTCTGAACTTGTGGAGGAATTCTACTCAGAGCTTTCATAAGGGGTTGTTTTTGCTGAGAAAAACCATAGGAAAAGTTTATGAAAATTATTTTCTTAGACAATACGGGATTTTTAAGTGTACACTGACCACCTTTTATCGTGCACAGAGCCCAAGTGTCACAGCTAATCACTGCGGAGGGTTTGGGGGCAAAACAAGTTAAATTTCTTTTAGATATCTTATACAGAACCCATTGTGAGCATCACAGTAAATCACTGCAGATAGTCTGGGGGGCCAAAGACATTAGATTTCTTCTAGATGTTGTATACAGAGTCCATTGCAAGCATCACAGTTAATCACTGCCGACAGTCTGAGAGCAAATATGTTAAATTTCTTTTAGAACAAGTTGTGATAAGAAAAATATCGGGTATGACAGAGCAAGAATTGGGGGAATACTGCACGTGGGGGCTCGTTTTATTGCAGTTTTTTTGTATTTTTAATGGGTTTGGTAATTAACGTGAGGATGATGGAATCAAGCCTTGCACGTCCACAGAACCAAATCCCCGACACCGGGGCTGTCTCACCCCTCTCCCACCACCACAACTGTCGCTAAGCTGTCGCCGGTCGCGATAGTGTCCGCGGGCGGGGCGGCCGAGCGCTCGCCCCCGCAGGTGCCACCGGGGCCAGACAAAAGGGGGTCCGGGGCTCGTCTCCCTCTCGCCGTCCCCGCCCGGGGCTCGGCGGTGCCGGGCGCTGCCGCCGCGGGGCGGGGACGGCGTGTCTGGGGCTGCCCCCCTCCTTTGTGTCCCCGTCTGGCTCAGTTCCTCCCCGCCAGCCCTCGGGCGACACGCGTGTCTGGTTACCGACCCGCACCCGCGAGCAACTTCGGCGCCGCGGAATCGCTCGAGTTTCTGCTTCTTCACCGGGGGAGGAGGGAAGAGAGGCGGGGGGTGCTGCCTGTGCCCCCCTCCCCGGTACCGGCGGGGAGCGGCTGCTCCAGCTGCGTTACATTAACGGATAGAACATACATATCTATGTATACATATAAAAAAAAAAAAAAAAAGCGCTTCTGTTGGAGAACAAAGGAGCACGTGCAGAAATGAGACTGGAAAAATGAAATATAAATAATAAAAAAAAAAAAAGGCAAAAAAAAAAAGCCCCGCCGGCAGGTCGGGGCGCAGCGCGACCCCCGCCCCCCCGGCGGCTCCCCCCGGCCCGCCGGCGCTCGGATTAACGCCTTACCTGGCGGGGCGCTCCCGGGGACGGCTGGGCGCTGGGCTGGCTCTCCCCCAAGTTGCGGGCGGCCCTGCGGCCGCCGAGGCGGAGCGGCGGCCCCATGCGGGCGCGGGCGGGGCGGGAGCGCGGCCGGACCCACTGAGCCCCGCGGCCGCCGCGCCCGCGCCCTCGCCTGCCATAGCGCCCGCTGACGGGCGGCCGCGCGCCCGGTCACGTGAGCGCCGCCGCCGCGCCCATTGGCCGCGCGGGCGCGGGGCCGGCTCCCGATTGGGCCGCGCGCGCGCCCCGGAGGGCCCGTCCCGCCCCCCCGGCGGGCGCCGGGGCTGCCCGGGCCGGAGCTCGGGCCGGCTGAGGGGCCGGAGGAGGGGCCGGGCTGAGGGGCCGGGCCCCGCACCTGCCCCGCGCCCCCCGCACCGCGCGGGGCCCCGTGTGCCGCCCGGCCCCTCCACGGGCCCGACCCCGCCCCGGCCCCGCCCGCCGGCCCCGCCGCGGGGCTGTCAGCCGGCCCCGGCGGGCGGCGGCGGGGCCTGGTCCTGCCGGCCCCCGAGCCTCGGCCGGGTGATGCCCGGGCGTTCCGGGCCACCGGGAAACTGGGTCACGGGCTGGACAGGGCAACGGCGCGGGGCCGCTTCGTGGTCGCACTGAAAGGCTCCTAAGATGTGTCACAGAGCGGCTCCAGCGCCTTTGAGGAAGGCGGGGGTGCTGGAAAACCCCGGGGTGTCCCCTCTGGAGCGGCTGGACGACCCCCCCGAGATCCCATGGGCAAAGCTGCCCTGAACCACACGTAGCGTCGGGGAGCTTTTCCACACGGTTTTGTTTCCCTTCCACTTTGTAGCACAGCAAGAAGGACTTTGCCGTGTGTTTGGCAGTACAGAAATAAAACGCCTTTAAGCACGTTCTCAATGAGGCCACCTGAGGATGAATGAACTCTACTACCTTGCTAGTTTCGGTGGTTTGAGACTGGCAAAACTCAAAGCTGCTCCCACGAACTTGTGTCCTCTAACGGTGCAGGAAGAGTGAAACAAGACCCTGGGATGTGTCCAGAATCACACAGAGGTGCACTAACTTTGTTTTTGTCAAGTGTTTTCAGAGGGAACCCGAGGCTGAGAAGTGTGGAGAAGTTAATGTCCGTGTTCTATTTTCTCTCTCAATCTCTCCCATGTTTCTTAGTCTCCTTTCTTTGCTTGTTCTCAGTCGTTGACCTTTCTTTCTTCTCTGAGAACATTTTGGCACAGGCAGACCAAAGCATTAGACACCCTCTTTGGAGGGGAGGTTGGACTGGGTGTCTCCTGAGGTCCCTTCTGACCTACAGTCCTGCACCACAGGGCAGGTTCTTTTTAACACTACATGTGTTTTGCTGCTGTTAAATGCTTTCAGTAACTACTCCTGGTGGTTCTGGGTTCCTCTGCTGTGGTGGCCCAGCAGCCCCAGTGCCCTGGGACAGTGCAGGGGCAGCCACAGGTGATGGGTGAAGGGAAGGTGTCCAAGCGGTTCGTGCCCTTTTGCTGGTCAAACTGAACTTGGGTTTGTTGAGTGTTTTGGACGTGCTGTGATGTCATTGGCAGGGATGCAGAGGAGTGAGAGGGGTGGGTCAGAGGGCCCTTGTGGGCATTCTTGACAGGGATTTCTGTAGAATTCCCCCTCAAGGGCCGGATGAATGCATAAATGAATGGAAAATGAAAATGAAATGAGAAAGCAAATGACAGTTACGTGGAGCTTGTCCAAAAGGAAGCAGTTTGGAAAGAAAAAGAAAAAAAAAGCTTGACATGCTGCTTTAATGGTGACCCAGGCTCGTATCAGTGCCATGCAGCTGCTATTGATGGGGATGAAGAGGTTCCCACCTCCTTGTCATGAGTGTGAAGGAGATAACTCATATCTGCTGTCCATTCTGCCCATAATCACCATTCTGGTAACTTTTCCAGTTCCCAGACAGCTTCCTCTGCCTTCTCTTTCAAAGTTTGTCTTTCACTTCTCAAGTCACTTGGTGATTTTAGTGATTCTACTGAAACGTAGTTGATGCTGCTGTTAAAATACATGTTCTGGTGCTTGCTGAGTTCTGAATGTGCTTCTGACTTAAAAACACACAATATCTCTGATCCTGTTTATGAAAGATAAAAGATAAAACCTTGAGAGTGTGTTTGAGGGTAATATGGGCTTTACAAGGCATCTGAACAGCTACAGATCCCATTTATATTTGCAGAAATAATGTAAAAGTCCTCAATACGAAGCATTAGGGTCTAGAAAAGGGAGCAGTGTTTTGGCCCAGTGTATAAACACAACCACGTGCCAGTCTCCAGGTGCCTTTTTCTGCCCCCACATCAGAGGTGATCTTCAAATGGCTGAGTCGCTTGAGTATTTTGAGGCTCGTCCTAATTCTACTGCTCTCATTCTCGAAGCACCAGGTCCCGTTCGGTTGGATGTACATTGCAGTTACTGAATTAGAGCCTGTGGAAAGCATCATTTCCTATTGGGAAGTGGACGGCTGGAGCGGCCGTGGAGAACGAGTTCCCCAGGCAAGGGCACTGCGGCCGAGGCCGTTGTGCCACGGCTGTTCCTGCCAGCCGGAGCTGGGCCCTGCAGGACCCTGTCAGTGATGATGGGGCTGGGGGCAGGACGTGGGGATCGACCCGCTTTGCAGCCCTTCAGACACTTTGCAGTACTGTCACCAACTTGGTGTTAGACTGTGCTGCATAAAATGTACCCCAATCAAAAGGGAAAAGCAGTGGAGATCTGTTGAGGCAGCTAAAGGAGAGGCAGTGCTGGCACTCCCTTGTGCTTCTCCCAGTTATTCTGGAGTTTTTCTGGCAGTTCCCGTCCTGCAGTCAGGGGGAGGAGGGAAGAAGAATCTGACCCAGACAGGTGAGACCTGGGGCAGATGGGTCTCATTTCTCTTCATACCTCAAAGCCCAGCACGTGAAGATGTGGGGGGTTAAAGAATAGGACACGTGTCTTTTTCTTCCCCTATGTCATCTTTATTGAGAAATAAAGGGAAATCCAGAGTGTTAATCTGAACCTCCCCTCTTCCACTACCCCAACGTGCAGCACTGCACTGGTTGGACCAGCTAAATTATCTTCTTATCCCTCCCCATTGCTGTTCTCTTCCTTTCCTTGGGCAACTGAGACATGTCTGTTGCTGAGTTTATTCAGGCAAGACTGTGAAAAAATTATTTAAGAAAATAGTTTGGAAAAAGTTAATTTGGGTCAAAGAAGGATTAACTGAGGAAATTGTTTCTTTACATCCTTCTGCTAAGAAGTAAGCAGGGAAGAGCTTGTTGAGCCCATTTTTGAGGTTATTTTGTATGTGCTCTGTCCTTTCAGTAGCTGTCATTTCTTAAATCCATCTAACTAGATGAGGAAGGAAGGAGATTCAGTCTGAGAGCAAATTCAAAGTGAAAAGATTTGGCCAGCGACATGATGAAAGGGATAAGTGTAGGTAGAATGGGATTAAACAGAAGTATTCTTGGTATTGAGCGCATGGCTTTGTAGCCTTATTTGAAACCAACTTTCTTTTGCTTTTGCAAGGGAAAGGCAGGATAAAACTAATTTAAAAAATCAATGTGAAACTGAGCGAGATAGAAATTGTTTGGTAGAACTGATAGGCAGTTATGAAGCCTCATTGCAAAACATCAGGAGCAGCGTCAGGGAAAGGCTGTGCCAGAAAGGCCAGTTGGATTTGGAGAGGGTGATCCAAAGGAACTGTCAGTGGGGCCGGAGCTGCCCAGTGGCAGCAGCTCTGTGCTGGCACCCGGATGCTGCACAGGGAGGGAGACCTGGCTGCAGCATTCCCCTGGTCCGTGGTGCAGGGGAGGCAGGGGCAAACAGCAGTGGTTGCATTCCTGCTCCTCTGTGCATGTCCTTTCCTCTCGGCTTTAAAACCTCAGTTTAAAGGAGCAGCCTGTAAAAGTGGAATTCCCTGGGCCTTCCCAAGAGTTCCAGTTATTGCCATGAATGGGTGTTCTGTGTGCACAGCAGGACACTGGTTGGTGCTGTGGTGTGGCACAGGGGTGTCACCACTCTGGGGTGTGTGAAGCCTGTTGTCCTCACCACTCTGGGAGTGAGGGAATAGCTTGAATTGTCACACTTGAGGAGTAAACACAAGGGCAAAGGGAAGGCACAAGACCAAACCTGAGTAAGAAGTCAGTAGAAGAGCCAGAAATGGGGTCTGCTAACTCTGTGCATTATTTGTTGTTTAGGGGATGCTGCCAGTATTAATAACAAAAGAATTGGCTGGGTTTCCACAGTTGGGCTATGAAAAATGCATGTGTGTGTTGCTGCAATCAGGGGAGCGCTGTGCTCCGAGGAGCAGCGCTGCAGGTTAGCACTCCGGCAGGGTCCCCGTGGCTGCTGTGCCTCGGTGCCTGTCACCTTCTGTAGTCATCAAGTGGATAAAGAATTTTTGTCATGCTGCTTCATGAATGAAGCCTGTGCTCCTAAAGAGCATAAGAATTAGCTCTGAAGTGTGCATTAGCACAAAACCGAGGATGTTGAAAATCATAAAAACTAAAATACACTCTTACTCCATTTCCCTTTCCCTTATCCTGACTCTGAGAGGGGACGGAGTCTGGGTTTACTTTGTCATGCTTTTTTTTTTTCCACTGGCTGCTGCTAAAATGCTTGAGATTGTGGAGAGCTACCAGCCCTTTGCTTTTAGCATCATTCAAAAAGCTTCCATTTAGAAACCATTCTAATATCTTGGTGGTTTTTTTCTTCCTCGTCTTTTTTTAACTACCAAGGAAATTTGCATGAAAATGGAATCATTGTTTCTGAAGAGTTCCATCTGCTCCTGCTGCTTATTCTGGAGCTGAAGTCATAATCCTCCGCTTGTGAAATTTCCCATTGAAGAGATTTTTGGCTTGTTATAGTTTGAGCACAAAATTTCAGAACAGAGGAAATATAGATGCTTCACCTAGAGAAAAAATAAAAAAGAAAAAGCCTTGAGATGACATCAGAACTGCCAGTGCATGTGCAGTCAATACACTGTAATTCCATAGGGACTGAGAGTAGGAAATAGGACAGTATGAGAGGTGTGAGGGGTTTGGGGTGGGAAAATGCATTTCCTCACAGCGTCAGAGCTTTGGCTGGGGGTAGTGAAGGAATTGTAATTTTCTGGGAGGCTCAGTACATTAGGATTCCTTTTGGTGGAAGGTAAAGGGAGGATTGGTTCAGGGCAATAGGAATGCTCAGACTGGCCAGAAATGAACCAAGTCCCTGTAAAAGAGCTTTGACCAGAATGGAACTGCCAGGCTTCTTCCAGGGAGGATCCATGAGATGGATATTCATGTAGCTGCTGTCATAGCCCTTTGCCTACTTCAGAGGAATATTCTGCAAACAAGAGCAGGATTTTGTTGTTGTAATTCCTTCTCTTCCTGGCATTTACGTGTTTACATTGATGTGCAATGCCGAATGCTCGTGTGTGCCTGCGTGTAAATGCTGGACACATCCTTGCAGCGGAAGCAGTAGGAAGCGGAGAATCCCATGGGCTGGGAGGTGACACTTGTCCTGCTTGGACCTCTGTCGCTATGCAGAAATGCAGCGGGAAAGTGGGTCAGGGCTGGCACAGCGGCAGGACCCCGCGCTGGGCACGGATCGCGTGCGGGGCCGCCGCGCCTGCATCCCGAAGATATTCCGGGAGAATTAGTGACCTCCTTTCGCATCCTCATTTACGGGATTGTTTCCCGCACCGCGTGCGGGGTTTGTGAAGAACACTGCATATGTATGAACCAGGAGGTAACACAGAGTTATGCTCGGGAAAAGCAATTCCTCTCCAACATTTGGTGTTTTCTCTATTAATTAAATCGTGGAGTGCACGTGTGCCCCTGCGTGCAGCGCCCGTGCTCGGGGACTGCCTTGTTAACCCTTCCCAGTATTGGCAGTTTCCAGAAGAGCTCCTCTCCTCCATCACTGCAGACTGAATTCACACACCCCTCCTGCTCATCTCCTGCACTCCTGGGTTATCTCCTTCCCCATGTGATGGCCATCACGGTGCATTCCTCCTCCTCTGGAGCAGTGCCATGTGCACACTGCTCTGGAACTCCAGCAGTAGGAGGTGGGTCATAGAATCATAGAACAGCTTGGGTTGGAAGGGACCTTAAAGATCATCTAATTCCGCCCCCATTGCCACAGGCAGGGATGCCACCCGCTAGACAGGGTCAAGGGGTCAACAGGTTCCATCCTCCTGAGCCCGGTCCCCTGGCCAGACACTCCCTGGGCTGCCCCTGTGCATCCCTCCCTGGCTTGTTTTCACTTCTCCCTGGCTGTTGGCTGCTGAACTCTCACTTTGTGAAGTCTCTCCATGTATTATCCCTTCATAGGAACTGGCTCCTGGAGATGTTAGTCCACAGCTCTGTCTGCAGTCAAGCATAACCATTAAGAGTTATTGAACTTCATATACAAATCAGAGGTATAATTTACCCCGTTAGGGACAAAGGATGGCTGATACCAGCAGATCAGCTTCACGTGCAGCCATGCTCTGTGAGCTCCACAGGAAACACACTTAGCTGAACACAGGCGTAATTACTGCAGCTTCCTACCTCTGTTTTCTTGCTGTTCTGCATCACCACAGTGCTCAAGTAACAGTGATTTAGGAAAGCCTGGACATCTAATCCTCACCCCAATCAGTCTCTTGCTCCCTTGTTACCAGCTTCTTTATCTCCTCCATCTTCTCTCCTATCTATCCCTGGCCTTAAGAGCCTTTTAGAGAGGTAATTTTGGTCTGCTGCTCTGGTAAAGCCTGGACTCATGCAGGTGAGGCACTGCTCAGCTGCTCCCTGGGTCCAGGTTGGGCTGGGAGAGCCTGTCCTGCTCTGCCTAAAGGCCAGCTTTTATCCAGGGACTCCCATGGAATGCACAGTTCTCACCATCTACCAGCTGTGCTGGCCTCTGCCACGGGGGCTTTCGGAGGTTTGTCTGGACCTGGGGAGAAGACACTGGATATGAGGCACCAACCTCCCAGCTCAAGGCACAAACCCCGATATCCCAAAAACTTCATGAGGTGGGCACAGATTGCAATAGTAGATATTGGCAGAGGATAATGGGCTGCATTGTGTGGATATTGAATGCTTTCAGAGGAGAAGATGTTAATGGGCTTCAAGGATAAAGAAATACCAGCAAATTTATATGTAGATACCATTCTGAAAAATGTAACATCACTTCTCTGAGGGGAAAGCCTGTGCAAAAGTTTGTTATCAGCCTTGGTACCTTCATTTTTGAGGAAGGGTCCCTTTCCCTTATCTGACAACCACAGGAAAGCAGGCATTTTTCAGATCTGTTGTGTGTGTCAGGTCAGTTTGTCTTTGTTTTGTGCTGCAGGTGAGACTGTGAGCTCTGCTGGTGTCACAGGTGGGGCTGGGGCTTTGCTGTCTGTCCTCCAGAGCTGCCCACAGAACTGTGTGTGAGCTGCACCAGCATGTACATAGATGTTTCTGTTACTGCTGCATATAGCTCCTTTGTTTTCTCCTTTTAAATTAACTTCATGCTTTATTTCTGTGTGCAGAAACACAGCGACTCACATGTATGACCCGAGCACAAATTCTGCACAGCTACAGCAAAGTTCCAAATGAGACTAGAAATTACATGTAGCTCTGTGATTTAATTTTCTCTGACATATTGAGTCTATGTTTTAGCCTACAGAACTCCACAGCTGTGCCCTAATTCTCTTTTCCTTGTGATCTCAACATCGCTGCCTTTTAAGGCATTGCTATTCTTGGATCTCAGCAGGACACCATGTTAGACTGTCACCCTGCTCGCTGTATTGCCAGTGCAGAAAGCAGCTTCTCCCTGGACTTGCAGAGAGTCTGTGCAAGGAAAACTTTGGAGCAATTCAGTGGGTGCATGAGACTAGATGAGAGTGCTTTATATCCTACACGACAGTACATCCTGAGGTGGGGGTGTAGGGGTTCCTCTGTGATTGCAGTCTGAGGGCAGAAGGGAAATGTTTATATTCTGTTACAAATAACAAATGATAATGTAATTAGGCATCGAGAAGACTCACACAGGAAAAGCTGGATGTCTTGTTTGCTTTAAAGAAGAGGGTTACTGCCTGTTGGGTATTTATGTTCTGTTTTGTTAAGTGACATTTGTATCTCTAGAATTTATAAGTGTAATTCCTGATTTAACCAAATATTGACTGTTTGTAATCCCGGTGTGGCCCTTATCTAACATCTTACAATTGCTGCTGTAGACATAGTTCAAGCACAGTTTGCTAAATTTGGCGTAGGAACTTGCTGGATGTGATTTAGGCTGTTCTGACACACGGTGTGGCACCTCACCGTGAGATCTGTGGATCTGAGCATCGAGGGTGTCTCCTGTGAGTAGCAAAGGCTGTTTTCGGGAGTACGTGTGCTGCAGTCATCACAGCACAGCACACAGAGCCCCGTAGTTTCTGCTGATAAGATGCCTGGTGATGAGCACTGGGAGTTTTCTATTTGCCTTGTTTCCAAGATATATGATAAAAACCCTAATGCAGATTTTAATTTTTAACTTTTAAAAATCGCGTGGGCTTATCTCGGGTGAGCAACACGAACATATCATACCATTGGAATGTCAGAAATTTAATGTAGAAATCCAGGCGCTGTTGTTGGGGCAGATCATTTCAATTTCAAATCTGAATCTTACATGTTTCCTGTAAAACCATCTCACATTTCTTACAGCACCTCGTGCTGCAGAGGATCCCTCCGGCTAAACCCACTGCGCTGCATTGTGGGAGGATTTATGGAAATGGTCGGCAGCCAGTGAGGCCGGGAGAGCCGGGAAGGGAGCTCTGTCTGTCTGTCTGTCTGTCCATCTCACACAGAGTGCTGTGAGAGGAACGGGGAGAGCTTGTTTGGTTTAGCTAATCTGCCATTTTCACATTCCCAAAGCCCGGAGAAGCAGGGCGCTCGCGGGGGTTCCGTGAGGTTCCAGCGTTTCTCTGGAGCTGCGGTGGGAGCAGTGGTGAGACCGGTTGTTCCCACAGAGAGCAGCTCGGGACAGGCTTAATGAGGGGAAATCAACCCCCCTAATTCGGGGGCCGGTGTCAGTCACGGGGAAAGGTGGATTCCTCCAGCAGGCAATTTAGAGGCATCTGTTAAGGACTAATCACAGTCCTAACGTGGGTGTCCTCCTAGCACGAGGTTCCTGCACAAGGAATTAAGTCCCTGACTTTGCCAGCAGCTGCTCTGGAGATGCTGTTCCATGCCAGTGTGCAGAGGAGCTTGGAGCCTCTTCACTCATGAGGCATGAAATTTGGAAATCTCTACGGCCTCGGTTCCAGGTCTGGTGTCTGCTGGTTTTGGTCCCCTATAAACTCACCGTGTCAGTAGTTGCTGTGGGCATGACCCACTCCTGCAAGGTCAGTATTGTTGAAAAGGCATTCCTTCAGCTGTGCTCCAGCACAGCAGCATCTCACACTCCTGCTTTTCCAGCAGCCTGCTCTGGTCCTGGATCCACGAGTCCCTTCTCTGTTGAGATGCCTTAATGAGGCTGAGGTTTGTGGTCAGGACTGCTGACAGGAAAGAGAAAGGGGAAAATAAAAATGAGCATAGGAAAGTGTTGTGAGAAGAGCTTTACACAGCATTCATGGGATTTAATGTCCTGAGGACACAGAGGAATTCAAAGAAATACAATCTCTATGACAAATCATAGAATTGTTGCATTGCATTTAATGTATTTTAATTGACTCTGGTTTTGTCCCCCGTTGGTTTTATAGTGCTGTCATCTGGAAGACAAAGTGTAGAGCTGTGCTTTCCCAGCAGAGCTGTGCCTGTGTCTGCACTGGTTGGATCTAGAAGACCAGACTTGGTGTGAACTGGATAATTACCCTGTAAATGAACCAGAGCAAATGTAGGTTTGAGAAGTCTCTTCTAATGTGAGTAAAATATTGACTAGCTACCAATTAAGTTAGCGTGAGGCTGGATCATGTGGAAAATAGCATGTGAAGATGTAGTTAGACTGTGTTGTGAGACGTGTGTACATCGGGATCAACGTGATACCCAAAAAATCAGTTCCACCATGTGGAATAAGTTCTTGACTCCAAAGCAGACACTTGGCACAGAGCAGATCCTCTGCTGCTTCAGCCAGGGAAGTAGCTGGTAATTAGAGGTTCATCTTCTGTGAATCACCACAAAAGAAAATGAGGGCACAGTTTTTGAATGGGCTTGATGAAAACAGAGGGATATTGGAATTAGAGATTCATGGTTTCTTCTCTGGGTTTGGAGAAGAGTGTGATTTGTCACGGGCTGCATTGTTGGTGCATCCTGCCTACTCCTCTTCCTGTCTGCTCAGTTTGTCTCGAGGTTGTTTGGGTTTGTTTGTGCAGGATGACCACTTTTCTCATTTCTCCTGCTTTCCTCCCCATTTGTGAAATTAAAGGAAATTCCTTAGGACACAGAAGACCCTGTTTATCTTCGAGCAGCTTCCCTATGTAGAACAGTTTTATGACTATAGGAGTTCCATCCTGAAAATGTGCTGCATTTTCCATCCTGAAAATGTGCATGCAATCCTGGGGGCTTGTGTTGTGAGCAGCCAGTTGTAGCTGTTACCACCATGCACTAGCTTTCCAGCTCAAGTACATTATCTTATTACCATGGATTTAAATATTTGATTTACAAAATGTTGCTGCCTGATACTCCAGCAGTATCATATAAGACACATCACAATAGATACTGAGTTTAAAGATTGTTTTAAATGGCTTTAATACAGGCAGAGGTCAGAAAAGGCAAGATAACAGCAGAAGAGGCTATGTCAAAAAGTAATTAGAGCAGGACAAATGGATTGTGCAGGCATGTCGAAGGCTGTTATTTCTGTAGGCAGTGAGTAGGAAAGGTGTTAATGTAATGTGACAGATCTGGAGCAAAAATGAGGGTGCAGGGAAAACAAATAGGAGCTGACCAATGGAATGGTTTAAATTATGAGGTTTGCTTTAACATAATTTGATTACACATGAAAGAAATGTTTAGTGTAGTTTCTTTGAAAACCTAATTGTCTTAAATACTGCATGTTCGATTCAGCCTTTACACCCAGAGCAGCCGTCCCTGCACTGGGGCAGCCTCGCTCCCTGTCAGGAACAGGCATGGGAATACTTTGTCCTCTGTGGCTTCATGAACGAGAGGAAGATGGAAGATTTTTTTCCTCTAGTGTTAGTCTAATAAAATTGGCTCTTCTTTGAGTCATGTACATCTTAATTTGGGACCTCGTGCTGTCTGGGGTGGGTGATATCTGGGCCTCGGAGCAGCTGGTAGAGGTGATGTGTGAATTATCTGGTTTATCAGAAGGAAAGGATGAGAATCAGGTTTAGGAGAAGGAATACAGGGAGGTAAAAGGTATTTTTTCAGAATTCAGCTCTTGCCCTGTTCAGAAGTGGGAGCACTATTAGTAGGAGGGGGGAGCAGAGTGGAAGTGCCCAAATTTCCAGGCTCCTGCAGAGGACTGGATGGAATACAAAGATTTAACTTCCCAAGGACTGTCCTCCTCTGCAGTGTTGTGCTGAAATCACACGACCTGCTGTGCACATCAGGAATCGACTTTGCAGCCAGGACAACCTGTATAGCTCATGGCAACATTTCCCTCACATCTGCAATAGCAGAAACAAAATTATGAAAGCATTTTTCTTGAGGAGCCACCACTGCAGCTCTGAGCTGGGCCCTTCACATTATGGCTGGACAGCGAAAGGGGATGACAAACCATGGACCCTCATCCCCCTAAAACACGGCCAGGTGTGTCACTGGGCCACCTTGATGTGCTGGTTGCCTTTCCTTTCTGCTTTGAAGCCCTCTAGAAAGGAAGTTGAATTTACATAAGGATTTTTTGAGTGTGGGGTTTCTCCTGCCCTGTTGTCCCATGCCACTTTCTCTTCCCTCAGTTGCCCTTGCCATTCTAACAAAAATATTTTCCACAGATTTTGACATTTCACAGTTTTATTTAAACATGACATCATCTCAAGAAGTAATTGTGGTTTATAGGGAGTTATAGTGAGATATGTTTTAGGTGGTAAGTCAGTCGGTCTCCAAGCTGGGATGTTGGCAGGGGTTCTTACAGAAGCTGAGAGTTGGGGTGATGAGGGTTTTTTTGAGAGCAATGTGCTGTTTTCTGCATGGATGTATTCTTGGCCAGCTACCTGGGAACAAAGGGGAAGTCTGGGGGTATTGTCAGGGTGTACCAGATGGTTCCTCTGTATTTTATTCCCATGTTTGTAAATTCTGGAAGGACATTTCTGATCAGCTTTTCCTTTTCTTGTTAAAAAAAAAAAAAAAAAGGATTACAAAGTTTAACAAGTTAAATGGAATACTCAAAGAAGACTGAGGGGGAGGAAAGGACTTTTTAAATACCTACTTCTAATGAGAGAAGAGCTAATTGCAGTAAAAATAAAACCCAGGTGCCAGCCCGTGAGCAGGACCCATTTGTGTCTCGGTCCTTTGTGGCCCCCCAGGAGGTGAGGATGCTGCTGAGCTGTTTGGGGCAGTGCTGGGGCCAGGAGTGCTCTGGCCCCAAAGCTGAGGCCAGAGCTGGTGTGGTGACAGCAAGATCTGATGCTGAGATGGGGGTTCCTATGGATCCTGCGCTCGGCTCTGCCGGCAGCCCTTGGCAGAGCCCGGTCTGCGATGTGCCCAGTCCGGTGTGACTCTCAGGGTGTCCTGTGCAGGGCTAGGACTTGGACTCGATGATCCTTGTGGGTCCCTTCCAACGCAGCGTTCTGTGGTTCCGTGGTTGTGGGTGGCGCTCCGGGGTCCCCGCGGCCCGGCCGTGTCCACTGGTCGGATGCTGCCCTCTCCTGTCCAGCTCCTGTCCAGCTCCTGTCCTCATCCTGTCCAGCTCCTGTCCACATCCTGTCCAGCTCCTGTCCTCATCCAGTCCAGCCCGTCTGGCCGCGGGAGCGGCGGGGGCAGCGCTGGCTCTTCCACGGCACCATCACCCGGGGAAGGGGCAGCAGGTGCACAGGGGCTGAGCCCCTGCCTGGGGGTGGGGACTGGGGGCCCATCTCCCGTGAGC
The DNA here is from genome assembly GCF_022539395.1 of Myiozetetes cayanensis. Taxonomy (NCBI): domain Eukaryota; kingdom Metazoa; phylum Chordata; class Aves; order Passeriformes; family Tyrannidae; genus Myiozetetes; species Myiozetetes cayanensis. The sequence goes on along the minus strand of NW_026087445.1, from coordinate 9,843,077 downwards.
CCACAGGAACCCTTCAGCTCAGCATGTGTGTTAAACCTGCTGTAAAGCCCAAGGATGAGGACCTGTCGATGTTTCCTCCCTTTCCATAGAATCCAGGTGTTTCTCTGTACCTGGTGACAGCCCTGCCACACCAAGGATGCTCTGCGTGTGCTCGGCATCGCGGCCCCATCCCACCTGTCCCCACGTCTCTCCACAGAGTAACGAGGTGCCACCTCCCTATTCCACACACGGAGTCTGAGAAGCATGGAGCAGCCAGGTTGTTCCCAAACAGGATTTGCTCCAGCTCCTAATGATCCAAAGCGGCTCCTGAGCCTCTGTGGTCACAGCAGTGTGTTGGTGCAGGTACAGGATCTACATCTGTAGTTCTGAAGGGTTTTTTTCCTCATTTTGCCATCTGACCTGAAATTTGAGGAAACATCCTTACTGTTTGTTTGTTTGGTTTTTCCCTGGGGATACAAAAGATACTGTGATTTGTAAATAGTGCTCAGAACTATAATAATTACAGTGATAATAACAAAGTTGGTCTGTTGTTGATATTGTTAAAAAACACCAGCAATTGCAGCAGGCCACTGTAGCTGTGTGAATCCAGTTTGTCTAAGTCAGCTGTAAAATCATCTTTTGGCTTTTCAGTTCATCACTTTAATGCACAAAACTTTTTCCACCTCTTCAAACCCAGGAGAGGCTCTCTGCCTTCTACCCTATGGGCCTCTCCTCATTTCCTACATCCTGCTAAACGTAATTTTCTGCACAGGTTTGGGATGAGAAGTTTTTGACTTGTTTGTGCCCACATTGATTGATGGGTGCACTGGTTCTCTGGGTGGGATGTGCTGGGACAAAGCCCTGCTCTGCACCCGGTGTTTGCTTGATGGATTCAGTGCCTGAATATCAGCCTGTGGGAGAAAGAACTGACCACAGGAGGACAGGATGGGGGTGTAAGGGTTGGATCCTGCCCTGGGCCCACTGTTGCCCTGGCTATGCAGTGCTTGTTTCTGATCATAATATTCCAGGAACACCTAAATAACAGTTTTTGCAATAAATTTCAGGTCCCTATCATTAGATTATGTTATATGCACTGGTCTCTCATCTGATTTTAGGCATTTTCTACGTAGTTGTATAAAATCTTCATTGGAGTCCTCAGTTATTTCACCATCATCCTCTTCTTGCTCAAATTCAGGCAAGGCCTGGAAGGTCCTGTCTGCGTAGATCTCTGAAAGTTTATCTTCAAAGTATAATGCAACTGCGGGGCTGTCGTTGGCAAGGGGGACCCAGCCCAAGGACTTCCCCGTGTTTTCCAGAATGATCTGACACTGTGTGACCTGATTTGGTTACTGGGAGTTACAGGAGATGTGCTCCCAGAATGGATGGAGTCATCCCATAGGAAGGGAATGGAGCTCAATTGCCTGCTCATAGAAATGTAAAGCTTCTCCCTTTGCAATTCTCCTTTCTTGTACTTTCCCGCTAAGGCAGTAAAACCATATACTTCCCATGCCTACAATCCCATTTGTTTTCCTTTTTTCCTCTGAAGGCGACCTCTCTGAGGAGCCCTTAACCTCCCCCTGCCTTTTCCTCTGTCACACAGAGCTGCTCTCCGCTGTTTGTCACCCACCAAGGGAGGTGCAATGAAACGCTTCTTGCAGCCGCTCAATAGACTGGGACGGCAAATTCGGTAGCCAGGAGAATAAAAATATAACAAACCAGACAACCCTGGAAACTGATAGGAGGATTCTATTTACACAATGACCTATCAAAGTAGTAAGAAAGAGGAAATTGCTTAATTTTATGTGCACCAAGTGACCACCTTCAGCAGAATTATTAACTCCACGCTCCTGGTGCGTTTAATGCTGGGGAGCAGAGGAATTACATGATCTGTTGTTAAACCATTATCACAGGCCATCAGGTGGATATTCATTGTCATTCCATGCAGTTCCTTCCACAGCTTCTCTAAGAAATTTTATATATATTTTTTTAAATTTTTTCTGAAATACCTGCATACACAGAGAGAGGGGAATAGATTTTTGGGGGAAAGTAAGTGCTCTGTTTACCTGCAGCCAGTTCTCTCACTGCAGTGGCTGGAAGTGATAACATCCACAGCACTGATGCTGCTGAGGTGTGTTAATCAGAGTTTATATAATTTATTCAGCTACATTTGCAAACCAGGCTGGTTCTGGTGCAGGGGGTCTTGTTCCTGGCATGCGGCCATTCCTGCGCCTGCCGAATCGCGCGGGCTCAGGCGGTTGGTGTTGCACAGCAGAGGTGCTGCCAGTGGCATCATTTGTTGATAAAATGAAAACAAAGCCAGGAGTTGAGTATTTCCTTAGGATCTATTTGTTGCTTGAAATCAAATCCACTTTGTTGTAGTTTGGTCCGTGGCCAGCTCGGTGGTGTGGGGGCAGCTCGGGGTTTGTCGCCTTCAGCGCTGAGATGTGCTGGGTTTTGTTATCCACAGCCTGGACTTTGTTCGTACCACAAAGGGGCCGATGGCTCAAACTGCAGGGACACAACAGAGCCCTGATTGTCATGAAAATGGGCAAAGCCTTCACTGGAGCCCAGGGAATTATGAAACGGTGGCTGTGGGTGGGAGAGCAAGAGTGAGGAAGGGCTGCCCCTGTCCTGGGGCCACGTGGCCCTGCCAGCCCTGCTCTGCCCAAATTTGGGGTTTTCATCCAAGCTTTTACGGATTGGCTGTGGTAAGTAATGGTACTGGCAGAAAGTGTCTTGGGAGACCTGCACTGGCCTGGCCTGGTACTGTTCAGCCCATTTTGGCACTGGCTCGTGATGCCAGTTAAGCTCTGTATTTCTGAAAAAACATCTCTTAAGAATTCCTTCTCTTTGGAAGGGCAGCCTCACAGCACATGCTGTGAGAGGGGCAGCACCTCTTCTTGCTTCCCATGCCCATCCCTCATGGCTTTAACATCAGTTCAAATCCCTTGCAGGCAGCAGTGCCACTTGCCTGTTTTTTTGCAATGGTTTTGGCTTTTACTGTTCAGAATTGGTGTCATTCTAAAATTTTAGGCCTTGGTTGAAGTAGCATCAGCTTTTTCTGTCTGGCATGGGAATTGGCTGATTCAGGCCAAAATAAGAACCAGCCACTCTCTTTTTCCTTTGCCCAGACTTGCTGCAAGGCTGTTTGGGTCAGACAAGGCAATTCATCTTTTCTACCTCTTTGCCTGCCCTCTGCCCATTTCCAGTTTGGCCTCTGATTTTAGAGAATAGTTCCAGATCTCTGCAATTATTTTCTGCCCTTGGGGATTTATTATGGAGAAACTCTGATGTGTATTTAATGCAAGTTTTGAGTAATTTGGAAGATTTGGGTTGTTAGGGCAATCATCCCTTTTCCCAGCCAGGTTTTGTCTGTAATTGCGGTTTCAGAATTAGGAGGGGTTTTTTGGTTGTTTGTGGTTTTGGTGGGTTGTTTTGGTGTATCTCTGTTTTGAGCCCCAACAGCAGTTGTGGGAGCAACTTTGTGTTATCCTGAGATTCAGTTTGCTTTATTTCAGCCCGCTGTGTCCACATCATACTGTGGCGTTACAAAATACGCGCTCTGCATTCTGGTCACACTTCTCCGAGGGGTGCCAGGAGCCAGCGGAGGGCTCGCATGGGATGAAGAATGCAGAGCATTGGGAGCAGCACAATTGCAAACAGCTGTGTCAATAGTGCAGCCAGGGCTGGCTTACCTTGGCCATGCGCTGCGAGGGCGGCGGCACCGGCTCCTCGCACAGCCTGGCCTCGGGAACTGCCACGGTGAAGAGGAGAGGTCAGTCCAGGGAGCGTGTCACGGACTGACACGGCAACTGCACACATTTACACCATCAGCAAACCAGAGTCTGGCCTGGTGCAAGGCAGGGTAGCAACAGCCTGCTCCTGCAAATGCACCTGCTGTGCAGAAATGCTGGGTTAAAACAGGATTAGGAGTAGAGAGAGTCATGAAAGGGTTGAGTTTGGGATTGGGGTTGGGGTTGGCAGGGACCTCTGAGACCGTGTGGCCGGACCCCTGCCCGGGTGGTGTCAGCCAGAGCAGGGTGCCTGGACTGCCAGGAGGACACCACTGAGCTCTTCCCTGCATGCACATGAGGTTATTTGCATTGCTGGATGTCACCAGAAAGCAATAAAATTTCAGGCTCGGGAAGAAGTGAAATATGACCTCTTTTGTTGCCTCTGTGCCTTGTTTATTCTAAGTCAGCCATTTCTGAGAGCACATTTAAACCCTGCAGTCCTCAGGATGAGGAACAGAGCAGACTGTGGCTTCTGAGGAGAGCCAGTTTTGAGACATCCAGACATCTGGAGGACAGGTTGGATGGGGCATCAGCAGAAATGCTTTCGGGCATTCCCTTAAATGCCGCAGTGTGGTGAGCATTTGTTTGGGCTTGGTCAAACACAGCTGAGCACCAGGACAGTTTATCAGGCACCTCATGTCTGCAGCCCTAAGGACACCTGAACTGCACTGTAGCCCACTCCATGTTCACAGCAGCTCTGGTTGTGCCCTGGGAGTGCTCTGCCAGGCATGGGCACGGGAAGGGGTTTGCTCAAGAGCAGCACAGTGCCGTCTTGCCCACACTGGCCTGAGAGTGGCTGTGACGGTTGGTGGTAGGTGGGTCAGTCAGTGGTTCAGCCACTGTGTCAGTGTGTAGGTCTGTTGGTCTGTCAGTCTGGTGGTCTGTAGATCTGTCTGTCAGTGGGTCTGTCGGTCAGTCAGTCAGTCAGTGGTTCAGTCGGTGTGTCAGTTGGTGTGTAGGTCTGTCTGTCAGCCGGTTGGTCTGTCAGCCGGTCGGTCTGTGTGTCAGTCTGTCGGTCTGTTAGCCAGTTGGTGTGTCAGTCGGTCTGTCTGTCGGCCAGACGGTCGGTGTATCAGTCGGTCAGCCTGTGTGTCAGCCGGTCAGTCTGTCAGTTGGCCGGCCGGTCTGTGTGTCAGCCGGTCTGTCTGTCAGCCGGTCGGTCTGTCCGTCAGCCGGCTGGTTGGTGCGTCAGTCAGTTGGTCTGTTAGCCAATCGGTCTGTCTGTCAGCCGGCCGGCCGGTCGGTGTGTCAGTCGGTCTGTCTGTCAGTCGGTCTGTCCATCAGCTGGCCGGTCGGTGTGTCAGTCGGTCGGTCGGTGTGTCAGTCTGTCGGTCTGTTAGCCGGTCAGTCTGTCTGTCAGCCGGCCGGCCGGTCGGAGTGTCAGTCGGTCGGTGTGTCGGTCGGTCTGTCCGTCAGCCGGCCGGTCGGTGTGTCAGTCGGTAGGTGTGTCAGCCGGTCGGTGTGTCGGTCGGTCTGTCCGTCAGCCGGCCGGTCGGTGTGTCAGTTGGTCGGTGTGTCAGTCGGTCGGTGTGTCGGTCGGTCGGTGTGTCAGTCGGTCTGTCCGTCAGCCGGCCGGTCGGTGTGTCAGTCGGTCGGTGTGTCAGTCGGTCGGTGTGTCAGTCGGTCTGTCCGTCAGCCGGCCGGTCGGTGTGTCAGTCGGTCGGTCTGTCAGCCGGTCGGTCTGTCCGTCAGCCGGCCAGCCGGTGTGTCAGTCGGTCTGTCCGTCAGCCGGCCGGTCGGTGTGTCAGTCGGTCGGTCTGTCGGTCGGTCGGTGTGTCGGTCGGTCGGTGTGTCGGCCGGCCGGTGTGTCAGTCGGTCGGTGTCAGTCGGCCGGTGTGTCAGTCGGTCGGTCTGTCAGCCGGTCGGTCTGTCCGTCAGCCGGCCGGTCGGTGTGTCAGTCGGTCGGTCTGTCAGCCGGTCGGTCTGTCCGTCAGCCGGCCGGTCGGTGTGTCGGCCCGGCCCCCCCGCGGGCCGTGCTGGCGGGGGCGGCGCTGACATCACGTCGTTAGCATAGGGCGGCCCGCGGCGGCGGCGATGGCCGAGCGGGGCTGCCCGCCCGCCGCCGCCATGAGGCGGCCCTAGAGCCGGCCGGGGATGAAGCGGGACTCGACCTGCATGGAAGGTGAGCGGGGCCGGGCCTTTGTCCGGGCGGTGCCGCGGAGGCTGCGCGGGCCCGGGACCGCCTCCCCCCGGTGCTCCCGGGCCGGGGCCGCCCCGTCCCAGCGCCCGCGGCCGGCGGGGCTCGGAGCGCGGCGTGCGGGGCCGGCACCGTCCGGACCCGCGGGGGAGAAGGAGCCGTGCGGGCTTTCCCCTTTCGCTGCCTTTTTCCCGGCTCCCGGGGCCAGGCAGAGCAGCCCCGGGCTGCGAACAGGATTATGCAATTTAAAAAAAAAAAAAAGGGAGGAGAGGGCATTAGTTTGTGTTGTGGCTTAATTTGTTTATATTTTAAACTTCCTAATCCCTTCGACCATCTGGAGGAGCTTTTTTTAGTATCGTTAATTATTGATAGTATCGGGGTCACGGAGGCGCTCGATAGCGCCCGCCCGGCTCTCCCGGGACCGCCGCTGCTCCCCGGTGTTTGCAGCCTTTTTTTACACCCTGGGAGTGAAAACAGCCGCAAAACTCCTCTTCAGAGTGAGGATGAAACATTTCAGGAGAGAACACGGTGTGTTTGGCAGCACACGTTGGAGAAGTCACTATTTCAGTTGTGCCCAGGCCCTGCTCCCGCAGCCCGGACTGCTGGGGATGGGTTTAGGCTCAGATTTTCTTAATTCTGCATCGCTCTCAGTGGTTGCACATCTAGACAGCTTCATTAGGGCCAAGAGGATTGGTTTTAGGCAGGTAAGTCAGTTCGTCATCTTACTGCTTTATAATGTATCAATTAAAAAATTAATGGTCTAATTCAGACGTTAATTCGGATTTGCAGCCGCACCGGAGCCAGGGCAGGGACCCTGCACGGAGCTTTATTTTTCTTAAAGTGGATTAGCGAAAGTTGATGACTCGGGAGAGCGACTGTAAGCCGGGAGCGGGTGTGTGAGCGGGGGCAGCGCCACCGGGACCCTCGTGCGTGTCCCCGGCTGCCGTCCCGGCCATCGGGCTCGTTCTGCTGCGCTGGCTTTTGTTCCAAACTCTTTGTGCAACAACTGGCCGGAGTGAGGGATCCATCCTCTCCCCATCCCGCACAGGGGAGCGGGGTGAGGGTCCCGCAACGCCCCGTGCCCCCCAGCAGCTCCCAGCCAGGCCGGACCCGGGGGGCGCGGGGTGGGTGTCGGGGTGAGGGAGCAGGACCGGGGCTCCCCTGCCCGGGAGAAGTTGCATTTCACAGATGAGGTTTTGATATGCAAATGGAGATGGGTCCCAGGCCGGGGAAGGGTGATGGGTTTCATCAGCTGCCCGCTCTTGATTTATACCGACCCGAAAGAGAGCAGCTGATGATTTCTGGGTTTTTATGAGGGTTTATTTTCTTTGAACTTTTCTTGGGTAGAAACACAGTCAGGAGGGAATAAGACTGAGTTTGGGATTTCATTACTGGAAAGCAAGAGCAGAATGAGATGCACTGGCCATTCCTCTCATGGAGCATTTCTCCTCTTTTCAGTACTCGCTGCTTTTTAAAATGTGACTCTCTGTGAGAAGAACGTACTTTTTACAGCACAGAGAATAAGGTTGCAGGCTGCCTCTTTCTTTCTCCTCTTTTTTTTTTTTTTTTTACAGGAGTCTTGTCCATTTAAATTAACCTTTCTCCCAGCTGGGCACACAAATGTTTTTGTTTTAGTTCACAGAGGGTTAATTCTATTCAGCTCTCACCAAGGCTGGCCTGATCCGGGGCAGCACAATCTGCTCTTTGAGCCGGGCTGGCCAGGCAGGACACGGGTGCCTTCTCCTGCCTGCAGCGGGGCTGGGACCCCCGTGTGCGGGGTCGATGGGGAGCACGAGTGGGACACCCCGACCCATTGTGTGCCGGGCCACGAGCTCTGCCACCGAGCTCGCTGCTGTCCCGAGCAGAATTTAATCCCAGTGTTCATCGATTATAAGTTAAAAAAAAAAGGCCTCTGAAGCAAAGGTGCCTGGTTTGGGGGTGGGCTCGTTTGGACAATGCAACGCTCTGCAGCGGGGGGGGAGTTCCTCCACTTCTGGGGCTTGATTTTCACAGGATGGTTTTCTTGAAATAAAAATTGACAACGGAAAAATTCATTAGGAAAAAATAAGAGGAGAAAGAAACCCCAACACATCTGTTTGTGTTTGAGGCATCATCAGAGGCGAGAGGGGAGCAAGATGCTGTTGGGATTTAAGTAACACATGTGTGAGATCTCCCCCTCCGCCCTCCCTCCCCAAACAGCTGGTATTTAGCAGCTTGAGATTTAAACCCAGCTAAAGGGTGCTGCAGGGGGGTGTGATAGGGTCAGTTAATCAAGAAGTAACTAACTGGTACACAGTTGAAAAGATGTTAAATATATTAATGAACAGCAGTGCTGAGTGTTGCCTGTAATCTTTTTTTTCAGTGACAAAAGATTTTCTTAGCTGTAAATCATGTTCAGTTGTATAAATGGGATGTTCTGCCAGCAGCAGCTTGGCCTCCTCTTGCTTTCCAGCCAGACCAAATCCCAGCACCGTCTGTCCTGGGGTTTGGATGAGGGACTGTGCCTTCACTTTTGGCCTCACTCTGGGAAATAAAGTCTTTGTTTCTCCTCCATCGTAAAGCACCGATATGGAGAATCTCACAGGCCGGCTGCACCAACACGCTGCCTCATTTCCAAGGTAAATCTTGCAGGGAGGTGTAGTTGCTGTAGAGTTTTAAACTGGGTCTCCAGGGGTGGGTGTGATCCCCTCGCAGCGTGGGGAACTGCTGGGGTGCAACCACAGCTGGTCCCCTCCTGGAATGCGAACACTGAAGGTGCTTCCCGTTCACCTGCTCGGGGTATTTGGCCGCAGGAGTGACACAGGTGGGAGTGGTGACACAGGCTTGCTGGGATCTGAGGGTATGTCCCCATACTTTAATTTATTTGCTGTGTATTTTACAATCTCATTCATGTGCCCTGGTGCTTTCTCTATATGTATTTGCCATGTGTTTCAGCAGGATTCAAAGGTGTTTCCTCTTGGAAATGCATAGCAATTTTCTTTTAAGAATTATCAAGGCTGTTCATTTTGCTGAGGGGAAAAGTAAGTCTTTTGAAAAATAAATGTATTGCTTCTACTGTTTACTTTATTAAATATAGAAAAGGGGAGATTCCTTTTCTTTCTTGTTCCATCTTCTGTGACTCTCGTGTAACATCATCATATTCTTGGAGAATTTACATTGTATGTGGTATGAAACCTACCATGACCTCTGAAAACAATACATCCTTTAATGTGGCTTCGGGGAGGGGCTAGCGAGGGAGTAGCCATAAAAATCTTCAGGGTTCAAGATGAGGTTGAGATTTTTGTGAGTGCTTTTGTCGTAGCAGCAACTGTTTGATTTAGTGGCCCCTGCTACAATGGGTTGGGAGAACAAAGCCAGAATATCCCGTGTATGAGTTTGTGAAATGTAAGACCCATCAGGAAAATTGGGGAGGGGGGGAGAGGGCAGCATTCTCAGCCCCCTCTCTGAAACAAAACATGTGCAAGGTATTTGAAAAAATTTCCTCTCAAATACTTGGTTTCTTAATCTTCATTGTCTTGTGTAGCTTTTGAAACTGGAGGAATGAGCAAGATGAGAGGTGACAGCGCCAGGAAGGAAGGGGGGCTTATTCATTTAAAAATGATTATCCTTAGTGTGTGTTTTGATATTCTAATGAAATTTCAGGGTTAGGGGAGTTCAGAGCACCGCCAAAGCAAAACTGCTTCAGATTTGCCTGTGCTTTACCATTTCTGTGAAGTTTGCTGTGGTTCTGCCTCGGCTCTCCCACCCTTTGCCTACACCAGGCACTGCATTAAGTAGGGTGAAAACCAGCAAAGGTCAGGGGCAGCAAACCCGTGGGCACAGGGGAACAGTGTGGGCCTGGCCATGGTCCCTGCAGGATTTTTTAAACATCTAAACCCCTAAGACTTGGTGTAGGCCATCATTTTTCATCTCCCAGTTCTGTTAGAGCGTCAGCGTACGGGTTGTGGGGACACCTCCGTGGTCCCTGGGGTCTGTGCCTTTGTTCACGGTGAGTGACGCTGCTCTACGGCAGATTTTTGTCTGGAAACGCACCCAAGGAACAGTCTGTGCGGGAGGCATGTGCAGTTACTGTGGCGATGGGGCCATTCCCAGCACCTCGCCCTGCTCTGGGGAGATGGGGATGGCCGGGAAGGATTCTGATTCCCCCTCGCTTTAATCATCCAGGCTTCCCACGTTGGCCGGGTGACGGCTCTATTCTTCTCACAACAAAAAAGCTGTGCCTGGAAATGAGCCCTCATTGAGGTCCTCGCCATCGGCTGCTCCGGTGAGAAGTGAACCCCGGGTCCGGCACGGGAGCTGTGCCTGGCGCTGCCGCCGTCCCTGTGCTCCCTGCCCTGGCCAGGTGTGCTTTCCACAGCCCCTCGTCCTGCCCGGCCGTGGCACGGCATTGCTGCTGACCCCGGGATTTATGGCACTGCTGTGGGAGCAGGGGGAGGGCCAGGAGTTAAGCTGAGCTAAACCCTGCAGATAGAGGACTCCTGTGTCCTGGCTAATCCCCAGCCCCCTCCCCTCGTTTATCAGATTGCTGAAGGTGGAGATTATGCACGTGGTGACTACAAAGTCATGTTTAGCTGCCTCCCTTCAGAGATGCTCAGATAGTCCCACTCCTGAAATGCATCCACATTCCTTTGGGCTCAGCACATACCTGAGGTGGTCTGTCCTGTAAAACTGGGAATGTTTTGGTGTGAACCAGGAACGTTTCTTCGGTTAAAGTTTGTGTTTCCTTCGTTCATCCTTCTATTTTAAGGTTTTAGAACAGTGAAATTTGCAGAACAGTGCAAATGTGTGTGCTGTGCATAGCAAACCTTTTAGAGATTAACTCAGATTGGTTCTGGTTTCTACTAGGTTTAAGCTTTGGAGAAAGCTGCTTGTGAGTAGGAACAACTGCTTTAGATTTTTACTTGGCTTGTGTAACTGAATACTGGTTTCATTTCTGATCCCAATACGTTTGGCTCATTAATTCCTGTTGCATTCACATATTCTGCAGTAGTAAGAAGCTACACCCTGGTTTGTCAGCTTGTTTAGCCTTTATCAAGGCTGGAGAGGACTTTGCTGTGACTCCTACCTCCTGCTACTCCAAAAATCCATCCTGTAGATAAACACCTTTGTCTCAGGAAACTCCCATGCCAAATTTAAGTGAGGGAAGCCAGGCTGTTGTCATGCTGAAGTGAGGTTGACCCAGCTCATCTTTAGGAGCCAGCGCTGCCCCGAGGTTGGGCTTTCTCAAGGTCTGTATCCAAGGGGGAACAGGGGGTGTGGGCAGCACCCCACACATGATGTCGATTTGTGCAATTGTGTGTCTGCCCAGCCTGAGCTTCTCCATTCCCAGTGCCACCTCCTGGGTCCTGCTTCAGCTGTGGGCATTTCTGCCCGCTGGCAAAGGCATCGTCCTGCCTTTACGCCAAACAGCACTGGAAACAATCTGGTTTAACCACCATCCCTGGGAAATGCATGACTGAGTGAGAGACAGCAGTGTGGTTCCTTTCTGTTCCTTGGTGCCTTTGCCTTGCTGGGCCAGGGGGTTCCAGTCATCTGGGTAATGCCTGTTTCACAGTTGGGAAAGCCACCCTGTGGATAGTACTGGAACACTGCAGATTTGTGTGAACCTGAATGTGCTGGAATAGCCCCACCTACGCACTGCAGCTCTGCTTGCAGCTGTTGGGATATTAATGGGTTAAAATGCAGGGTGGGGGTTGGAGGCAGCTTGGCCTGGTGTTCGAGGGGTTAAACTGCTGGGTGTGAAACATCTGCTACGGGAAAAGCTTCTGGTGCAACTTGCTGGCATTATTTTAAGCTAGATGGCTGTTGGTGTGAACCAAGGTTTAGGCCTCCCTTCCCTCTTGTTTGACATCTATGTCTGGAGATCTCACTGAGCCAAGCATCGTCCCTTGCACTCTCTCACAGGCAGTGTTAGAGTCTTAAAATTCTGAATTTAATGTGACAGCTCCTGTTGTGGGGAGCTCTGCAGTTTACGTTTTTTGTTGTCCAAGGGTCTTCCAAAGATTTGGAAAAGGATCAGTAAAATCACATCACTGTGGCTTGACTGTACAATGGTTTCTGTAATGATGTTCACTGGTTCTGGGCAGTGACTTGTGCTGTGGGGCTTTCTGAAGCCCGGAGGTGTTTGCCCCCAGAACATGCGAGGTGTGACAGGATTTCGCAGTCACTGCTGTGTGCCCAGCACAGTTCCTGTATTTACACACCCTGGTCTGTGCGGCTGAGGATGGGACACCCTAGACCCTTTTTCCCGTCCAGGTTTCTGGGTGAGCCAGTGCCGTGCTTGGCCTCACAGGTGTCTGTCCAGGCAGGCCTTGGCATGCTGAGCCTTCCCCATCCCCTCAGGAGAGTTTGGGATCCCTCGGTGACGCTGGTTTGTCCACCTCAGAGTCTTTGCTCTTGCCTTGCAGATGAGCGGGTGGATCAGCGAACCTGCCTGATCTGCGGGGACAGGGCCACGGGGCTGCACTATGGGATCATCTCCTGCGAGGGCTGCAAGGGCTTCTTCAAGCGGAGCATCTGCAACAAGCGGGTCTACAGATGCAGCCGGGACAAGAACTGCGTCATGTCACGCAAACAGCGCAACAGGTGCCAGTACTGCCGGCTGCTCAAATGCCTCCAGATGGGAATGAACCGCAAAGGTAACGGAAACAGGGCCTTTTTGGGGGGAGCGTGGATTGGGGCCGGTGTTAGCAGCACGTGCTGCCCCTCCCTCAGCTGCCATTTTGTATTGCAATTCTGCCTCTGAAACTCTTTGACAAGGAAAAATGAAACTTCAGCAAAATCATGCACTGATTAATAATTATGCATGGATACACAATTCTGAACTACCTCATTACTCTGTTTGAGCCACAATTTGTATAAATTGAAACCGTGAATAAATATTTGGAGAACTGATCCATATGATTTAGGGAAGGTAAGAGTTCCTTCCTGATGGATCTGTCCTTGCATTGCTTACCCTGAGCAAAGTGGTCACTATTTCTATGCTTCAATCTACTAACGTGGCAAAAATGATAATATTTAGGCAGGCCTTTAAAATCCCAAGAGATCTGTGCCAGACTTTACCTGTTTGCTGTAGTGGGAGCTTATACCCACAGCTGCCCAGGGGTAAAGTGTGAGGGTCTTCACTGAGCACCCACTCTGGTTAAAACAGGTGTGTTCTGGGTTAGGAACAGCCAACCCTTGGTCCCCACCTCTGCAGAGGTGAGAGAATGCTGTACCATCTTCAGGACAGAAAGTCTGAAGTAGCTCAGAAATTAGTAATAGTGAATGGGGGTTGTTTTCAATGTGATGTCTTCTGCTCTTCCATCTTTTGTCTGTTTAATCTTTGGAATTGCTGGTACCCATTAAAAGCAGGCAAGCCTTGGTTTGATGGCAGAAGTGGGGGCTGCTGGTGCTCTCCCCAGCTGTGCAGTGGGGTGGTGGAGGGACCTCTGTCTCCTGCCAAACAGAAGTGTCGCCTTATGGTTTTAGATGTGGCTGTTGATGCCTCCAGGCCATCGCTCATGCAAAAGCCTCCTGTCAGAGGCACTGAAACTTCCATAAATTCCCTGCAAATCCACCAGGATCTTCCTTAGAAAATGCATCAGGGGCTGAGATGGAGAGCTGGCCTCAGGCCCATGGTGGTGAGGGGGTGGGTTGGTGGAGCAGGTGGTGTCAGGGGCATGTTGGGGTCCGGGGTGGCCCAGGGCCCCCTTTGCCGGGGTCAGGGTTGGGGTCCGGGGTGGTCCAGGGCCCCCTTTGCCAGGGTCAGGGTTGGGGTCCGGGGTGGCCCAGGGCCCCCTTTGCGGGGGTCAGGGTTGGGGTCCGGGGTGATCCAGGGCCCCCTTTGCCGGGGTCAGGGTTGGGGTCCGGGACCCCCTTGCGGGGGACCCGCGGGGCCGCAGCGCCACCTGGCGGCAGCAGCAGCGCCTGCCCGGCTTCCCTCCTGCCTTGCCGCGCTTCCCCCGCTTCCTTACCCGAACACTGCGGGGATTGTCGAGAGGCTTCTGAGTCACAATTACCGAAAAATATCGTGAAAAATGAGAGAATTTCCCCCAGAAATGGGAAACTGATTCTGTAGTTCTATTAAGTTAAAAAAATCTAAACCTAAAGGGGGTAAAAGCTAACCATGACAGCTTTTTTTTACATCAGTCTTTTTTTGTGTGTTTGGTGTGGTTTTTTGTTTTTTGTTGTTTGTTTTTTGTTTGTTTGGTTTTTGGGAGTTTTGTTTGTTTGTTTTTTTTTTGTTTTTTTTTTTTAAATCAGAAACTGGTGGTTTTTGTAAAGGGCTTCCATAGGAAATAAACAACCTTGCTTGTTAAAATGAATCTCGTCTTGCAATATCATAAGAGATTTGCATGATTTCAAAGGTAATCAAAATTGGTTTATATCCTATGTTTATGGCTCCTTCAGTATGCTTAAATGATTATTATCTGGTGTTTGAAATGAAAATACTTGCTGTTACTTGGAGGGGATGGAGTTTCTGTCAGAAGAATTAACACTACTGCTGGTCCCATGAAGTGGTGGTGGAAGGGCCTGTTGGGGATCCCTGTGCTGCTGGTGCTGGGCTGGTGCAGTTGTCAGTCACCAGGACCTTTCTCCCAGGGCTGTGCCTTGCTTGGGTGGCTGGGGTTTGGGAAGGTGCAGTTCAGGTCCCAGTGCAGGGGGTGTGTGTCTCTGCCCTGGCTGCACCTGTGTGCACTCCCTGAGCTGCAGGCACAGCTCTGAGGCACCGAGGAGGATTTGAGCTGAGGGGGTCCAAAACCAAGCAGCAGCATGGCTCTTCTGGGGCGGAAGTTTTTCCTTAAATTCTGTGTCATTTTCTGCTCTGGGAGGGCCTCCTGCAGCCCCAAGTGCCAAGCAGGGTGAGGCCACGCAGCCACAAGGTCACTGTGCAGCTGGGAGAGCCTCCTGCCAAGTCTGGCCAGGTCGTGCTGGGAAAGAGATTGGGACCTGATAAACGGGGGACCCAGCCCGGGAGGGGAGGCACACGAGCAGCAGGGCTGTCCTCCAGTGCTCTCGGCTGCTGCAGAGTTGCTCTGTCACTGCACAGAAGAGCAGAGGGAGGAGGAAGGTAGAGAAGCTGCTCCAGGATAATCCCTTTAATTAGACTTCTCTGGAGCTCCCTGGAAATTGTTTAAAGAGCCTTAAAAATGCAGCTGCTATACTGAGAAACAAGACTGCCCTCCTGAAATGGAACTGCACAGCTTAGCCTGAATTTTAAATGATGGCTTTGCAAGAGACTGACAGGGTCAAACGTCTCCCCTCCATTTTCTGTAGTGGCTATAGGAGATGTGACCCTCTGAAGTGACAGCAGGGTCAGCAGTCACCAGTGAAGTGCTTTGTCTCTGTGTTGGTGGCAGCACTGCTCGGTGTCTCTCCAGGTTCTGGCTCGTGGTGGTTCACAGGGCCCTGGGCAGTGGAGTGAGACGTGCTGGCCTCCACATCTCATTTTCCAGCAGTCTGGTCATTGGTTGGGTTATATCCAGGGTGAAATGGGGTTCCTTGCCATGTGCCACGTCTCTGTGGATTTATGATGGAATTAGTTGGGATAAAGGATTGCTATTCCTTCATTACCTGTCAGTCAAGGATCACATAAAGAAACTAAAGTACCTGAGTAACACTTGTAGCCCCATCGATGTGTCTGTGCCCTTTGGGTGAGGAACATGGGGTGTTGCTGCTCAAGCTTTCCTGTGCTGGAGGTTTCTCTGTAAACTTCTTTGATGAAAAAAATAAATCTTTTAAGGTAGAAAGATTTTTTTTCAAAGTAAAGTAGATGCCTTCTTATGTACTTCTGGAATACCCAAAGTAGTGTTCCTCACCAAGGTTTGGTTGTGTTTTCCAGCAATCAGAGAGGATGGCATGCCAGGAGGCAGAAACAAAAGCATTGGACCTGTCCAGGTGAGCATGTCTGGCTGTCTCTCCACGGATCCCTTCAGCTCCTGCCTGTCCCTGGGGGTGCCTGGCGTGGTCCCAGAGTGTGACGTGGCCCCCTGGGCAGCCTCACGGCGCCCTGTCCTTTGTGAGCTGCGCAAGGACGTCTCTCCCTCCATGGCTCCCAGTAAATCTCTGGCTGCCTGCTGCAATCCCTTCAGCTGTGGCAAGCGGGGCACCAGTAAATGTCTCTCTGATTGATGGTGCAGCTTGTCCAGAGATGCCTTGTAAAGCGCGAGGTAATTCAGCACAGCAGCTTGTGCTGCACACGTGAGAAATGATGGCCATTTCCAGCTCACTTCTGGAAAAGGGGGCTTTTAAAAGTTTACTGTTGATTTTAACAAAAGAGAAATAACACTGAAAGCATTTTCTGTGAGTCTGAGTGCCTGGGAAAGACCAAACCCAAACTGTGAGAAGCCAAACAGCCGCTCTGGCTGCGCAGCAAGTGGGGAGAGCTACACAGTGCAGCCCTGCCTGGGGTCAGCACCAGGGAGAGCCTACCTCAAGCAACAAAAGTCCTCTTCGCTGTCTGCAAACATCACATTCATAGCAGCATTAGTTACTGGTTTTAAAAGCCTGTTTAAGTCTGTTGAAGAACAACAAACATTTCATTTCTGACCAGGTAACAGTTTTCACTTCTCTCTGAGCTGTGCAACTGCACTACAGCAGCAGCCTTTGCTCACCAGAGTGGGCCCTTGCTCCTGTGAGGCATTTGTGATCTGCCCCTGCTGGACCAGAGGTTCTGCTGTCCCCTCCATTTCCTGGGCTGAGGCTGTTTAGGTACTGCAATCTCCAGGTCCTGTGCCCGGGTGAGCTCACCGAGTTCTTCTGCAAGAGTGGAATGAACTGTCTGAGCAATGTTTGCCTCTTGAAACTGATGTTCAGGGTTCACTGCACTTCCTTGCCACATGCTGACACGAGGTCTTCTAATGGTTTGTGACAGCTTCACTAAGGAACATGCACAGAATAGGAAAAAAAAAAGCCCCAGAACTTTTATGTTGCATTTTCCCCACTACTGGTGCAACATTCCTCCAGGAGCATGTCCAGCACTTTCTTGAAACTTTGTATTTCAGTGAACTCTGTTTTAACTTTTTTTTAGTCCATTTTAGCTTCATATATGTTATTCTCTAATACTTGTTTTAAGTATTAGATGCTTGATCACTACTTCAGGTGCCAACTGGTTCTTAGCTGGGGAAAGATAGAGAACTATGATTCCCTGTAAATGTTCATGCTGATTTTATGTGTCACCTTGCCTCTCAGTTGCTTTATCAAACCAGTGCCTTCCCCACCTTCTGTTTGTCTTCCCCTTTGCCAGTGCTGAGTGATGTTCCTGATGCACTGACCTCAATTACTCCCAGGTTTTTCACGGTGTGACAGTGGCTGATTTACAGTGTCCATCTGACATCATCTTTTCACGTGCCCATTCCTGTCTGCTGCGTTACCATCACTTGAATGGCACTGCAGGAACTGGGGGTCACCACGATTAGCTGTAAATAGAATGTTTCATGTGTGTTTTTAAATGCAAAGGAAGGATGTGGTACCTGCAGGAGGGGCGGAGGGGGGCAGCCCTGTTGGATGTGACTGAACAGTCAAGGTGTTTACAGGCAGAGAGAGGCTCTACCTTCTGTTCTCAGCTAAAGTAACCATCATGTCTTGTATTTGACAGATATCAGAGGAAGAGATTGAGAGAATTATGTCTGGGCAAGAGTTTGAGGGAGAGGCAAATATGTCATGGAGCAACAACGGAGACAGTGATCACAGTTCCCCTGGAAATGGAGTTTCTGAGAGCAACCAGCCTTCACCTGTTTCTACGCCATCTTCAAGGTGGGAATGACCCCTGGAAGAATTTGGTGTTAGAGGAATCTTGGCTGTCTTTCCCTGAGTGATGCTTGAGGTCAATGTAGGGAAAACACACGTGAGTGCATCTTTGTGCAAACTGGGCATATGGCAGGTTCCCACTACCTCTCTGTGTTTTAACATGAACAGGACTGGATTGAAAAGAACTGAACTGGGAGGTGCTCGTGAGCAGATGAAAAGAAAAGCAATCTTGAGTTAAGTTTGAAAAGTATCTCAATTTGTATTGATCATCCTTTCTGCAGATCATGGGTACTTGATTACCTTTTACTGCTCACTCTGCATAAACTCTTTTTCTGCACCATGCTCAGATTTTGAAAATAAAAGACTCCATTTAGGTTAATAATTGGTGGTGTTAAATCAGTTACTGTGAGTGCAAACCTGATGCAGCAGAATCTCAGACCTGATCCCGTCTGCTTTCAGCTGCATCTCAAACATGGCCATGTTTGTGCTCACTGGCTGTGGAAGTACTGTAACGTGCAATCCTAAATTCTGGCCCTGTCAGGAAGCTGGGCTGGAAAGACTGTGCACAGGTGGGTTTCTGCTCTGCTCCCTGAATGGCAGCTCGGCAGCAACTCCCAGATCTCCATTAACCAGTGCCTGGCTGGGCTCAACATGCAGCCAGCACACGACTTCTGATCCACACACTCAGTTATTTCCAGGGCAGGGTTTAAATACAGTTTATTTCCTATTCTGTTTGCTTTCCCTGTTTTTATTAATGTTTCTGGCAGAGCTGGATGCAACACTGTAATGAATCAAGTGGAATTTCTGGGGTATATTGAAGAGCTTTTCCTTTTGCAGTAGGTCCGTGGAGCTGAACGGGTTCGCCGCACTCAGGGATCAGTACATCGGCACACCGGTGTCCACGCACTATCAGTACCTCCCGCACCTTTTTAGCTACTCTGCTCACTCGACCCTGGTGCCCCCCCAGACGCGCAGCCTGGACCCCCAGTCTCACAGTCTGATCAACCAGCTGGTGTCGGCGGAGGACCTGGAGCCGCTGGGGACGCCGATGCTCATCGAGGACGGGTCAGTGTGGGCGGCACGGCGCGAGGGGCTGCCCGGGCTGCGTGTTCCTGCTGGGATGGGGGGCCACAGGGGCCCTGGGAGAAGGTGCAGCCATAGTGCAGGCAGCACACCGGACCCCATCCCACAGGTATCCTGTGCCCTTGCCTGGTGCTGGAGCTGGGGTGCACGGACCTGGCACCAGGTCACCAGGTGACACCCTGGGCACTGGCACTTTGGCCACTTGAACACGAATTCCTGTGTGTTCACCTTGTTTTCAAGTACCTCATCAGGTGATGTCGTGCAATGGTTTTAATGGTTTTTGCCTTTGTTTTAACTGTGCCTGCAGGTATAAAGTGACTCAGGCAGAGCTGTTTGCGTTGTTGTGTCGTCTGGCAGATGAATTGCTTTTCAGGCAGATTGCTTGGATCAAGAAGCTGCCGTTCTTCTGCGAACTCTCCATCAAGGACTATACCTGCCTGCTCAGCTCTACGTGGCAGGAGCTGATCCTGCTCTCCTCCCTGACTGTTTACAGCAAGCAGATCTTTGGTGACCTGGCAGATGTCACCTCCAAGTACTCTCCCTCTGATGACGAGCTGCACAGGTGAGATGTCAGGCTGAGCCCACGGGTAGGACAGTGAGATCTAGAGATGGAGGAGCTGTGGGGAGGACAGTGGTCAGGTGCTCTGTGACCACCTCTCCTGTCACTTCACCTGCACCTGTTTTCCTTTTCTGCTTTTTAGGGAACAGTTGTTCCAGGCCTAGAAAGCACACCAGGGTTAGTCAGTGCTGGATCACAACTTCCTGCTGCAGGGAAAGGGCCACGGTGCTGTGTGGTGCTCTTTGAATTTTGTAGCAGTGCTGTTCTCCTCCAGCACAGCCCTACAAAGCATGTTTTTATGAGGAGAGTAAACCTAACCAACACTTTTGGTAACTCTGAGATACAGGAAAGAGAATTTATTTAAAAACCCATTGGGTCAGTGGAGAGGCTGTTCACAAAGCTAGTTGTCTCTATTATCAAAGTGTTCATAATTAATTGCTATTTCATTGTTTTGATTACATAAATTTAAAAATGTTGCAACTTAGCTCTTGTTTTTTCCATGGTACAGACTATCTGATGCTCTGGGGAACTTGCCTGCCATTTATCATTTTGGTCAGGGTGTTGTTTTTTTGGTTTGGATGTTTTGTTTTGTAGTCTTGGTGCCAGACAAATTCTCCTTTTGGTAGAAGAGTCACAATCTCCCAATATTACGGCAGAATAGGTAGGATTTAGGGAAACTGCTGCCCACTCTCCCTTTAAAACCTGCCTTGCACGCTCTGCCCTTGCTGGGCTCAGCGATGCTGCCAGAGTCTGTGCTCCTCAGCCACTGCGGTGTCTCACAGTTCTGAGATACCTTTGTGCATCTGTTGTGACAAGCAGAGGCGCTGGCGGGCTGAGACCACGGTGGAGAGGAGAGCTGGCCCCAGGTGTCTCATTTCCTGGGGCAGGTTCCTCCGTGCCGCTGTTCTGCCTGGCCATTCATCGTGCATCTGGTGCTGCTCCTGCGAGGAGCAGTGAGGGTCATAGAAAACCACAATGACACTTGTTCCTGCATTCAGCTGTCCTTTTGTTCCTGCTGTCCTGGTCAGAGCCTCACAGGGGAAGTGTTTCTTTCATTTTGGATTTGTGATAAATACAAGTGAGGGCTAAGACAGCGAGACAAAGGAGGAATCCTCGCCCTGCAGAAACCGGCGATTCAGAGCTGGTCGCCTCAAAGGTCCTTCAGAGAAGATCTGTGCACATGGATGAAAATAGGTGTTCTTGGGAGAGGAATGCTTCTGCAGTCTCTTCTGATTTAGCTTTTCAAGTGTCATTAATTGTCATTAGTAACCTGGGAGAATGCACACCCAAAAAGCCATTTAGTGGGAAGCTGTGCAGATGAGGGGTCTCGAGCTGCGTGGCTCCCTCACACTTGTCTTCATGGTCCTGCAGCCATAGCTTCACTGTCTGCCAGCAGCCATGGGATAGCTCCTGGGTATCATCTCCCTGTCCAAAGCACTCGTGAAAAAGCCAGTCCCTTCAGATTTGAGAGGGGCTCTCTCAGAGAGGAGTCCGACTTGTTCGGAGAGCCCCTGGTTCCCCTGACATTGATGACTGCAAAGCAACTTCAGAGATGGTTGGAGAAATCTCACTGAGCAGGGATAGTCTGGCACTTGAGGGTTAATTTCTGCTCTTAGCAAAATGACAAGAGCAATGCTAATGTGTAGGTGACAAACAAAGACATAGGATGAGCTCCCCAGCCCCTGTGTTTTAATCACTTCTAACAACTGGCTAAATGTTCTGTTAGCCTGCTAGATCAAATGTTTTCTTTTATTGTGCTGTTTTTCTGAAGATGAATATGAAATGAATAGACTCCTGACCTCCCCCAGCACTCCTGATAGTGCTTCCCTTCCCTCTCCTCCCCAGCTGATCCCGATAACTCCCAGCCAGAAACTCGCCTGGTGTAAACTGCGAGGAAAAGTGTGGAGGAGTCAGTCCTCGAGAAGAAATAAGGCTGTGAAAAACAGAACAGCTTTGTTTGAAAGGGGGGAGGAAAGTATGTGCAGAAAGTAAGACAGTTCAACTGCAGGAATGAGAGAAGAGCTCTCCTGGATTTATGAAGTGATGAGTGGCTGGTAAAAATGTGCATGCTCTAAAAACAATTAAACCCAACAGACGACTGAGTGGTCTTTGTGCTCATTAACTTCTTGAGCTTTGCAATCTTGCACCTGCAAGATTTTTAATGTCAACTGGAGAGCAAGAAAACTTGTACAACTTTAGATTAGCCGACAAGGCTTTCATCACTTACAATATTACTTTCTTGAAGAAGTGACCTGGAGTTCAGACAGCTTGTTTTCACTTCGCAGAGGTTGAACTCCACCATGCATTTTACAAATAACTTTGAAGTAAACAAACACACATGCCAAAATAAGGTATTATTCCGTGAAAAAGGTTCTATTTCTGTTCTATTCAGAGATGCTTTGCTGGCTGTGCTCTTGTGCTTTGTGCTGCACAATGCCAGAGCACGCTGAAGCTTCCCGAAACACTTCTGTCCCACTTCTGAGCACTTTTTAATATGTGGTTTCTTTGAAGCCAGGGCTATTGCTGTGAGATGTGCTCCTGAGAGGCTGTTCTGGTCCTGGGTGGGTGTGGGATGGTCTGGAGGTACCTGCAGACACTGGCACCCCTCCACACCCTCCCGCTCTGCTCCAGCCTGGTCCTTACCCCGTGGCTTATTCATGGTGCACACATGGGGTATTTACTCCTGAAGAGGCTTGGCACCCCCTTCAGCAGGAAGATCTGGTTCTGCACCCACAAAATCTCCATCAGGCAATTTCCCAGGAGACTTTTTGGAGACTTGCATTCCCTGTGCATCAGTGTGCCTTGTCCTACCCATCTCTGTCACTGGTTCTGGTGCAGATTCCTGGCTCCATCAAACCTTCTCCACTGTCAAAGCAGGCTGGTGGTGAACTGAATCACCAACAGATGTTTTTTTGCCATAAATATCTGTAACAGTCAAGTTTGTGGACTTCCCATCCCTAGTGCAACCATGTGGATGGGACTCTGAGTAACATAGTCTAGTAGAAGGGATGGAATGAGATGATCTTTGAGATCCCTTCCAACCCAAACCATTCAGTGATTCTATGACTCTGTTTGTAACTGAGACATTTTCCTCCTTACTTCTACTTTAACTTAATAATGCCAACAGACTTTGAGACAAAAAATGGATGACAATATTTTTTAATTTTCTTGCAAAATGTTAAAATCTCTGAATACTTTTAAAAGCTTCTTGCCTTTACTGTACGGTCCATGTGCTGCATTTGCTGACGTGTGGTCTCTGTCCTGCAGATTCAGTGAAGAGGGGATGGAGGTGATGGAGCGCTTGATCTACCTCTTTCGCAAATTTAACCAGCTGAAGGTCAGCAACGAGGAGTACGCGTGTATGAAAGCCATCAACTTCCTCAATCAGGGTGAGTCTGCAGACAGGGACTCTGAAACAGTCTGAGCAGTCATTGCTTCCCTGGTGGGAAATGGGAGGAAGGGTCCAGGAGCCACGAAGAGGCTCAAGCTCTGAACGCTCCGTGTGTATGAGCCATCGTGCTCACTCACATCCTGTACCTGTTGGGTACCCACATGGAGAAACCTGGAATGGGATGAAGTTTTTATAGCCTTTAATATAGGCAATAGATGTGTCATCTGAAAATATTACTGCTTTAGGTAACTGTTCAGTTAACTGCCTAAACAATGCTTTAAAACCAGTTAATTTGCATGGCTTTCTTTCTGAAGTAAATGATGACTACTTGCATAACAACCTTCCAAAGATTCACAGTTAGAAAAGGTATTGGTTCATTTTTGTGTCTTAAAGGGTGAATTTGTAAAACCAGCCCTCCCATGTTTAGAGCTTTTCTGACTCTTTAAAATATTTACCTCGAGGATATATCCTTAGGTCACTTAGCCGTATTCCTGCTTTTTAGGTTCAGTACCTAAATCTGACTCTTCACAGTGAAGGGTGATCACAGATGAAGTATCGATGTGCAGGCCATGAATTCAGCCTAGCAAAGGGCTGTAAATCTGCTGATTAAGCAGCACACTAAAGCTGGTAGTCCTGGCTACTTCAAGACCCCGGACATTTCAAAATCCATGCAGAGGCAAATGCTCAATAGATGGTGTTCGTCTGTAATTTTGGAAATAAATGTCCCCAAAGTATTTTGTACTGTGAAAGATAGTTGCAGTCTGTAAAAATGTGCTGCAGGCTCCCTCCTCCCCCACTCATTTCCAGCAGGAGATAGTGCTGACACTTCAATCTGTGCTGGGCTGAGGTTCCGGTTTGCTTCCCTGAGCAGTTTCCTGACACTGGATAATGCACTTCTCAAGCTGTCTCCATTGTTTTCCAAAATGTATTTTCATTAACTTCCTGTCTTCTTTTATTTTTAGTTGAAGTTTGCAATTTTTTATGTGAAATACCTGAGACTTATTTTTAAAAGTCAGCTTTTGGGCAGTAGATGAATGCCTCTTCCGTCAGATGCTCCCACAGTTGCGAGCCTGCTCCGAGGGCCCGCAGCTCCCTCGCTGTGCAGGGCCCTCCCCAGGCCCCAGCAGGGTGCCCACACTGTTGGTCACAGTGCCAGTGGCCTTTCTTGCCTGTCTGTTTGTCCTTTGTGTGTGTTGCCTGACATGGCCAACGCTAAATTTAAAAATAAGAAGTTAACAAGTTTGTGAAGCTCTTGTGATATAAATCATAAGCAGATGGGGAGAGATGTGGTGATATCTTGAATTATAGAGCTGAGCACTGTTCTCAGCCAAGATGATACAGCTCAAACCAGCGTGTTTCTGCCTGAGGAGGTGTTACACTGATGTGCTGTGAGGACTGAACCCTGACACACGGCTACGCCGTGCCAGGCAAGCATTTCAGGTTGCTGGAACTGTAACCTCCGAGAGTGTTCACTGAGCTGCAGATGAGCAGCTTATGATATTAGCTGTTCTCTTCCCCCTTTGTGGAGGGAAATCCTGTATCCAGACGTGCATGTAAAGAGCCATGATGCAGGTATGGCAGGAGGGGAGTTGGGAATTTTAGTATTGGTAGAACTGGGTGCTGGAAGCCAGTCTCCAAAGCAGTGATCCAGCTCAGAGTGACAGAAATCAGTGTGTCCTGAGGAAGTGCAGTAAGTGCAAGGCTGCTGCTCTTCTGGCATATTTTTGTCATGTTTTCATTGCTGTATTGCATTCTCTTGCAGACATCAGGGGGCTGACCAATGCATCCCAACTGGAGCAGCTGAATAAGCGGTACTGGTACGTTTGCCAGGATTTCACGGAGTACAAATACCCACACCAGCCAAACCGCTTCCCGGACCTAATGATGTGTTTGCCAGAGATAAGATATATTGCAGGTAACTTCTTGAGCTCTTCTCCCACCAGGATCGTGTGCAAGTTATGAAATGTGCTTTTGAAAGAAAATGAATTTATAACAGTGAAATTCTTGTTGACTTTGGTGGAGGATGTTTGTGGGGGACCTTTTCCTGTCGGAGCTTCTTGCCCACCTTTAAGGCATTGCCTCAAGCTCACCCAGCCAGAGTGGCAACAGGCAAGGTGTCCTGGTGATGATGGTGGGCACAGGGTTCCTTCCTGCTCCAGGAAGATGTGCCTGGCTCTGACCTGACATCCTTGAAGTACTTTGGTCAGGTTCTCCTTTTCTATCTTTCAACCCCAACTCAGAGGCATTGTGTCTCAAAAGGGTGTAATCCTGGTTCGAGTAGTTGTAAAAACTAGAAAGATCCCTGAAATGCTGCTGAATTAAGGAGAAGGTGGTCAGAGCAGTGGGCAGACCTGCAGTATAACCCCCAGGTTTCCACTCGTGTGGACCTCGGAAATCTGCAGGTGAATTCTCAGCTGCAGTTGTCGCTAATTAGATCTCCAAGGTCTGGTGTTACTAAAACTGTTTGTTCCTGAATGTTATGGCAAAGGAGGGATACTTGCCTCCCCGTGTCAAGGCTCCATATGCTTTATCCTACTCCGTCATAACGAACTAGATAATAATCTCGGAGTAGCTCTCCTAATTTACTCATGGAGACCAACAAGGGGGTTTGAGGAGAGACGGGATTTAGTCCTTCCCACTTTCTATAAATACTGCTCCATTGTGGACAAATCATTTTGATCTGACTTTGCCCATTTATTTTGCTTTCTATTCAGTAAATAATAAATCACGCTGTGTCCAAATGAATATCAAATGTCTAATGTAGCTGTAGGATGATTAACTGCTTCTCTGAGAGGTTCAAGGTAAAACCATCTCCAGCACTGCTGGCTTAGGTGTCTCTGAAATCTGATTCAGGAGTGGCTGCTAATTCTGATTTCTTTCTTACCAGGAAAAATGGTGAATGTCCCCCTGGAGCAGCTGCCTCTCCTTTTTAAGGCCGTTCTACATTCCTGCAAGACGAGCGTGAGCAAAGAGTGAGCCCAGCTGGCCCCGGCCGGTGCCTTACGCTGTGAGCTGGCTCACCCCGGGAGAGGGGCAAAGGCCATCCAGGCAGGAGATGGGGCAGGGGCGGCCCTGCCCTTGTAGCAAGAATCTTTTTTGTTTGTTTTTGTTTTTTTACTCTTTTTCCTATATATTTATTTCACGACAGAGTTGAATGTATGATCTTCAACACGATGCACATGGTTCTGTAGGAATGCAGCAGATGCATTCTCCAGCGGTTTACAGAATGTGAAGATGTTTAATGTTACAGTGTTTGTTAGGGTTAGTTCTTTTGTATTTGGGGCTGGGGACCGAGATGACTAAGACTACCTCAAGGAGAAGATGCTGTTCATGCACTGCTCTTTCCATGGTTTGTATCCAAAAGCGTTTGTCATAGAGAGCAAACGGCCTCCCCGTGTCGACAGAGCTGTTGGTACCCCAAAGGGACGACTTTGGAGAATTGGGTAGTAGAGAAGTGCCAAGCTTTTTTCTTTAAGTTTAAAAAGGCAGGGAGTGGAGAAGAAGGAGAAGCCTGTCTGGGCAGTTGGTTTCTTTTCCCCTGGCAGTTTCTAGATGCAGGTTTCCCAGTGGGATGGCAGTGTCTGGAACTGTGAGGGGCTTGCTGCCCCTGTATCCCTCTGGGGAGCTGTGGGCAGGGGTCTACCCCAACCCCTCCTGGCCAGCTGCCCTCTCACTATTCCCACAACATGTTCCAATTCCACTGAAATTTTGTTCCTGCAGTTCGTAGCAGGCTCCTGGCATTACACAAAGGTGCTCTTGTTGCTAGAGAACTGCAAGTACTTTCTCATCACTTCCTTAACATCCATTTTAGATTCACAAAAGCAGGAAAAACCTACTTAGAGAAGAGGCAGGATTGCCCCCTTTATTGTGTTCTTCTGAGATGGTACCTGACTCTTGAAGCTTCTGCAGTGCAGCAATCCCCATTTCTGGGAGCAGTTAATGTACCATGTGGTTAAATGTGACCTGTGTAATGGGGTGAGGGACTCCAGTGTCGTCTGGTATGGCTTTCTCTGCTGGACTCAGGGAATGTGTGTTTCATAGTTCATCCTGCCAGGACTGTTCTGCTGCTTGTGGAATCTTAGGAAAAACAGCATTACTGCAGTCCTTGGTGACCTGCTCTGTCCTAGGTGTTGCAAGGCTTGGATTTTCTATTTGCAAGCTCCCCACCGCTCCAGATGGGGAACTGGTTTGATGGCAACTGATTAGTTGATGGAGTGATTGCTGAGTGCTGGTGTTCAGCTTAACTTAGGCATTCTCATGAGTGATCTCATGGCTTCTGCTCATAGTGGGGAGGTTGGATGACATGCTCTTGTTCTCATCTCCTTCAGTACGAATTAATGTTCAAAGACTCAGTCACTCTCCTAGACAGTCCTGGCTAGATTTCCCTCCCTGTCTCCTTAGATGTAGATCTGACATTTGTGTAGCAATATGGTTCATTGACAGGTGTTTGAATACTGATTTAAAAATATTTGGGGAAACAGCTTTTGATCCTTCAGGGTCGAAGGGACGAGTCGCTCCCTCTTTGGCTTGCCCTGATGACAGCGTGGCACAGGGCGGGCACAGCCCGGGGGAGCTGCAGCTGCCGTGGATGAACGTGGTGGGGAACAGGAGAAAAATCCCATTCACCAAAGTCGTCTTCCCCTCGCTCCCTCCCTCCCCCCTTCTCTCCCCCCGGCCCAGCGGGTGCTCCCTGGGTGCAGCCCCTGGGACACGGTGACCCCTGGCTCGGCACGCCTCGGTCAGGCAGTGGCGGTGCCGATGGCTGCGCTCGCCCCACTGCTGGCTGGGCACCCCCTTGGGCATCTTCAGCTCAACGGTTTCCCTTTTCTCAAAGTCCATAGCTGCTGATTTGTCATTATTTAAACAGGATGTTACGGGTAACAGCTGCTGGGCCCAGCAGCAGCTCAGCTCGATGGAGCTTCACACCCAAAGGTGGTTCCGTAAATCTCATTTACTTTGACAGTACAATGAGACACACGTGTATTCTCAGGAAAGCCTTCTGCATACAGCCTATACCTCATGTGTACAGGGGAAGATTGTAGTGTACCTGTTTGTAAGTTAGAAAGTATTTCTCAGCTTTTAAGTTTAATTTCTGAATAGCTTGATATGATCTTTTTATTACGGGTTATTTCTGGCTTGCTGTTTTATACACTCAAGGAATTGTTAAAA
This sequence comes from Myiozetetes cayanensis, assembly GCF_022539395.1. NCBI lineage: Eukaryota > Metazoa > Chordata > Aves > Passeriformes > Tyrannidae > Myiozetetes > Myiozetetes cayanensis. The sequence goes on along the minus strand of NW_026087445.1, from coordinate 9,815,235 downwards.
TTACATAGGAGTAATTTTATTCTACAGTGAATTATTATAATCTGTTGATAAGTGTTTTAATTAGTGTACATAAAAACAGTCATCTTATTGCCAGCCATCCAACAAAATAATCTATTGGGTAATCTGTGGTTTTCCAAAATAGCCTCCCAAAACTAATGCTGTACCAACAACAACCAAAAACCTAAATGCAGTTAGGATGATGAACGGACATGACATTTCTACTTTCTGTTGTAGAAAGCAAATTTTCCAAAGGTTGATTGGCAGCAGTATCCGTTCCCAAGTACTCATTTGCTGTAGGGAGTAGAAAATCCTTCCTGAACTGACAGGTAGGGAAGCAGCAAACAGAACAGAATCACCGGACAGTCATTCCTGATATCTTCTGCACCAAGTCCTCTAACGACTTGTATTTTTTAAACAGGGTAAAGTGAATGTGTTGCATTGCAAACTCAGGTATTATGAGAAGGTAGGAGTGTAGCTAGAGACGTAGAGATGTTAGGTCAGTCACTAGATGTATTTGTGAATTTGGTTTGAAGGACACCCTGGAAAGGTTGGAATTTTTGTTCCATTCTTCACGTAACATTCGGTTTACAGGGACTCATATTTTATTTGTGCTTAATGCTAGTAGGGGGAAGTTCATTATCTTAGGTACCTATCTGCTCTTGCTTATCTGACCTTCTGTCAGAGAGGAATCAATCAACAATAATAGTCTTTGGTAGAATTTTCTGCCATGACAAGTCAATTTTTATCCCTGATTTGAAAGATAAATTGGTTGGCTGACCCCCTCCTCTCCTTCAAAGCGTCTGTGCAGATGGAAAGCTGAAGAGTTACTTTTAATCCGAGCAGAGATTTGGGACATAAATTTGAAGCTCTTGGGCTCATGTTCTTGGAGGGTTGGTGCTGAGGGGTCCTCGCTGCAGTTGTGCAGTTTGAAGGTGTCCCCAGGCCAGGAGTGGAGCAGGAACTGCTGCCACCGGCTGATGGGGCGAGTGTGAGCCCCTGGGGCCTCAGCAAAAGCTTTTGGAAGGTGCCTGAGTTTTCTTCCACTTGAGCTCAGGCTCCTGCCGGGTAGGGAGTCCTTGTCCTGAGCATGTCCAGCCCTGCAGGAGGGCAGGGGATGAGGGGCATCCAGGATGCTCAGAGGTGCTGGGCACCCCAAAACTGGTGGGCTCTGGGCATGGCAGAAGTGCAGTGGCAGGAGCTCACTCTGCACTGCGTTGCGTGTGCATTAGGTACTGCTCAGCTGTGAATTGTGCCAGTGGCCGTCATCTTTCTCCTCTCATGCCCACCGTGCTCTGCAGAGGCACTGTGTGCTTTGGGTCATCCAGGAGCAACTCTGGACTCCTCTGGGACTCTTAAATCCACAACTTTAATTCTGAAATCTTTTGCCATGTCCCAGCACACACAGGGCGCAGGGGGCAGGCGGGTGAGCCGCGGTCAGTGGGATCATCAGCCAGTGCAGCTGAGCTGCTGCCCCAGTAACACCCCTGTTCCCAGTGCTGGGGCATTGCTTTGAGAGTGAGGGGTCCCAGGGATGTGAACAGGGCTCCTGGGCTGCTCTGGCTTGCCAGGGTAGGCCTGGGTGGCTGTGCCACCACCCTGCAAAGGCTCAAGTGCCACTCGCTGCTGTCCCTCCTGTGCCACACATGGCAGGATCTGCCCTGGCTCTTCAGGCTTCTGCACAGACCCGCAGCCACCTCAGGTTCAGGAGTTTAAGTCTTGTCCTTCAAACCAACTTTTTTTAACAAAACTTGAATTTCTTTTACCTTTACTACATTTTTTAAAAGTTAAAAAAGGAAAAAAAAAAAAGATTCTCCTGTGAATGTGCTATTTCCCGCTCGTTCTTTCTTCCTTCTTAGTTTTGATTTGAAGCTATGAAGCTCTGTGTCTGTGAAAATGTTGTTATTTCTCAGGATAATAAGCGGCAATCATCCCTGCCACATGAAAGGCAGGAGAAAGGGGGAAACTTGGGGAACTAGTTTAAGTATGAAACTAATTTTTAAGTTGTAGATGATGTGTAAATGGAGGGAAATGCATAGGTGTCAGTGTCAAGCTGTGGTGTTTCTCTGGGTTCACGGTGTGTTGTTTCAATACACAGAAGCTCAGGGATAAGTATTTAAAATGTGACCCAGAGAAACCCTAGTTTTGATGTTGCAACAGTTGCTTCTTTCATGACTTGTCTGAGAGCTGACCAAAGCCCCGTATGGGGATTTTGGAGGAAAAGCTTTAGGTTTGGCTGTGGGGTTTGCCTGCTGAAGGCTCAGGTGTGGTTCTATGGGCAAGCATCCCCAAGGTGTGTGGTGCTGCCAGCACATCAGCCCCTGGGTCTGGGGGAGGTTTGTCTCTATTTCTGCATTACCTCATCCTCCTGCCTTTGGTGTTAAATGCATTTGAGTGCTCGTGGAAAAGGGGAAACAAGAATTCCTCATTGTGCCCCTGGCAGCCAGTCCCAGGGCTCTGGACTCTGTTGCTTATGAATTACGGCATCTTAATTTCCACCAGTACAACTTTCTCACCGTGGTCAGAAGGTTGTAGTCAGAGAGAGGGACTGGTGGATTACACCTGCTACGAGTGTCCGAACGGCCCGTCCAGCCGTGGGCAGAGCCAGCGCTGAACCAAAGCCAGTGAAAGTTTGCAGGGCTGAAACTCCCCTCCCAGCACCCTCAGCCAGCATCCGCACACTGGAGCTTAAATGGGCCCACAGAAAGACGGGGAGGCAAATCCAGGCAGTGTCTTCCCCTTGGAAAAAACCTTCTAAATAGCTCCTGTGAGCTGCCTCTGACAAGTCCGTGAAAGAAGCAACATGGTTCAGTGGAAGAAAAACCTCCAAGGGCAAAAAGAAACAGAAATTGAAACCAGGTGACGATCAACCTTAACAAAGCCTTTTGTGATTCATTGTTTTCTTTCAATTTATAAAATATCTTGTAATAGTTGATAACATTATTGACTCAATTTCCATAACTAAACTACCTCGTGTGACATCCTGTTTATCATCTCAAAGGGATTGTGTGAAAAACTAAACACTGCCAGTGTCTGTTGCCAGCGAGGAACAGGGGCTGTGATGGCTGAAATTGTGACTCCCTTCTCATGGGAGCCCCTCCTGGAGAGGTCGTGGCTCTTGTTAGTTTGGTTTTTGTTGGTGCCCATCCAGCCTGGCTCCAGCTCAGTCCTGGTGCAGAAGCTGTGTCTGTATCTGGGACCACACAGCTCCCTGTGTGTCCGTCCTGGGCAGGCAGCGGGGCCGGTGTGCTGTGCGTGCTTGTGTCGGCCCCTCGCTGGCTTGTGGGATGTTTCCAGGAGGGCTGCTCCAGGTTGTTGGGTCCTTCTGCTGCAGTTCCAAAGGGTGGTTTCTCCCATTCATTTTTCCCACAATCCCTTGTGTAAGTCAGGGAAGCAGGATGTTGCCTCAGCACGACACCCGGTGACCATTGGCACACTCAGAGCCGGGGCTGGGGCAGGGCGGCGTGTCCGGCCGGTGCCGCCCTGGCCCCGCGGGTGCCGCGCTGTGCCCGGGAGCTGCCCCTCGTCCCTGCGCCACGACCAAATGAATGTCTGTGCCGGCGTGTCCGGGCGGGACCGGCGCCAGCCCATGTCAGCCCGGCCTGCCCCTGCTCCGCTGCTCTGCTCTGGGACTTGACTACCTGTGGAAATGTGACCAATAAGTGTTGAATGCATGTTTAGCGAGTGTTTAGCTGAATGAACTAATAAATGTGAATTGTTCTGCAGTGCTGGTGTCTGCTGGTCCCTTGCACCTTCCCCCTTTGGCAAAGGCTCTCTCTTGGGGTTGGGGCCCCCGCAGGGTGTGGGAGCCCAGTGCCGGTCTGGGTGGCAGCCATGGCACTGCCCTGCCCTGCCACTACCCTGGAATCATCTCTGGGTCCGGGGAAGGCCTCGGTGCTGTTGGTGCAGCTGGGACTGGGATGAGGGCACAAGCCCTGCCCAGAGCAGCTGCACCATGGGCTGGCAATGACCTCTGCTGAGAGCAGGGTTGTCTGGGGGGACCCTGCACCTTGGGGCGACAGGAGTGGAGAGAGTGCAGAGTGAAGATTTGCACAGTCTCTGGGCCCTGCCAAGCAATGGGTGCATGGTGGTCCCCATCTCCTGTCTGGGTCCCAGGAGGGGAAAGCAAGGGGATGGGTTTTCTCCTTTTAGTCATTGCACCCCTGCACTCACGGCATGGCCGCTGCACTGCTGTCACCAGGGGGTTCCAGTCTGGGGGATGACCAAAACGTGTGGAGGTTTGGGTGGGTCACTGTCACCACAGGGTGTGGCAGGAGGAGGGTTTGCACCATTAGCAGCAGGAGGAGTCATCCAAAGAAGCAACTGCACCAGAGATGCTTGGCCAGCGTGCTCCAGAGAGAGGAACTGCAGGAATCATTTAGCAATCCCTGGTGTTGCTGAGGTGGGTGTGTGTTAAAAGCCTGAGCAGCTCTTTCCACATTCACACTCCAGTGCATGGGAGCACACGTGGGGGCCCACTCAGATGTCGTGCAGCTGCAAAGGCAGCTCCAAGTGAGCAGCCAGCCCCGCTCTGCAGGTCCTGTCAGGAGCGGCTGCCCCGCTCCTCTGCTGAGCGCTCTCAAGGCTCCTGCCCTCTCATTGTGTTTGTTTTCCTTGCTGACAGCATTCCCCTCGGCGCAGCAGCTCCAGCGGCTTTGACACGGTGCCACCCGGGATTCATCCCCTGTGATGGGGCCCTGGAGGCCGGCAGTGGAGGGTCTCTCTGGGAGGTGGCAGAGGATGCTCCATGCACGTGGGGTGATGGGTTTGTCCTTACCTTCAAACCAAGCTGGAGCTGCACAGAGGTGACAAGGGGGCTTTTCCCCTCACTCTGGCACAAGGGGCTGCCTGGAAAGGAGGACTGGAGTGGGAAAAGTACCAGCACATTTTAATTTTCAGCTCAACCCCTACTGACCACTGTATTTTGATTAGAGCTCTGCTTCCTTTTCATCTCGGTGCTCCAGCAGGTGACAACTGCCACAGCCTCGTGCACGCGGCGCAATAGTTTATCGCCGAAGGCCAGCGGCTCTATGAATTCAGAGCCAGCGCAGAACAAATCACACTGTCACCAACGTCAAACTTGTTAACCTGATCTTTGGTGGATCACTAGTGTCAACATTGCACGGGACATACATTATCAGGCCCAAGGACTTTGGGAGATGTTTGTCAGGCTGCTCTGTCACAGTCCCACTCTTGACCTTCGCAAAGTAACTTTCAAGGGTAAGTTGCTTTCCTCTTGACAAGAGTGGCTGTTCCCAGGAGTGTCACCCCATGGGCAGAAGCTGGGACACGGCTGTGGGGTCAACTGGGTCACCTCCCTGCAGCATTGGGGTCAGCCCAGCAATGGTGAAGGATCTGCTGGGATGGTCCTGTGAGGCCTCTTCCAGGGTTGGGGGAGGTTTTCCATTGATGTCCATGCCTGCCCATATCTATTCCATGAGCTTCTCCCCATCTTGTCACCAACTGGTCCCACATCTCATCTCTTGCCTGGCCACTGTCCTTTTGGAGTTTAAACCTGAAACCCAGACTGCTGAGTGCAGCAGACTGGTGGGCTGCCATTGACCAGACCATCACAAGTCTCTCACATCTCAGTTTGCCAAGTGTGGGTGCTTCTGAGGGGTTGGTCACTGCAGAGGTCAGATGAAGGACATGCCACCACAGCTGGGCTGGTAACAGCAGGGAGAGGAGGTGTGTGCTCCCGGTAAGCCCCTGCACAAGCTCCAGGGGGGAGTTGGGCTTTGTGGTACCTTTGCTGGGGGTGGTGGATGCCCTCCCTGCAGCCCCCACAAGCCGGGGGGGAACAGTGCCACAGGATGGCCTGGGCACCCTGTGTGGGTCTGGGTGCTGGGAGGTCTGCAGGTTAGGACTGTGCTGGAGAGGATGTGGCTCGTGGCTGAAGGGACCCCGAGGCAAGTGCTGGATCTGTGCTCCACGTTACTGTCCTTGTGGGCTGACCCTGCTAATCAGCTGTGAAAGAGGGAGAAAGCTGGAAAGAAATCTTTCTCTCTGCTAACCTCATCACAATAAAGATTCCTATAAAGAGCTCTTATCCTTGAAGAAAATGAGGCGCATAAGCAGGAATAGTAAACAAAAGGCTGTCATTTTGACCCAGGAGTGCTTCATGTTGTTGGCAACTGCCAAGAGGAAACATAAAGAGAGGCTGCATCCAAGTCCCAATTATGCAGAACTATGTGACTGATATGTCAATGAGTCCCCCCGGGAGGAGACCACCAGCGCTTCCCAGCGCTGCCTGCGCAGGATCTGCACCCTCCGCCATGTGCCAGGCCGCCCGCGCCCCGCGCAGGTGTGTGGCACCGCAGGAATGCGGGGGACAAGGTAATGTCACCGCCGACGGCCTCGCCGCGCGCGCATTATCGGCACGGGCCCCGGAGTCAGGGACTGCGGGCAGGCAGCGGGGTTTGGCAAACGGTAGTGCCGGCCACACCTGCTGCAGGCACGCTCCGGGAACGTGGCGCAGGCAGGAGGGCTGCCCCGCGCCGATAAGCTGAGTGGATGGAGATAAAATCCGAGCAGGAGATATGCTTTGCTGAGCATCAAGGCTACGCACCAGCAAGGAGCCAAAGCACGCTGTGGCCCGCAGCGGGTGGTGTGGATCCACGGGCTCCAGCTGTGCTGTGGCCGTGCTGGGAGGACATGGAGCAGGGAAGTCACCAAACCAACAGCCAGGGCTTTGGTGCCAGATGTGCCAGTGTGCGGGCCTGTCGGCGGCACAAGACAGAGGCTGTGCTGCTCCCTTGGCTGTGACAACACCGTGACAGGGCAGCAACTTTGGGGCCTATCCCCAGCCCTGAATGTCTCCTCCCCAGCACATTCTGTGTGGCTGGAAGCCACAAACCACCTCATCCGTCCCTCCTGAGTGCTACGGTCCCCAAAATGTCACCTGTCTGCTCCTCCTCCCTGACCCCCGAGACCCCTGAGGCTGCCAGGAGCCGGCTCTACCCAGTGCCCGTGTGGCTGCTGCAGCACAGCCTTCCCAAATCCACCCTCGCGCCACCAGCCGGGTCCTGCCAGGCTGCACCGTGGCCCATGTGCTGGCCCTGACCGTGGCCACGCGCCCGCTGCAGGAGCTGGGCCACAGCCTTGGCCAGGGCCAGCGCAGAGGAAAGTGCCCAAGGCCGGCAGGGACGTATTTACCCCCGAAAGCACCTTGCTGCAAAAATAGCAAGTGGCCGGTGTGAGGCCGGGGCTTCCCGGGGGAACAATGCCTGGCAGGAGGAAGCGGCTGCGGCCGCCCCGCAGCCCCGTCCCGCCTCGCACGGCGCTGAGCCGCGAGCTGCTGCGTGCCGGCCCGGCAGGGACCTTGAACCTGCCACAGATTTATTTTCTCTGACATTGGCATCGCGTCGGAACATCTGGCATGTGGCTGATAATTGCTGGGGATCAGGGCGGAAGCCGCTCCGGGCCTGGCGCTTCTTCCAGAGCTCTGTTTTCATTAGTTTTTCTCCTCTCTTCAGCTGCAAAGCAAGGAAAAAACAAGCAGGGCTGTGCAGTCCATTCTCCTGCTCCTCTCCCTGCAGCACCGGGGGCTCTCTGCTCCCCCCACTCGTGGTGGGTACACTGCAGGGCATGTCACTGCCACACCACGTCAGGGCTGCGCTGATCGAGGGAGGGGACGAGCCTTTCGCTGACCCCTGAGCCCAGGGCTGTGGGCCCTGCCGTGCCGCCCAGATTGCCAGCGGCCACCTGGTCAGAGCTGAGCTGTGGCACAGCCCTCGCTGTGCTGGTGTGGGGCTCGAGGCCAGGGCAGCCACTCCTTCTTGGGACTGTCGTCACTGGGACGAAGCAGAGAGTGGACACTGCGCAAACGTGGGAAGACGCTGTGGTGATGGATGGCTGGAATGCAGGGCCGGCAGTGGGGGCAGATCCCTGCTCTGGTGGGATGGGGGGAGTCTCTTATGCAGCCTCCCATCCCAGCATTGCCATTCCCATGTTTCATGGGGTGGTTGGGACCCAAACCCTGGCACAGTGCCCATGGGTAGGACCATGCCCAGTGAAGGAACTTGGGGAATCGGATGTGGCAAACACAGCCGGAGCTTGGCTGCCTAGGCCCAGGTGCACTGCCTTTCTGCCAGTGCTGTTCTGGCACGAGCAGAGCTGCTGACCACAGGCACAAGTGAGCCCCGGGGACCCAGGAGTGGGGCCCTAAGTGAGGAGGAGCCTCTTCCCACCCTCCCTTGCAGAGGAGACCTCCCCTGGCCAAGGAGGCTGGGCTGTGTCCCAGTCCTGGGTGGGTGAAGTGGGCTCACGTTCCTCCCAGAAGTGTCCTGCCCCATGCCCTCGGCGCCCTCCCTCCCGCTCTGGACCGTAAATCAGGGTGGCCGTGGGTGCTGGTGAACTCCCTGCCGCCCGCCAGTGCCCCCCGCTCCCCGCAGGGTCTCCCTCCCGGGGCGTGTTATCTACTGCGGGGGTCCCACTTATCTCCACTGTCACTTTCTAATGCTAGTTTATGGGCAGTGTTCTGTAGCTTAATTATGATGTTTTTCAGCGCGGTCACGTGGCCACAGAAGCCAATAAGGCACCAAAGTGGGTCCATCCCGTCTGAGCCTGGCCCCCATGGGGAGGAGATTGGCTGGTGTCCTGCTCGGGGCGGCGTGTGCACAGCCAGAGCCCCGACACCTTCCCAGCGGACACAGGTCCCATAAATCCCCCAGCCTGCCGTGGACAGGGCAGCGGTGCCCACACCCCGTGGAGGCTCCTCGGGTCACAGCTCCTGGCCAGTGGCCGAGCGAGGCTCTCCCGCCCGCCGGCCCCACACGCAGCAGCCGTGCAGCCGCCTCGCGGTGAGTACGACCCCGTGGGGGGAACCAGTCACCCATCCCACCCTTCTCCCAGGCACTGCCGCCATTCCCCGGCATGGTGGCGGCCAAGGCCAGGGCTGGGGACATGGTGGGGCTTGGCGCGGAAGCCAGAGCTGAGTCTGGGCCTCTGCTTCCCTCCCCTTCCCTGCCAGCGGGCGTGGGGATGGCGGCTCTGCAGCCCGTGGGCAGCAGGGCGAGGCCTCACCGTCGCCTTGGCCCCTCGGCCACGCTGCTGCCCAGAAATGACTGAGGGGAGGACAGCCAGCGGTGCTGGGGGTCTCTGGTCACTCAAGGATTGGGTGTTGCCCATGGGAGCGCAGGCAGCCCCCACACCCTGGAGCAGGCGTGGGAGGCGTCCAGGACCCCTCAACCCTTGATGCTGGCTGAGCCCACGTCCCTCCCCAACCCACCCTGGCAGGGATCAGAGCCTTTGCCTCTGAGTTGCTTTTGTTCCTCGCAGTGTTTGCTCGGTTCTTCTCCCAGCCCACAGCCCCTCCTGGCTTTCTCTTCCCAGATGGCAGGCCCTGCTCCATGGCTGCCCAGCAGCTTCTCTGGGAGCTCGTGGCAAGCGAGGGGGCCATGGCCGAGGGGCTCTGCTGGTGGTGGGAGTGCTCCTTCCCGGCCGTATGGCGGCCGACCCGAACCGTGGGCTGCTCTGCTCCTATTCTTAGCCCAGGCTCCATTCCTGAGGGCTCTGGAGCGATGCTGCACCGAGCCCGTTTCCTGTTTGCCGCTCTCCCTGCCAGTGCTGCTTCCTACTCGCCGCACCCGCGGGCGGCAGCTGATGTGTGGGGCAAGCGGGTGGGGTGAGCCAGGCAGGATGAGAGGAGTGGGATGAGTCCTGCAGGACAAGCTGTGCGAGATCAGCTGTGTGGGGCCATCAGCCATGGCTCCCCTTCGCAGGGCACTGCCGGTGGCACAGCCCTCGGTCGTCCAGAGCTCCAGACACCCACAGCCCCGCGCCCTCCTGTGCTACTGCCCTAGAGCTGTGCCAGCAGCAGCCTCCTGTGGGACGGGCTCAGCTCCAGTGCCTCGGGCTCCCCATGGCCAAGTGCCTGGGTCGTGGCATGTGGCCTGGGAGCATCCTGATAAACAGGACGTGCCCATAGCCGGGTGCTGTGCTGGTCTGCAGCCATCATGGAACATTTTGTTACAAATCCCTAAGCATTGAATTGATCCCTGGTGTCTGACTGGCAGACCAGGACACTGTTAGCAGTGGGTGCTCCGGGTGGGGTGGTTGGTGCTTGGTCTGAACTGTCACCTCCTTAGTGGTGGCCCCAGAGGAGGTGTCAGGAGCTGCTGCACATCCTGGTCCTCCCCACACAGCCCTCCCTGGGCTGGCAGGGCCAGCTGGTGTGGGGTAATGGGGAGTTCTGACAAAGCCAGGGGTCCAGGGACGTGCACCGAGCAGAGCAGGCTCATGCTCAGACACAGTTAATTGTGCTCCAGTCCCGGGACTCCTGGTTCCCAGTGGATCGTGCCACTTTCAGGCCAGATACCCAGGGAGGTTGGGGGGCTCGTTGTTCCCCACAGATGATGCAGGGGAGCAAGAAGGGTCTCTCGTCTCTTCCTGCAGAGCGGTGCCCCCTGCCCGTCCCCGAGGAAGTCCCTGGGGGGATCCCCGGTGCTGCCGAGGCCTGGCCGAGCTGCTCCCCAGCCCAGCCGCCGAGTCCCCGGTCCCCGGGCCGGCGGGTCCCTCCGCCCCCGCCCCGTCCCCGCCGCCGCGAGCCTCCCGCTCTCCCAGAGGAGGTTCCCCAGCCCCGGGGGGCTGGCCGTGAGCCCGCACCAACATGGAGATGCTCTTCCAGGCGCTATAAAGAGCTCCGGCTCCCGCACCTGCCGCTCGGTCTCTGCCGCGCCCGCTCCTGCTCCGCACCCAGCGCCGGGGCTGGGGCCGCCGCCCGTCCCCTTCCCCGTCCCGTGCCGTCCCGCTGACCGCGGCTCGTCCCGCAGCAGGGCCGCTGGAGGGGATGGACTATTCCTATGATGAGGACCTGGACGAGCTCTGTCCGGTCTGCGGGGACAAGGTCTCCGGGTACCACTACGGGCTGCTCACCTGCGAGAGCTGCAAGGTAGGATCGGCTGGGGCGTGAGGGGTCGGGGCTGCGGGGCCGGGGCTGTGCGGGGCCGGGGAAACGTGGCTGGGGCTGTGCGGAGCTGGAGCTGTGCGGGACCGAGAATGCGGGACCGGGGAAGCGGGGCCGGGGCTGTGCGGGACCGGCGCCATGCGGGGCCGGGGCTGTGCGGGAAGAGCTGCACGGAGGAAAGGGGGCCGGGGCTCTGTAGGGAGCGGGGAGGGGGCTCTGCAGGGGCCGGGGCAGCGGGACCGGCCGCGGGGCTGCTCTCGCCCGTTTTCGTTAGCGGCGGATTCGCTCCCGGCGGTGGGACGGGAGCGCGGCCGCGACGGGAGCCCCGACAGCGGCGGGGGCGGCGGGACCCTCCGTCGGAGGCGGGTGAAGGGGACAGGGCGCTGATGCCAGGATGCCCGTGGCGGTGCCCCCCGCAACGCCGCCGTCCGCCGCCGCAGGGCTTCTTCAAGCGCACGGTGCAGAACAACAAGCACTACACCTGCACCGAGAGCCAGAGCTGCAAGATCGACAAGACCCAGCGCAAGCGCTGCCCCTACTGCCGCTTCCAGAAGTGCCTCACCGTGGGGATGCGCCTGGAAGGTAGGGACGGGCGGGCACGGCGGGGCCGGGGGCGGCGGCGGGGCCGGGAGCTGTGCGGGGACTGTGCGGGGACTGTGAGGGGCTGTGAGGGGCTGTGCGGTTCCCGGGACTGATCGCGCTGGTCCCACTGCCGCCGCCTCCCCGGACTGGTCATTCCCGTGGCCGCTTCGATTCCGTTTTTCCTTCCGAAGTTAAGAAAATATTCGTTTTTTCGCGTAGCCTCCTGTTTTTCCCTTGTTTCGTTTTGTTTTGTTTTTTTTTCCCCGGGGTTTTGTCTGCCACGGCTTCAACTTTCCAGGATTTTTTTTTTTGCTGGCAGGAAGGTTGGGAAATAGCAAATAAATTATTTTTTTCCTTAAGCACATAATTCCAGAAGCCGAGTCTTAAGGAAAACGTTAAAAATTATGGGGCTAGCAATAAAACTGCCGTAGACCCACCACGAATTGTATTTTTCCTCTCGGTGACATTTAATATAACGGATTTCTGACCCTCGAGGGGGCAATTCCAGCCCCATAGCCGCCTCCTCTCTCGTGTCGGCGCAGTCGATCCCGGCATCAGAGTCGGGCCCCGACAGCCACGAGTCGCGTGTTGTGGTTTCTGCAACATTCAGCAAGCGACAACGAAATATATTTGGGGGGCAGGTCGTTCGCACGGGGTGGTAGAGCAAAAGCAGAGGCAGAAGGGGCCACCCCACCCCAGAGTCAGCCGCCCCCCCCTCTCTTCTCCCCTGAAATCGTTTGTGTTTTGCAGCGGGGGGAACTGGACTGAGTCCCTCTCCGGCCGGGCTCAGTCCCTCTCCGGCCGGGCTCAGTCCCTCTCCGGCCGGGCTCAGTCCCTCTCCGGCCGGGCTCAGTCCCTCTCCGGCCGGGCTCAGTTCCTGGCTGGCCGGGCTCGCTGCGCGGGGCACAGCGCGGTTTATCGAAAGTCCTCCGTGTTCTCTCTCCGGGAGCAGGATGGGAGCCTGCGAGCAGCGGCGCAGGAGTAAGACACAACATCGAGCTGCAAAATCAGCCCCTGCAAACTCCCGGCGTGGGCTGGCTTCAAAAACAGATCCCAGTTTCACTCTCCTCTCTGGGCTGGAGTTACTGGTGACCTAAATCATTCCGTGCATGCTCTGGCAGCTTTGATCGAGGGGGATTTGAGCGTTGAGCAGGGGCTGGAGGCCCCTGGGAGAGTGGGCAGGGGCAACTCTTGGGGTGCCCGAAGGAGACAGGCATGGCTTTTTATCCCTTTCCAGTACCTTTTGTCTTGCTCACTGTGGAGGTCCTTTGGTCCCGGGGCTGTCCCAAACAGCCTTTTCTTGTTTATTTTCTTGCTGTTGGCCCCTTAGCTGAGCCGGGCTGTCAAGGGGATCACCCAGTGGAGGGTGATATTCCTATGGAGCCATCTCTTTTTTGGTAAAAAACAAAGATCACTTCTCCTCAGCTCCTAGTATTTTTGGGCAAGGCATCTGAGGTGATGCTTTGGAGGTGAGTCTCCAGCTCCACAGGACAAGAGCAAGCCCAAGATGCTCGATTTTGGGGGCAGCGTTGACACAGGTACCCCTCAAAGTGCCTGAAGGGAGGCTGGAGGGAAGCCCAGCACAGGAGCAGCACAGCCCTGGCCCAAGTCTGCCACAGCCCTTGGTCAGCCCCTGGGCACTACCCTGGGCACACCCATGCCTCTGCCTGGGCAAGGGGAGGCAGAGCCTGGCCAGCAGCCTGTCCCAGCCCAGGTCTGCGTGGGGGCGAGGGCAGGAGAGGCAGTGGGAGCGGAAAGCGGGGGCTGCAGGGTGCTGAAGACCCCTCCTGCTGCCATGTGGGTGTGTGACTTGGGGGTCACCTGGAGAGGGTTTTTGGAGGGGGTTGCTGTGGGTGAAGACTCTTCCTGGGTTGGCTCCACTCAGGCCCCCTTGCTCTGGAGGTCAGGGCACATCGTTTCCTTCATAGCTGCCAAGTGGGACGCAGCAAATGGCAAGTTGTTCCTGATCCCAAGTGTGGCACAAATGGCAGGAAAAGCAGAGCAGGAGGGAATTAAAAGGCCCCTTCTCCCTTTGTGTTCTTGCTGTGAGCGGGGAGGAGATGTATGTGGTTGCCTGCAGAGGGTTTGTGAGACTGGACTGACAAACTTGCTGTTTGGGGGGCTTGGGCAGCACCAGGGGGGTCTCTGCCTGTGCACCCTTGCCCAGGGTCATGGGAGTCCCTGTGGGATGCAAACCCTGGGCATTGCTGGCCTGACCTCAAGCAGTGGTGGGTATACATCACTTCGAGTGGGGGTGAGATTTGGGCTTTAGGTGTGCTCTGGCTCTGGGATGTGTGGCTGGGGCTGCCAGGCCTGCCCGTGCCAGCTCGGGCTGCCAGCTGTGCTTGCCCACAGGAGACCCTAGCTTGGATATGCACAGTGCTGATTGTGGCACCTCCCTGGTACCCCTAAGTCCAGCACTGTCTCGGGGCAGCTCTCTGCTGCCCAGAGGGGTGTGGGGAGGCTCTCAGGGGCGGGGGCCACGGCACCCCTCGCTTCAGAGGCTGCTGCTGGCTGCCCACTCCCAGCGAGATGCTGTTTTCATGAATAAAGAATGAGGGAGGAAGCCAGGGCGGCTCTCCTGGGAGCACATTCCTGCTCATCCTGGAAATGCTGCTGCTCCCGACCACACTCCCGCCTTTCCAGCCTGCCTGGGGAGCACTGGGGAGGTGCTCTGGCTCTCCGGGGGGGCTGGCTGCGCGCCCCAGGATAAGTAGGCGAAAGAGAGGCAGAGGTAACAGATGACACACAAAGCAAGACCCGCTGGCTGTCAGCAGGAACATGAACTAGCAGAGGGTTTTTTGCCTTTGATGCTCAGCCTGCGAGCTGCTCTCGCTGGCTCACTCCTCCGTCCCTCTGCGCTGCCGTCCAGCTCCCAGCTCCTGGCTCCCAGCTCCCAGCTCCCGGCTTCCAGTGATCTGAGGCTCTTCCAAGGGGTAAATCAGGGCAGCAGCCCCTGGGAGCACAGCAAGGCAGTGCAGAGGGACGGGCTCCTGCTGCAGAGAAGCACCTGCTCCCTTGCTTATTGACATATTCTTGGGTTTCTTTTGGTGCTAAATGGGAATGTCTGCTTTGCTGCAGCCGGGACATTGTGATGGGCTGTTGGAGTGACTGTGCCAGCAGGATGCTCCAGCAGAGCCCCTTGGCGAGGCTGTACCTGCAGGGCTGGCAGCCTCCTGTCCAGAGGCCAGGGTGAAGTGCACCCACTGGGACCTGCTGTCCGTGCTGCTCGAGAAAGAGGGAGATTTGCAGAAAAGCAGCACGTGCAGCTGGGATGCAGGGAACCAGGGTCCTGAGGGGGCTGCGGGGTCCCAGGCTCTGCCGAAACAAGGAAATCCTGGGGCTGGTCCAGTGTCAGGGTTGTTAAAATGAAAGTGGATGTCAAGCCCCCTCATCTGCTCAGGCTTCAAGGGCTGTCCTCTCAATCCATGGGGGATGGAAACCACTTTATCCCCCAGCTTGTTTTATAGTTAGAGCCAAATGCCTCTTCCTTTCCTGCAATTTCTAGAGGCTCTGAGAGTGACATTGGCTGGGCTGAGTGGCACAACCTGCTGTCCACTTTATGGGAAGGTCTTCGTGGTGCCCCAAAAACCCTTTTCACCATCAAGTCGTGTGTCTCCCCACCCCCCCTTTTTCTCTGTGCCGTGTGGAAGCCCTGATCTTCCTCTGTGAGGGTTCTCTGCAGCCTCTGCCCTCTCTCTGTCCCCAGCTGTCCGTGCAGACCGGATGCGGGGAGGGAGGAACAAGTTTGGCCCCATGTACAAGCGGGACCGTGCCTTAAAGCAGCAGAAGAAAGCTCTGATCCGTGCCAACGGCTTCAAGCTGGAGACGGTGCCTCAGATCATGTCCCCGGTGCAGAGCGACTACAGCCTGTCCTCCACCATCCACAGCATCCACGCCATGTCCAAGACCCTGCCGCCCAACCCCGCTGCCCTGACGCCCGTCGACTACGAGCGCAGCCCCTACGGGACGCCCTCCCTGGGAATGACTGTGCCCGGCCACGCGCCGCTCCCCGGATACCACTACCCCTCCTTCCCCAACCGCACCATCAAGTCGGAGTACCCCGACCACTACACAAACGTGCACGAGTCTGTGCCTGCCTACGTGTACCCAGAGACCTACCCCAGCAGCTCTCCCCCCGACATCCCCGAGGTCATCCTGAAGCTGCTGCAGCTGGAGCCCGACGAGGCCCAGGTGAAGGCACGGATACTGGCCTGCCTGCAGCAAGAGCAGGGCAAGGGCCGGCACGAGAAGCTCAGCACCTTTGGCCTCATGTGCAAGATGGCTGACCAGACCCTCTTCTCCATCGTGGAGTGGGCACGGAGCTGCATCTTCTTCAAGGAGCTGGAGGTAGGAGCCCGGCAGCGGGGAGGGACGCTGCTCTGGGCGGGCGATGGGAGGCTGCCATGCCATGAGGATGGGGTGCTGCTGTGGGCAGGACTGAGGTGGAGGAGCTGTGAGGGCAGGGCAGCACTCGTGGACACAAGCCTGGTGCTGTCACAGCAGATCTGCTGGCACATCCCTGTCCCTCTCCCAGCTCCCTGCACGGCGGGGCTGGAGGCACGGTGGCCCAGCTGCGGTGCCAGAGCGATTCCCACTGCCGTGTGGGGCTGATGATTTCAGATTCATCAAGGCAGGGGCAGGTGTGGAGGCAATCGCCGGCAGAGTGACTGCGGTGTCAAGCTCAAGATATAATTGAAAAATGTAACATTGAGGAATTATAGTTGAGACAATTCTCTCCTCCGCCTTTAGGAGGAAAATCGATGTGGTCAGGTGAGTTCTATTAGCGCCAGGCAGCCAGGGCAGGGCTGGCTGGGGTGGGGGACAGCACCAGGCCCACTCCAGAACTGTGCCTGCTGCCAGCAGCCCACGAGTGTGGCCGGCTGGGGGACATGCAGCTGAGCCCCATCCCACCAGGACATCCCCTTAGCAAATGCCCCTGAACATTTACTGGACCCAGTTTAGCAGGGCTGGGGCAGCCTCTGCCATCCTGCACACATTGCCAGGCTTTCAGACATTTTCCATTCATGCTCTGCACTGACCTAAGTTCCCAAACCGGTGCAAAAATGGGAAAGAAAATTTGTGCCATGGTCAAAATCCAGAGAGCCCCATCCCGAGGCATCTGAGAGACATGGGTGCCTTCTAGTGCTTTCAGCGTGAGGCTGTGCCACCTGGCTGGCCAAAATCACCTTCTTCCCGTGGGGCTGTGGGGATGGTACTGTGGGACAGGACCAGGCTCTTCCCTGTGCCATGGTGCCATGGGCACCATGGGGCTGAGCGTGGCCAAGCCTCACAGCTCAAAATAGCCCCCAGCTGCCAGAACAGTGTCAGGAAACGGCATTGTGGGGGTGGGTCAGGCTTGTTTCAATCATATCAGTGTCCAGCCTGGATTTTGGGAACAGGGTGGTTGTTGTTTTCCAGGAGATATTGTAAACAGTGTAAATTCAGTTCCTGGCGGTATTGCTGTGTAGCCTTGTAAATCCATTGTTAGCCTGACTGTGCCACCAAAATAGGCTGTTTCTGTGTGAATCCTTGGTGGTGGGTGCTCCTCCTGCTGTGGGGCTCTGGGGAGGATGACAGGCCTCACGTGGGCAGGGGCAGCTGTGTCCTGCAGGGAGCAGGTCATGTCCCCTGCCATGCCCAGGACATGGGGTTCAGTGCTCAGGGATAGGAGCTCAGCTGGGATCCACATCCACCTCTGCCATCTCAGGGGCTCGTGCCTTTGACCTTCATCCACATGGTGACTGTAGAGTGCATTCCCAGCATTTTGCAGGGCCAGGGACTTCAGGACACCTCATTCCCCTCTGGCTCCGGCAGGGGAACGCAGTGTCGCCGTCCTTGGCTCCCTCCCCTGCGCTGACTCTGCGGCACAACGGGGCAGGTCCAAGCCCCAGCACAGAGTGGAGGTGCCCAGGTGCCCCAGGATGGTGCTGGGGCTGCCCCCTGCCCCCCCAGCATGGTGCAAACTCCCCAGTGCAGGGCAGTGGCTTCTCCCTGGCCATGGTGAGAGCAGCTGGTGGGAAGGAGTAGGTTTGAGATCTTGAATCCCCATTGCTGCTCCCGCCCAGCACACAAGCAGATGGCTGCTGGGGCGGTAAATGGACTCCTGCTAGCACAGGGTGTATGGCTGTCCCTAAAGCCCGCACCGGGGGACACGGCAACCTCTGAGACCGATGGCCACTGGTGCAGGCAGTCCCTGCTGGGTGCTCGGGGCTCCTCGGAGCAGGGATGCCAGCAGCCCTCTCCATCCCATGGGAAGGTCTGTGTGAAAGTGAGGGTGCCCGGTCCCATCGGGGATGGGCTGTTGGCCCAGGCCAGGGTGGGGATTGAGGCTGGAAGGGCACTGTGCTGGGATATTGCTCCAGGGCACCGTGCAGGGCTCACATCACACATGGAGGGGTTGCAGACAGGTGAGAAGGGGCATGCAGGCAGATGACCCCATCATGCCAAGCCCTGCCTGAACCCTCCTAGCTGTCTGCAGAGAGCTGGCTTCTCCCCAGAGCCTCAGAGGGGGCCTGGAGAGGAAGAAGAAAATCTTCAGGGACATGGGGACCTGCTGGCTCACGCCTGGCCAGGATGAGCCTTTGGTCCCTGCCCAGGGAGAAGGAGACCAGGTTTCTCTGGAGCTGGCCAGTCTTGTTCCCGTTCTCATTCCTGGCCCAGCAGTCTGGTGGGGGGCAGACTGGGTGCTTTTCCCTCTCCTCCTGAGGGGGTGGCTGGGCTGGGAGATGCTGGGGAGCAGCCCCCCGGCTCCGCTGCCGTGCCCGGGGGAGGAGGGGGGCGATGGGCTAATGGCCTCTTGACATCGGCTCACACGCCACGTCCGCCCGCAGGCGCGGGGCAGTCAGATTGAAAACAGATTTAACTTCCCAGATATATCGTTTCATTTAAGGGCCAGTAATTCTGTCAGTCTGCCACTGACAAACGAGGGTCCCCATGCCAATCCGCCGGGAGACTGATGTCGCGGCGCTCATCTCGTGTCACCAGGAGGAGAATTACGGACTGCGCTGGCCTTCGGAGGCAAGACTAATAACGCTGTGCGGCAGAGGGGGATTTGGGGGCCCGCTTGTTTATCGAGGGCCGGCCAGGCAGCCGCGGCGCGAGGCCGCGCGGGCGGAGGTGGAAGAGGTCAGCGCTGACGCCCATAAATACGAACTTTAACTGAGTCTAGATGAGATGTGTCAGGACTGAGGGAAGATTTGCAGCATCTCTTCAGGAAGAAAAATATGGGCCGGGGGTGAAATATATTTTGTTGGGTCGTGAGTCTCAGGCAACTTTGTCCTTTCAGATGTAATTTTTTTATATATATATGGAGAGAGGCAGACAGGGAGATGTGCATGCACACACATATGTGCTCTTGCACACTCACATTGTGTCTGGTTTTGGAGTGGTTTATAGGTTTATATAGGTGTCACTGCCGTACCTACATATCAATATTGTGCACACAGGGTTGCAGTGACCTTTAGATTGGGATGAGCAGCCAGGAATGTTAAACAAATTGCCACGGTTTCAACCCGAAGGCCAGGCTGGGCTGGGTGTGCAGAGGGTCCCTGTGCTGCAAGAGGGGCACGGCACAGCCACAGGGTGATGGGATGATGCTGACCCCTCCTCTGCCCCTTTGTGCCACGGGCAAGCACCAGTGATGGGGGATGCTGAGGGCAGCACCATTCCCATGGACCGAGGGCTCCCTGCGCTCGCTGGGTCTGTTGCTGGGCTGCTCTCCCTCGGTCCTCGTCAGAGATCTCAGAGCCACCACGAAGCCTGTTTGCAGTCAGTTGCTTCTCTGCCTTTCGCATCTGTGGGTCATCTTGACCCCATCTCCTGGCCAATGGCCAGAGCATTTTTGGCAGATTTAAAGTCTCCTTCTGGTCGTGGATGCTGCAGCAATGTTTAGCATCCCATGCACTGGGGGAAATGTGATGCTTCCCCTGCCTGTGTTGTCCTGACCAGCACAGCCCTGCCTGCAGAGCCCTGGTGCTCGTGCAGCCTGGGCCACAGCAGCATGGGAGCCAGCAGGGAGAGGAGATTCTGGTCTCGCTGCACTGCTTCTGCTGGTGTTTGCTTTAAGCTACCCATCCTGGTGGTATCTGGGCAGGGGGATGGGGACATGAATTCACCATTAACACCTTGGACTTGTGTGAGGTTTTGATTGCAGGTGGCTGGTGGACATAAATCCACTTTCGCACCTCTCGGTAGCTGAGGTGTTGGGTCCTGCTCACACCCAGTAATTGCTGGGGCTGTGGCTCGGGGCACTGACGTGTGTCCTCCACCTGTGTGAGGGTCATGAGACAAATCCTGCACCTGAGGTCTGGGTGGAGGCCTGGAGAGCATCTCTGGATAGGAGGCAGGTCAGGGACACTCCTTGTGCCCGTGCCTGGGGATTGATGTCCCGGGACCCACTCAGGGCTTCCTGTCAAAGCGGGACTGCTGATGGTCACTCTGCTTCCTAACAGAGATGCAGGAGGGCAGCAGTGGTACCCAAGGTGGGGGATGCCCTGAGCCAGCTGTGCAGGGAGCAGTGAGCACAGTGAGCACTGTCCCCAGGTGGCCTGGGAATGTTTTGGGAGCCCCAGCACTCCCAGGGGCTTTCTCCCTTCTTACCTACAATCCCACAGGGAGGCTTGTAGGAGTTTAAAACTACACCCACATGCAGGTCCTGAAGCCCTTGCCTGGGCAGCATCACCCCTGACTCTGCACTCTCTCCCTCCCCTCTGGTGCCATCCCAGACCCTTTGCCCACAGGGAACTGCATTTTCTGTAGGTCACAGGCCATCAGCAGCCCCAGTGACAGGGGATTGCTCTCCCAGCATGGCGGGAGGGATGGTGTTTGCAGCGTGTTTTGTGAATGGGTTAAATGTTTGCTTTAAAAAAAAGGTAAAAATTGCCTCTCAAAGGCAGCTTGCATTAGGCCCTTGATAAAGCACTCCGTGGAAAAGCCTTGACATCAGAAGAGGAAGATCCTTTGCTTAACTTTAACTTGGATTGTGTGTGCTGCCGCCTGGCTGGGAGGATTGATTGCCTCACAGTGCCCCTCCATCAGCAGCCCTCTGCTCCTGGGAGGCCAGGCCAGTGTGGGGGGCAGCCAGGTGAGCCCAGCCAGAGCCCCCTGCAGCAGAGCCACAGTGCCAGAGCAGGGCTGTGGGGCCTGCCCACTGCCACCCAGCCCGGGGCATGGGGACACCCAGCTTGGTGCTGGGACCTCTCTATGGCCCCCAGCCCTGAGTAGCCCACTGAGCCCCCAGCCCACCCTGTCGTGTTCCCAGCCACATCACCCCCACGCCACGGCCATGTGGCTCTGGTGCACTGCGACGCTCCCAGGGAACACCGCGGCACACCGGAGTGTGCTGGCAAGGGAACAGCCATGCAGCAACCACACAGGGTGAAATGTGCTGCTGAGGGGCTGCAGGGAGGGAGCAGAAACCCCCCCAGAGTTTGGCAGGAGTTGATCAGCAATTCGTAAAGGAAGAAAAGATTTCAAAATTGTTGAAGTGTTTTCTTTTGGAAAAGCTAAATTTTTTTTAGAACTTTTTTCGAGGCAGAACCTTCTGTCTGTCCCTTCTGGAGCTCATCTCGCTCAGGAATGAGGCACAGGAAGGAGCTTCCAAAACAACGCCCCGGCTCAGCCGGAGCGGAGGCGCTCGGCACGGTCCGGGAGCGTGCAGCTGGGCTGGCAGAGAGCTGTGCACTGGGACCCCAGTGCCCTGCCAGGGCCATGAGCCTTGGGGCAGAGGTCACCATGGATGCAGAAAATCCCTGTTCTGTTTTGGTGCAGAATGAGCTTTTCCCCAGGTCTTTGTTCAGCAGCTGAACAGGAGCCTCACAGTCCACGCTGCTGGGCCAGGGAGCACGGCTCCTTCCCTGCCCTGGGCGATGGGGCAGGGGCAGCCCCACTGTGCCCCTGCCCTCCCTGCAGGTGGGTTCGTGCCTGGCAGGAGCTGGTGCTGCAGCCCCAGCCACCTCGCTGCCTTCCCTCCCCATCTCCCTCCCCATTTCCCTCCCCGCGCTGCTGCAGGACGGGCTCTGAGCACCCACTGCACTTGAGAAACAAATCCCGGGGAGCGCTGGCTCTGAGGCTCTGAGACCATAAAGCTCTTTCTCATCTGGCTTCTATTCCTTTTGCAATCTCCCAGCGCCGGTTTATTGCAGCCTCTTCAGCAAAACGAGGGCATTATCCAGCCCTGTGATGCTGCATCTGTCTTCCCTCTATTAAAGGGGGAGCACAATGGCCCTGCAGAGCTCAGCTGCTGGTACTGGATTTGCTCCGCAGGGAGACAGTACCATAATCCCAGCCCTTTCCCTACACCAGCCCTGTAGGAGTGGGGGGGTCCAGGCAGGACAGGAGTTCAGCTCTCTGTGGAAAGGATTTGGGGTGTGAAGAGCAGTGCCGAGGGGACGTAGCTGGCGACCCACGGTGGTTCTCAGTGGGGTGGTGGGAGGGCAGCTGAGCTCCCCGTGCCAGGACAGGAGAGTGCCCAGTGTTCTGACATGACTCTGGGTACGGGGGCCTGGCAGAGCTCTTGGTTCTGCCAAATGTAGCCTTTGGCTCTGGCTGCTCGTCCTGCCAGTCACTGGTGCTGCCTGCAGTCCCTGGCACCCTGCAGGACCTTTTGGGACCCTTCCAGCGTGGTCCTGGCTGGAGCTCTCACAGGGGCAGTCCCAGGTGTTCCTCTGGCCTGTGCCTGCACGTACACACAGCACCAGTGTGAGCGTGCACGTGACACGCGTGTTGGTGCGTGGGCAGGGCTGGGCTGGCAGCTGCAGGGCACAGCCATGCCCCGGCTCCCCCACGGCCCTGCTGCCCCCCCGGACCCGCCAGCCCCACTGGGGAGGAGAGGATGGTCTTCTTTCGTTTAAAAGTATCCAGAGGGACTGCCTGGACACACAGGCCCTTTGTGCAGCCACTGCACATCCCTCCTGCAGTCATTTTGTTAAAATTTTTGTGCAATTCGGGGAGGTTGTGCCTGGTGGGGGAAAACCAGTGCTGATAAGATCCAGCAAGTGCCACTGAAACACACTGAGCTGCTTTGAAGCCAGCTCTGCACAGCCATCTACCCCTCTCCTCTCCTCCAGTTCAGGGTCCCCCTTTCTGGGATGCAGCTCCAGCTCTCCCTGCTCATCCAAGGGCCCCCCTGCCATGGGATGTGTGCCAGGTGCAGGGTGGGTGCTGTGCAGTGCAGTGTGCTGGGTGTCAGCCGTGCTGCTCCTGCTCCCTTTCAGGTGGGTGACCAGATGAAGCTGCTGCAGAACTGCTGGAGTGAGCTGCTGGTGTTCGACCACGTCTACCGGCAGCTGCAGCACGGCAAGGAGCACAGCGTGCTGCTGGTCACCGGCCAGGAGGTGAGCAGTGGCCAGGGGACTGTGCTCCGGAGGGGTGGGGGCTGCCTGTGGGCGTGGGGTGAATTTTTGATTGCTTCTGGCCCAGTGTGGCCAACCAGGCATAGGGCAGATGGGTTTGTTTGCTGTACTATGGGTCTGCTTGTGCAGAAGGTCCCATCCCATCCCATCCCATCCCATCCCATCCCATCCCATCCCATCCCACCACACAGCTCCTGGTTCTGGAGAAAATTATTCTGTATGGAAAGATCAACAGCCCTACCTGTACTCTCAGTGGTGGGATGTGAAGAGGGGCCCCTTCCTTCCCTTAGGGGTGGCTTTTGGAGATGGGGTGCCTACAACATCAGCACTCTATGAAGGGCTCTCCTGTTTTAAATGAGGTTCCCGTTTCACCCACTGGCCTTTTCTTTGACACCCCTCATTCTCAGTGGGCACTCAGGGCTGGTTCCAAGCTGGTTCCCAGCTCTTGCCCTGTGTGGGGTTCCCTGCAGCAGGTTATGTGGGGCTGGGGCTGCCAAAGCTGATGCCATCCCGATCCTCGCAGGTGGACATGTCAACCATCGCAGCCCAGGCCGGCTCCATCCTGAACACGCTGGTGCTGCGGGCGCAGGAGCTCGTCCTGCACTTGCACTCGCTCCAGGTGGACCGGCACGAATTTGTCTGCCTCAAGTTCCTCATCCTCTTCAGCCTCGGTGAGCACTGCTTTGGGGGCTCTGGGACGAGGGGCTCACTCTGAGGAGTGATGGCCGTGCTGGGGTGCAGGGTCTGGGTGTGGGAGCACAGCTGAGGGAGCGTGCCCAGCCCGGGGTCCCGCTGTGTGATGAAGGGGCTCCCAATGAGGAGCCATGGCTGGGACCTGCCTTTCCCCCCACCAGGGCTCTGAGGGGTCTCCTGCCGCAGGCTGGGCTGTGCTCCAGCTGCAGGGGACACTGCCATCCCCTTGACCAAGTGGGGCCTGTTTTGGTCACTTGCCCATCAGGCTGGCAGGGAAACAAGCACTGATAGGGCTGTGGCAAAACAGGCGTGTTGACAGAGGCGCAGCGGGCCGGGCCGGCCGTATCTGCCGGCGTTTGCGTCACAGGGCCCGAGCGCCGCGCTGGACGGGGCTCTCTGCTCCTGATTAGGCTGAGCCCGCAGCCTGCGGCCCGGCCCAGGCGGTGGGTTCACACGCTCCCACCTCACCCAGACTAAACAACACCGAGCTGCAGGCACTGTTGTCAGAGCTGGAAACCTCCCTGGGGTGGCACAGCGGCTCAGCTCTGATCCTGCCCTGCTCCTGCCCCGCTCCGGCCCCACTCCCACCCTGGTCATGCTGCCCACACTGCAGGGAGCATCTCCACATGCACTGCGGCCAGGGATGTGTCTCCATTCCCTGCAGGCTTCCCCCAAGGCAGGGGTGCCCAGTGTAGTCCCAGGGATCTCAGCCCTGGGCAGGGCAGCGCAGCTGTGGGTGGTGCTGAGCCCCACAGGGACCCCAAGGGTGCCCAGCTGCCATCACCACAGGTACTGGCACCTTCCCCTTGGGGGCAGATCTCCCCTCCCGGTGTGAGGCCTGCAGGGGGTTCATATGGCTGCCACACTCACGCCTGTGCCTCTGCAGCTGCCTCCCTTCCCACACCTCCTCAGTGGCTGCTGATTGCACCCGCCCCACGGACAGGAACAGCCATTTCCCCAGGGAAGCTGGGCTCCCTGCAGCATCCAAGTGATGGTGCTGGGATGGTGAGCCCAGCTTGTGGCAGACCTGTTTCCATCTCCATCCTTGTCCCTATCCGAGCCCATCCCTGCCCCTGCCCCAGTGCCTTAGCCTGTGCTTGCCCTTCTCCATCCATGAGGTCCTATCTAGGGACCAGGGGTGGGAGCCACACTGCCATCCCGTTCTGCACCTGCAGCATCTCCTCCCTCAGCTTTCCTTTCCTCTGGAGCTGTTTTGAAATCCAGAGAATGGAGATGCGATAATTCCCCGCTGGAACAGTGATAAGGTGGGGCACAAACAGTGCCCGGGCTGGGAAATGAAGGAGCTGGGGGGGCTCGTACCCCGAGCCAGGACCTTCCTCGGCCACTGCCCGAAGGTTCAGACCAGCAGAGCTGGGTCCCCACCGTGCTGCCGTGTGTCCCCTCTGGCCCCCTTGGCACTGCACGGGGAGCAGGAACAGCACCCACCCCGATGGCTTCCCTGGAGCAGTGGCTTTCAGGGAGGGCGTGGAATCCAGTAGCTGGGTTTTCCCATACATCGTTTTGCCCCATATGCAACTTTTTCTCTCCATGTTGCAGAGCTCACTCAGAGTAATTTGCCCTTCGCAGGCTCAGCTGTAGAGGACGGGACTGTGTATTATGTGCAGGATGTAATTGCCTTTAACAAGAGAATTTCCACATTTACCACTCTGCCACAGCACAGTCAAAGCCAAGCCCTGCTCACAAGAGCTGCCATTTGAGTTCTAAATAGATTTCTCTCCTGAGCAGGTAAAGAGATTTAATTAAAATTAGGGCTTCTCAAAATAGCAATATTTATGAGGACGGCACAGGTTAGCTTTGTTCTACAGAAGGGCTTAATAGAGCCTTAATGGATTGACCTATCATTCGATTTCATGACTTACATTCATGAAGCAGCTACTCTTGGGGAGGGGAGGAAGAGAGGCTTTTATAGCCCACATTCCCTTAAGCGTTTGCAATTTATCAGCAGCTTCTCCCAAACAAAAGGAGCTGTGAATAGGAAGAACACTTGAGGGCATAGAAATAATCCCAGGCATATCTGTATGTGTGATGGGAGGCTTTGTCACAGGACAGTCTTTGCAACTGCTGCAGTGTCTCTAAATGAAGTGAGTCAATGTTATTTGGACAACATTCTTTATTCCTTGCAGGAATGAAAAGATTATTCAAATATTCAATTAAACAGTGAATAGGGTCTTTCAGAGAACCAGGTGAGTTCATCGAGTAGAACTAGCTATTGTTGAGCCAACTCAGGGGATAGATTTGACATTTATCAATATAACTTCTTTTTTTTTAATGACATGCACAATAACCTTATGCAGATAAAGAGATTTCGTAACAAGAACCCGGGTAGGAGGAGACAATAGGAGCAAATGTGCCGCCCAGTGAAAAGGGAAGGGTGATCTGATAAAGTACATCTTGGCACAACCTGTGCCCTTTGTGCCTGTAGCCACAGTGCCCATCCTGGCCAGAGGCTGGGGCTCCCTGGGGGCCCACAGCCCCCCAGCTCTGCCTCTGCTCCCTGGGGGCTCTGCAGGCCCCCCAGCTGCACCTCTGCTCCCCAGCCCCTGACCCTTGGGGGCTCCTGGCTTTGCTGGGCTGCAGCAGCCTCGGGTGCCATGGTCCCTCTGAGGGAGCCCTGTGGGGACAGGTGGTGGTGACAGGGCTACAGACACCCCCACCCAGTGGCACAGGGGTCCTGTCTGCTCCCTCCTGCTCAGGCACCTCCATCACCAGCACTGCATTTTGCCCTCCCAAATGTTGCTCAGCCCTCTGGGTACAGCCACATTCAGCTCCCCACCTTTTAGGGATGCAAGCCAGAAATAACCCCCAAACTCTCAGCTGTCTCGGCCAGAACCCATGCCCGTATTGCCCTGTTTCCCTGAATTTGGCTGTGCATCAGCAGCTGTGGGCCCTGGGCAGCAGACCTGGTGGGGCTGTGACCGAGGCAGGCCTGCTGGGCTCCTCGTGCTGCACAGTTAATCCATTAAATCTTCTTGCCCCAGCTGGGCTCGGGGCCAGGGCTGGCAGCAAGGTCACTGTTGGGTAGGTCTGGTACCGTTGCTGTGTGTGGCTGTAGGTGGTGATGGGGCAACACACGGCACTGGTTCCCTAAAGCCACCGAAATCCCTGTGCAGGGCCAGTTGAATGTGTTGCACTGATTGGAAGTCAACACCTCGCCACGGAGCACTCCTGGCAACCTGAGAGCTGAGGCAGCACCCTTGGAGAGCAAACCCCAGCTCAGGCCACCCCAAAAGCCTGGAGAACCCCCAGCCCATGAGCGTGGGTTGTCCCTGCAGTCAGAGGAGACCACCCCTGCCCTGGGGCTGTGCCTGCCCCAGCTCTTGCAGCTCTGCCTTCAGGACTGCAGCAGCCTCTTGCTGCCAGATCCTGCCTGCACCTTGGTGCCACTGCCTGCTGTGCTGCTTCCCACCCTGCTGGCAGCAGATCTGGCAGTGGGATTATGGGAAGCTCCTGCAGCCCTGGCGAGGCGTGGAGGATTAGGGTTTCTAGGCTGGTGAGCCTGGTTGCCACATTGGAAAGACCAGGTTTATCAGGGAATTAACTCAGCCGCTTCCTTGACCTTCGGGAATTAAAGGGGGTTGATGGCAGCGGCTCCTGCTGCGTGAACACAGCTGGCAGCACCTTCTGGCTTTGCCTCTTCCTGGGCAGAGAGGGCAGGGGGACACCAGTCCCGCAGCCAGGGGGTTTGGAATCTGTCTTCAGCATCAGGGGAGACTTGGGAGGCAGAGCAGGGACAGGGAGCCCACGGCTGGACAGGGATGGGGCATGACACTCCTCCTGCACTGTGTTTTCCTGCATGGGGAGCACCACCCCCACCCAGGAGCGTGGGTCTCTCCTGGCTCACCCAGCACGGCATGGCGTGGATGGGGCAGGCACATGAGTTTGGCAGCATTTCATCCTCCTCCTCCTCCTTGCAGACGTGAAGTACCTGGAGAACCACACGCTGGCTAAGGATGCCCAGGAGAAGGCCAACGCGGCGCTGCTGGAGTACACGGTGTGCCACTACCCCCACTCCACGGACAAGTTTCGCCAGCTGCTGCTGTGGCTGGCGGAGGTCCGGGCGCTGAGCATGCAGGCAGAGGAGTACCTGTACCACAAGCACCTGAGCGGGGAGGTGCCCTGCAATAACCTCCTCATCGAGATGCTGCACGCCAAGCGGACTTGAGCACGGCCGCCAGCACGACGCGGCGCAGCCCCAGTGCCACCAGCAGCGCGGCAGGGGCGGGACTGGTGCCCGGGGCTGGCTGCCTTCCACCCTGCCTTCCTCAGTGATGCTATTTAACCTCTGCTATTGGAAACGTCCCAGCTGGTTTCACACACAGCAAGGACGGTTGAGGCTGCAGGGCCGTGGGCTCGGCTGCTGACCTGCCCCGCTGAGGCGCTGCCCCAGCTCCACCGCACGCCTGGTGCCTGAGCCTGTCACCTGCAGACCCGGCTCAGCAGCACCGAGGAAGGGTAAAGCCTGTCCCAGCTTTTCTCCTATCTCTGCTCCTCTCCTGCTATCCCTACCAGCTGTTTCTTCACCTTCCCAACCCTGCCCCACGTCTCAGGGGCCCTCGTGCACAGGGCAGGGGAGAGGTGAGGTGAACCCCCTCCAGGCTGTGGTTTTGTGGTGGTTGGGGTGTCTCCAGGCACTGGGGGAGCACACAAAGGAGCCACGCAGAGCACTGGGGCTGGGCTGGAAGGGTTGGCCCTATGCAGTCTTATGACCCCAAGGTGCACATGCTGTGTCCCACCGGCAAAGCGAGGGTAGGCAGGGGTGGGCAGTGCTGAGTCCTCAGCTGAGGATCATTTTCCCAGTGCCTGCTGGTGCTGGGGGCAGCAGCTGTGGCTTTGCAGGCCGTGGCAGTCGCAGTGCCCAGAGCCCACAGCTGTCCGTGGGCAGCACAGCTCTGTCCTGCCCACAGGTGATGGCGGCAGGGCACCCAGGCAGGAGGGAGCTGCAGGCAGGTGCCCAGGAGCTTGGAGAATTCTGGGGAGCTCTGCAGCCCCCTTTCTGCATTTACCAGCCCACATGCATGGTTAGGGAGGAATAAAGATTTTCCTGCACTTTGTGTTGGGCCCCCACACCCCCTCTTGAGGTCTGCGGTGTCCCCAAGCCGAAGCCGCAGGCAAAGAGCTCTCTGTTCCTCTCCCATCATGGGACAGGGGCTCACAAACAGGACTGGGAGCACTGGGGACATGCCAGACTCTCACTGCTGCTTTCTCTCAATCTCAGCCATGCTCTCCTCTCCTCCTCTCCTCTCCTCTGCCCCAGCAGGCAGCCCCTGCCCCTGCCTGACCCTCAGCTCCGTGGGCTCCTCCACAGGGTTGGGTCGGCCGGGATTGCTCCCCAGGTCGGGGGGTCTCCCTGTCCCCAGGGGCCATCGCCCGCCGTGGCTCTGCAGAGCCGGTGCCTTGAGGAGCCACAGAGGCTGCGCCCGGAGCTGAGTGGTTTGTGAAGCTTGTTAGATGCAGAAGAGTATGTTTGTCTCTGCTTTAACACGTTTGTGCATTTTCCTCCTGAAGTCTGTGGTTTGGTTTCACCTTCTTCTTTTTGTGAACTTAAAGAACTGGAGAAAATGGTTTGGGAGGTTAAGATGTTTTATTTTCAGAAAATGAAAAGTGTCCTTAAGTGTCTTTCTCTCTGTCTCTCACATCCTTTTCTCCCTCTTATCCCTCCCCTTCCCCAATACTCCCCCTTCCTTCCCAGGCAGGAGGTTACCAACTTCCTTGTCAGGAGTAAACCACTGTAATAAATTTTGCAGTTCATTTAAAAAGGCAAACTTTGTCTTTTTTGACTGTCTTTCTTCCGCTCCTGGTTGGTGTTCCCCCAGCTCCCCATGGGCAGGGGAGCAGTGCTCAGCTCCCGGTGCCCACTCCTGGGGTGCTGCCTGCCTTTGTGGGACCGGGACACTGGCTGTGAGACAGGGCCACTGCTACTGTGGGATTCAAAGCATCAGTGCCTCGAGGTCTGGTAAAGAATGCTGCAGGGAACTGCCATAGTGACTCTGAGAGTGTTTTTTGGAGTGAGCTCAGTAATGGCAACATTTACGGGCTGTTAGAACGATTATCCTAGGCTTGGATTGCTCACATAGCTCCTGGTGGTTACCGTGGCCCCTGGCCTGGCACACACCATGGCAGGGAGCAAAGCCATGGCAAAGCACAGAGCTCTGCCACAGACTGACATAGATGTGGTGAGTGTAGGATTTCGGTGCTGGGGGTGCCCCAAGGCCCACCCCTCTCTGCCCCTGGAGGTGCTTGGCTGACTCCAGCCAAGTGACAGTCCCCACACCAACCCCACCCCCTGCCCAGCACAGGGTGGTTCTAGGGCTGCAGAGCCCAATGCGTAAATACAGACTGGGCAGCACGTGCTGTGCTGGGATTGGGGAACATGGAGAACACAAGAGAGGGCACGGGGGAGTGGGCAGTGCCCTGGTCCTTGTACTGTGGCCAAACCCCCTCTGCTGTGCTCAGCTACACAGAGACACTGCACGAGCCCCTTCCCTTGGACACAGTGCAACAAGGAGAGAAGGTTGTCTTTAAAATCAGCATTTACTGTTGTCATAATCAGTAAAACCTCACCACGCTGTCTGTACTCTAAACACTACAGAGGTAACAGAGGAACAGGGAGGGAAAACAGAATCCAGCTGGCGAGGGGCTACACCAGCCAGGCAGGAGCCCAGGCGGGAGCAGGGAGAGGATTTTTGTCATAAACAGCAGAAGATGCTGTTGATGTCAGCTGGTTTAGAAAAGGCTTGGAGCCAGCTGCTGGCTTCCCTAGTGCACGTGCTTCCTATGCAGCCTGTCCCCAGCCCTGCCCTGGCACAGTGGTGTGGGGCCAGCAGCGGGGCTGGGGAAGGAGCCATCCTCACTGGCACAGACCACGGGCATGTAGAGGCTGCACGAGCCACAGGGACCCCCAGCACAAGTACCTGCTGTTGGCTGCAAGCCCAGGAGAGGAGCAGGGCCAGCAGCAGCAGCAGATGAAAGCCCACGAGACCCCACAGTACCCCAGTCCTGACTTGGTTTCACCTGCACATGCTGCTGGGGAGAAGTGCAGGGTGACAGGGACAGCCCTCCAGGGGAAGCCAGCTCCTCCAACCCGCCGTCCTTCCCAACTGTTGGAAAACCCCTGGTGTTGTAGCCTCGTCACCCAGAAACTTCTCAGAAACCTAAAGCAAAAGAGAGACAGTCTCTGTAACACGGTCCTTTGGCAGGGAGCCAAAGCAGCAGCCATGCACGGGGCCAGGGCTGTAGGAGAAACCTCTTCTTCCCTGCTCAGTCACCTGCCTGAGCACAGCAGCCACTGCTGAAAGCACGGGAGAATGAGCTTTACATGGGATTCAGTGAAAATACCAGCACTGCCATGGCAGGAAACACCCATGGCCCATGGGCTGCACCTCCTCCACAAGGGACCCATCGGGAGGGACTGTGGCACCAGCAGTGATCCCCCCACAGGGCAGCCCAGCAGGGTCAGCACGGGGGGGCCCTGCATTTCTCCCCGTGACACTCAGGTGTTCGCCTGGCTTTGAATCCCAAAGACTCATAAATGCCTTGTATTCTCAAACCAATCTTGTTTAACGCAGTACAGTGAGAGTTGCAGAATTACTCAGTATCGATCAGAGGAAGGCTGGGCCGTGGAGACAAGATCCATGTTGCTATGTGTGGCTTAGCAACATATAAACGTATTCAAAGCGAATAATGAAATTATCGAGGGGAAACAAAGCAGCCATCACTTGAGGAGATGGAGGATGTGGAAGCCTCTTGGAGCCCTTGTTTGCCAAGACAAGGAAGATGGGACTTATTGTTTGTGCAAATATGTGAGCCCCCCCAGCCATCCCCTGCTCACAAAAAGGGTGCAATGAAGGCGGCAGCACTCTCTGCACAGGGCAGCTCTGTACAGCTGGGCTGGAGCTCATTACTGCACAATGCTGCCTGAGCTGAGCCCTGCTGGGGGGAGCCCAAATACCGGGAAGGGGAGAGCCAATGCCTGCCTCTGGCCACAACCATGCTGCAAAACTCCCCATTTCTATGGTTCTGAAACTAGCATGGGATTTACCTGGGTTTTATCCACCCTCTTCCTCACCCATCCCATCTCACACCTCCCCATGGACCCACTGGCCATCTCTTGAGCTGGGAGCCAGTGCCATGCCCACAGCTCTCAGAGGAGCATGGCTGAGGCCCTGGAGCACACAAGAGCTGGGAGATTGTGAGCACACCCACGAACTGTCCCCAACTCTCCCCACTGCCCTGAGGGGCATATGGGCTCTGCCAGAGCTCCTGTTGCTGGCAGCACCATTTTCATCCGAGCAGGATGGCAACTTTGAAATAAAGATACCCGAGGTAAATATGTCTCCTTTCATTCAGCTATTTGGGAGAAAACAACAACTAGAAGAGGGGATGGTGTCTGAGCTGAAATGATCTGTCCCTGCTCATCACCAAGGTTTTGGGTTTGCTGACCCTGGCATCTCTTACCCAAGATTTCCACAGTGCTTTGCTCTGTGAACAAGCTGTGAAGGCAGAGGTCTGTGTGAGGCTAAGTGGCCCTGGAGGCCCCCGGGCACCCCTGCAGCTGGGTGCTACAGCCTTTCATTATCTGCTGCAGTGGCTGGAAGCTCTTGTGGCTGAGCCCGGAGCAGCGCGGCGAGGCCGGCACCGGCACTGTGCCGCACGTGGCTCCACGTGCACAAGTGCACAGAGGAGAGCTCTTCTGCTTCAAGATCTTCTCCTTCACCCTGGGCTGAAGGACTGCCCAGCCACGGGCACCCTGGCCCCGGGGCCAGGCGGGAGCAGCGCTCAGGGCTGGGGGGTGGCCGAGCACAGCACCCCCCGCACACCCCGGCTGCTGCCACGGCCACGGCGACCGAGACCAGCCTGCCGTGTCCATCACCCAGCGGGCAGACACGGGCCTTTAGAAACACACTGAGGACCTACCTGAGAAAATAACGCCAAACTTAACAACCCTATTTGCATAGCTGGAGTTTAATAACACGTGGGTCATAAAATATCCAGGAGTGGCTGAGGGTGGGTCAGAGCACAAATGCATGTGCTGGATGCAGCCCTGACTGTCTCTGAGACCCTGCTCCTATGCCCGAAATGCTGCAGCACATCTGCTCCTGGATGCCACCATTTCTGCCTTTCTCATGTGCCCACTGGGAGGAGGAAAGCTGCACTGCTTCTGGGTGGCATAATCTCAAAAATAGTCTGAGGATGCCCTGCTTAGACACTTCATGTGGAGCAAACCGAGAAACCTGCTAATGCACTGCTTCCCTTGACAAAAGAAAACATCACAATGTAGAAAAAATATGATCATTCCTCACTGCTCTGTCTGCCTGAGGGGCCCCATCCAGAGGCTGCACTGGCAGCGCTGGGAGTACCCAGCAGTTGTTGGTAAAGAAAATAAAGCTAAATATGCCCCATTTGTCTCCTGAGGAGTTGAGGACTTGCCCAAAGCCAGGCTGGGAAGCCAGAGGGGAGCAGGGAGCTGTGGCTGGCTGGCCTCTCCCCAGCACTGCTGTTAAGCAGAGGTTTGGGGCTTAGGAGGGATTTCTGGTTTTAATTTTACCCACCTCCATGGTGACATTGGCCTTTCTACAACCTGAAAATGAAGATGCTAAATGGCTGCTTTTAAGCTCATAAATCCAGCTCTGTCTGAAACCCCCACCTTCCCTGGCTTTCCTTCTTTGGGATCATGGCACTCCCAGGACCCGCCGGTATTTTCTGCCGCTGCTGCTGGTTTAAAATACCCCAGGGCAGCAAAGAGCTGCTGCCACCCCTGGAAGTAGCCCAGGTCCTGCCAAGCAGCAAGGGCAGGTCCCTACTGCACCCCAAGGAGCAGCTGTGTTGGGGGGGTGCAGGCAGAGAGCTCAGCATCAGGTCCCTGCAGGTCCTCCCTGCCCCTCTGCCGCCTGTCTGTACCCGTGACCCGCAGCTCTCCTGGCACAGAGGGGCCCAGGGAGCCAGTGGGCAGTGACATCTGGCACAGGTGGGCAGCAAGAAAGGTGCAGAGACATGGGGAGAAACCAGGTGGGTGCCCTGAGACAGGCACCCTCAGCTGATCCACCAGTGCTGCCAGGACAGGCAGTGCCACTGGCAGAGCTGCTGGGGCTCCGTTTTTCCCCAGCCCTCCCTCATCTGCTCAGATATCTCAACAGCCTGGCCAGGATAGGACCCACCAGGGCAGTTTGGAAATAAAACAATTCTTGAAGCCTGAGCAGAAACCAGCTGCCCTCTGGGCAGCCCTCCACCGCACAACCCAGCATCAGCAGTAACCAAAATCACAGAAAATGATGGAGGCAAATGTTACCTGAGGATTTGAATGCTGTCAGCTCTACGGCCTGAAAGAGGGAGAATGTGTGTTAGCAGAAGGTGCAGGTCTGGTGCTGGTGGTAGCCCCTCACCACACACCCTGGGGCCAGGCAGGGCTCCCCAGCGCCCAGTGCAGTGTCCCACCACTGAGCCACCACCAGCCTGGTAACCAGAGCCTTCCTCCCTGTCCCCGAGGGATGGCCCCTGGCAGAGCTGCACCTCTCAGCAGTGGTGAGCTGACACCCAGCTCCACACACCCACTCTAGGGAGCCTGCCAGCCCTGTGGTGACCCCCCCCAGGCTGCTCACCATCCTGGAGACCACAGGAAAATCCAGGAAAGGAGGAGAGAGAGCTCTGTCCCTCTGTGCTG
Organism: Myiozetetes cayanensis; assembly: GCF_022539395.1. Taxonomy (NCBI): domain Eukaryota; kingdom Metazoa; phylum Chordata; class Aves; order Passeriformes; family Tyrannidae; genus Myiozetetes; species Myiozetetes cayanensis. The sequence continues at coordinate 9,781,025 of NW_026087445.1, read as the reverse complement.
TGGTGGAAAGAGCCTGCACAGTCTGTGCTTAGGGGCTGGTTAACGCTCTGGGAGATGTGAAATTCCTATTCCCAGTCCAACAACAACAAATATCACCAAACAACATTTAAAAAAGCTGAAACACGAAGAACATCTCGTCTGTGTTTGTATCTTCACTCGCTCAGTGTTTTGTCATTTTAAGTGTTTTCAAACGTTTTTAAGTAGCTTCTTCTCTTCATCCAAACTATTGTGCAGCTGCCAGTGACATTCTGAATCCGCCGCTCCTCCAGCGAGTGCCATGACTCACTGAGCTGGGGAGCAGGGAAAACAGCCCTGGCTTATATAACTGGTGAGCTCTGAAAGCAGCCCCCGTGCAGGCAGAACGCAGCCCCCACCCAGGCAGGGTGGCACCACGCGGGGCACAAGTGTACCCACCAGCCCTGCGGTGGGGCTGGGGCTGCGAGGGACCCTCCCAGTGCCAGCTGAGGGCTCGCAGCGGCACCGCGGGGGCTCCGGGAGCTGCTGCAGCACCCACACCCACTCAGCCTCAGCCCTCGCTGCACCCACGTTGGTCGAAAAGGAAACAAGCACATTAAAAATGCAATGTTTATGCAGTAAAGATACAGCAAAGCCCTCGGTGACCCTCACATGGAGGGAAGCACTTTCTGTCTCTGCCCGCTCAGAAATGCCACGGCCTTGGCATTTAGGAGGGCTGCTGTCTCCCAGTGCCCCTGCCCTGGGGAGCTCGGGCCCCTGGGCTAATCCTGCGTCCCACGTGTCACATCTGGTGCCAGGAGCTTAGCCCTGGCCCCAGTTCACACAGCCAGCACCTGGCTGGCTGGGAAAAGCATCACCTGCTACCAAGTCCTGGTGTTGTTCAGCACAAGGGGAGGAACAGCCTTAACCACAATATAAATCATGAGAGATGGAAATATGGATTTTATCGAGTGGCTTCCAAATGATATGCCAGCTATAGAAGTATTATCTATTGGATAAATAAGAGCTGTCTATGTGACACAGGTTTTCAAAGGATAAATATTAGAGAGGGAAAGAGAGATCCTTCAGTGAGAGACTCATGAAAGTAGTGTTGGATTTTATTCTGAGGAAATTACAGCACTTGTATGTCAAGTGCACAAGGACTGATGATCATTTCAATAGTGGGAGATGGAAGTGGCAGTACAGTAGTCAAATTTAAATATTGTTTCCTGCTTTAGGCCATGCCTTGTTGAGCTCTCCATCCCACTGCAGGTAGCACAACCCAGCCTGCCCTCCTGGGGCAGATGTAACTTGCCCAGGGCAGGGACAGCAAGCTCCTGCTGCCTGATTTAACCTGCTGTCCCTGGGAAAAGTCTCCTGCCTTGATCCATACCAACCTCAGTTTGGTGCTTCAGGGTTCAAATTCACTGGCACCTTGTGTTCCTGCACACCCCTGCAGTACCCACCCCCCTGACACGGCAGTGGGGCTGGTTCCCCATCGGCTCAGGGCTCAGTTCTTGCCTTGGAAATCGGCTGTTCTGGGGCTGCCTCCTCTCCTGCCCTTGGGAATGTGCCCTCCCCTGTTGTCCCCACGGCCTGTCCCTGCCCAGCCCAGCCCCAGCTCAGGGGCCATCCCCACATAACTGCTGTGCTCTGTCTGAGGGTGAAGGTGGAAGAATGACAGATGTTACATACCGGTCTCTCAGGTGACATAATCGATGAAATTCCCATGGGAATTTTGGCTCCAAAATTTCCTACGGGGTGAAGCAGCACAATGAGTTTGGAGACCAGATAACAGAAATGTTCATGCTTTACAGGCACAAAACAGGTTATCTGTACCATTGCACCCACAAACTGGTTGGAGAACATGAAACATTTTTTCCCCAAAGCTGAACCCGCTATTTCCTACTGCCACCATTGCCAGTCCTTCTGCAGAAATTCACTGTAAGACACAGACATGGATTTTTGCCTCAAGAGAATGCAATGCTGCCTAACGTTGTCAAGCCCCCCTACCCATGCTCAGCCAGCCTGCAGGGCCCTGACCCCTCTGAGACCCCCATGCACAAGGACCCTGCCTTCCCCAGGAACCCTCAGGCAGCAGCACCAGACCCGAGTGCTCCCACGGACACAGTGAGCAAATGAGTTAACACAGGGCCAGGTGAATGTGCACTAAAATTCAAGCCTGGGGAATAACACTGTACTGCGTGTCATCACACAGCCTGGGCCAACAGGGACAACAATCCTCCTACCTCTGCTGGAGATGTTCTTCACTGGAGGCTCTTTCTGCGCAGGGCTTGGCAGGGCAGTCCCAGCTGCAGGACCCAGCTTCCCTGTCTCCCAGGAGGTCGTATTTCTTGGACTTGATAAGTAGTTGATGGGATGAGAGCAGTTCTGTAATCACAGGGAAGAGATACAGGACACTGAAAACTGCAACATGAGTCTTCCCTAGATCCAGATCCAACTTCAAAGATCGATTTCATCAGCACTGTGGCCTTTGGCTCCCACCCTGCCCTGGCACAGCAGGCTGGGATAGATTATCTTTGGGTCTGTGCTGTCCAACAGGACTGCAAAGAAGGGAGACAAGAGTTAAAAAAAATACTTCTTTCCAACATAATCTCCTCAAATGAGACCAAAGATACGGCTGGACCCTTCTCCAGGGGGTGTCTGTTGGATGAAGGGGCAGTGGGGATTCCTTCCAACCTACTGTGAACGAGAGGGCCTTCTTCTTGTCCTTCATCCTCTGGATGGCATTCCTCACCTGGAGCAGAGCAAGGACATTACAGAGGGCCAGAGCAGCTCTATCACAGCAAGAGATTCTCCAGCAAGTGATGGAGAAAAAGCAACCACTGTTGCAGAAGCACAGTCGGGGCTGTGCTGCCTGTTGCAACTCCTACAAACCCAGCTACCTCCAAAATTCTAATAAACTGTTGCTGTGATGAGAGACTGAAGCCAGCCAGGGGCACCTCTTACCTCACTGTTATAGATTGCGTAGACCAGGAATATGTACAGGCCCTGCAAAGGAGAGAGCAGAGGGAAGGTCAATGTACAGCTGGTCTGTGCTCCTTCAGTGGAGGAAATGGGTTTGGTGAGCACTGGAACGGGTAAGACTGGCACAGATGGTGGGCACAACACGGCCAGCGACAACCTTTCACACTTGAGACTGGGCTCTTCACAGAGGCTCCAGAGACAGTCCCTGCCCCAGCCCCTCTTCCTTCTCCTCCCCCCATTTCTCCTGGCATCACTCACCAGGACTCCACTTCCCAAGCCCAAAGCTCTCCCACACTCCCATTCACTCATGCATGTGAAATACCCCAGGAAACACCTCCTGTTCTCAGAAACAGAAACCACCAGGAACTAATTGCTAGGGGAACTGAAATCTGGGAAGCAGACCTCCCTTTCTGCCGAGCACCGACCCTGGGGTGCTCTAGCCAGCCTCCCACAGCCCGTGTGCAGCATGAGGGGATGGCTCCTCTGTCCCCTGCAGTGACAGACCACAGCATGGGCAGGACCCTCTAACCCAAACCCAGTGGGATGGACCCACAGGTTTTGCTCAGGCCCAGTCTGGACAATCCTCCCCTCTGGCACACCAGGGCAGCACAGTCCCAGCCACCCTCCCTGCTCACCAAAGCAGCGGTGCCTCTCACACCGAGGACCAGCAAACAGTGACACGCTCAGCCCCAGTCGGGATGCAGGGTGGGATGTGCTCAGGGGAAGTGCCCAGGCCAGGGCTGGAGTGAGCATTGCCTGGGGGCCACAGCCTGGGGCTAATTACAGCTCCAGACCAACGATTTTGGCCTTAAAGCAGCCCTATCTGGCCGAACAGATTTATGTCATATCTGTGGGGTGTTTTGTTATCGCAGCTAGATAAATCAGCTGCAGCAAGAGATGCAATTCATCTTGTCTTCAATGAGCCTTGCTCTCATCTGCGAGCTCTTGGCAGGCGCAATGGTAGCAGCCCCCTGGCACCGTGCCGTGACCTGTCCTTCAGCCAGCAATGCCGGTCACTCCCCCAGACCAGATTTCTGGCCAGGCTGCCAAGGCAGGTCTTCCTTGAAAGAATCATTCTGGATGAGCGTGGGGAGGGGGGAGCGGAGAGGTCGGCTGGGAGGAGAGTGAGGAAGGAGAGGAGGCCCAGCTGCAGCGGGGCGGGAGCGGAGAGGCGGCTCTGGAGGAGCCCCCTCCTACCTCTGCTCCCATCCACACTTCCACCCGCCTGCCATCTTCTCCCAGCAAGGTCCACCATGCCCTGGCCCTGCGGAGAAGGCACAGCACGTGCTGGGACCCTCAGAGCAGGATGGATGCTCCTGCCTGGTGTCCGTCTGTCCAGCAGCCACGTCCTGTGCTCTCCACACACTCAGCTGGGCACAGCACCCTCCCTGGTGGGTGGCTCTGTAAGCCCCTGCCCTCAGGACCATCCTTCCAGCTCTCCCAGCTGCAATGAAGCCGACAGGTTTTACCAACACTGTTTAACAGCCCTGGGTGCTCAGCACGGTGCTGGTGCTCCCACCTCCAAATGGGGCTGGTCCCAGCCTCGGGACAGCCACTGCATCCCCTCTGGCACAGCACCACTGGCTCCCTGTTGCTGCTCAGTCCCTGGCTGGATTCCTGCACTGCCTGGCTGGAGAAGGGGCTGTCATGTCTCGTGTGGACGCACAGAGCAGCCTTGAAGACAGACAAACAGAAAGCAAACAAACAAACAACCCCAGCAGCAGAACCACTGCGCTGGACTCGAGTGAAGAAACACACCAGCCTAAAAGGAAATTCCAAGGGATCCATGAGACAGTCAGCAAAGGGGCTGAAATGGGATGGCTTTCTTTTAACTCTGCGGCTTCTCACCATCTTTTCTCCTCTGGCATAATCTGCAGATTGACCTGAACTTGGTAATGAAGGGACAGAGGTAAAGGAGCACAGCAGAGTTGTGCCTGTCCACACAGCACTGAGCCTGGAGTTCTCCTGCTCAATAACCCAAGCATGGCATGAGGAGGCATGGAGGGCTGATGCTCTATTTAATTACCATTAGGACAGGCCTCCTGCCACCCTTCTGATATCCTTAGGAGAACAGATGCAGAGAGGTGGCCCTTGTCTGGCCTTGGGACACCCCATCCCAGCGCCCGTGGGTGTGGGGAGCAGCACCTGGCCCTGGAGCAGCGCCAGCCACAGGCAGGGCATCCCTGAGCAACCACCCAACTCCTGCACGTGTGATAATGCCTGGATTCCTCCTTGCAGAGCTGGCCAATGCTACGCTGGAAGGGCCAAGTGTGCCAGAGGGAAGCAGCGTGAGCTGGGCTGCTCCCTGAGCACAAGCTCCGGCAGGAGCCGGTTCCTACTGAGCCCCAAGGAAAACCAGGGGCACAGGGGGAGAACTCTTTGGATCACAGTGATTTGGAGGGTAGTGCCCAGCTGCTCTTTTGACTTTGATGCCCTGGAATAGGATTTGTCATCAAGCACTGGGCAAGGGATCCTGAATAGCCAGTGCCCAGGAACAGGACTGACACCGGGGTACCCTCGGGCACTACTGGTGCAGGCACAGCCTTAGCCCCAGGGCTGGGACTGAGCCCATCCGTGTTCGCTTCTGCCTGGATCCCTGCTGCAGTGTCTGCCTGCAGAGAGCTCCATGTTCCCCTAGGGACCGTGCTGGCAGCAGTGCTGTTGGGTGGTGTTAATCAGTGTTCAGTGTTTCTCTAGCTCCATCTACAGCTGCCTTCTCTCGAGGTTTGCAAAGCTTCTGCCGATAGTTTGAATCACAGGTGACAAGCACACGTTCCAGGACTTTTTGCCACCCTGTGTCCCTGTGTTTTGGCTATCCAGAGATCCTGGGAACAGTCCTAGCTCAGTGCAGAACTGAGTGCTCCTGGCTGCTGGGACTAAGGTGATTTGCTTTGCTCTTTTAAGCACACACAGGCTGGTTAAAGCTTTTAAGTCTTTTGATGAAAACAGTAAACTCAGAAGTAAATATTAAGCGGTTGCTTTACGCACCAGGGTTACTTGCTGCCCTACAGAATTCCCTATTAACCCTAACCTATTGACAACGTGGCTCTGAAATATGGCAGAGAGAACCAAAGAGCCTTGAAAATACAGCCAGGTGATGCTACCAAAAAAGGAATAAAGAGGCAGAAGATGACATGACTCACCCAAGGTCTGGCAAGTCAGAGCTGGAAACAGACCCCACACTTCCAGATGCCCCATGTGAGGCTCTGATCACCAGCCTCCATCCCAGTCTGTTCCACCCAACACTCCTGCGTCCCACCACACCCAGTGCAGCTTCACTGAACACTGGGAGCATCCCATGGGAGCAGCTGCATGGCTACAAACACGGACTTTGGGGGTAAAGATTTTCAGTCCCTGAGTTCAGTTCCTGCCCGGCCTCCCTGCAGTAACGCTGACCTCCAGCTGAGGGGAAGGCGGCTCTGCCCGCACCATTCTGGGGCCACCACCTCTCAGCACATCTGAATAGGAGCCAGATGGGAAACACCCATCCCAGAACACACCAGCAAGCAGCAGCCAAGCACACTGTGGCTGGACATGACCTTTGAGACCCTCTCCATGAACAGCGCTGCTCTAACAGGGCTGCTGGCACCAACAGCCCATCCCTGTCCTGCAGGACAGAGGCAAACAGCAGGAGGGATGTCTGCTCCATTTGAGTGCACAGGCATCATTTCACTGCCCATCAAAGGGCAAAGAAAAACCCAGTTTGTTACTGCCATTTTGAAACCACGCTGATGTCAGAAAGAAGAAGCAATAGGAGAAACAACATTTGAACTGGAAAGCTGTGGCATCAGTAGCACCCTGCAGAGACTGGTGCTGAAGGGCCACCAGATGAACAAGGTGTCCAGAGTGGTATTCCATATTCTGGGAGGATGAACTGAGTTTCCTCAGCCAAAATAGCACAGAGGCTTGGGAAAGCTGGGCTGGTTCCAGAGCTGACAATTGTCCCAGGCTACGAGGCCAGGTACAGCCCACTGGAGCACAAGAAACTGCAGGTACCTGCTTGGCTGTGAGCTGGGGATCCTCCTGGGGCAGGACTCACCTGGAGGGAGTTCAGCACAATGAAGACATAGGCCCAAATGATGCTGAGGTGGACGAGGACCCCACACACCCAGGTCAGCCCCAGCACGGGCAGCAGCACCAGGACAGGCTTGGCCATGGCCCTGGCAGGGGGAAGAGCTCAGGGTTACCCGGGCACATTTCAGAGATGAAACACTAACAAGACAGGAGCTATGGAACAAATTCCTTTGCAAAGAAAATAAGTTAAGATGGGAAAAACCAAACATTTCATCTCTCAGCCCCTGACATGCCCCCCTGCTTTTGTTTTATCACTGCAAGTTAGCAAGAAGGGAGCTCTTTGACATCATTTGCCATGAGGAAACAGCTACTTTCCCCCCAGTTTCTGCTACAAGGCAAGCTTCTGTATTTGTTTTATTTGTATATGGATGTCACCCTGCCCTCCAGCAATGCCCTATCTTTGTAGTTCTGTAAATTTGGGAAAATTTATTTATGCTACAGGGGAACAATGCGTGTCTAGCAGGGGTATCCGGCGCCAGCAAACAACAATAAAGATTCACAGGGGATGATAAAGTAATGACTCAAGCAGCAGTTTTTTAGAGGTCTCTCAATATTGGCTGATTACAGAAGACTGCACTGTCTCTCTCCCTGTGTGTGTAACCCCCACCAGCCTTACTGTCAACCCACCAAGTCCCAGTCTTGCACTGCCAAGCGGTCTCCCATCCCAAAGGGCTGAGATTGAGGAATGTGAGTGCAGATGGAGTCCAGCACCAGGTTTCCCATGCTGAAGGTGCTGGCTGGGCTCCTCAGTGGAACAGGCATTAAAGCAGCCAAGCTGCATTGATACCCTGGGGAGGGAATCCCTTCTGCCCTGACTCCCACAGCTCACATCTTTCACTGGGCCGGGCTCCTCTGGGCAATCTGTGCCTCACCACCCTCACAGGGAAGAATTTCTTCTGTATATCTGTCACTACTAAGATATCTCCCACCCTGGGCAGCCCCTTCCCTGCTCACCATATCTGTGCTCCGATCTGGCTCTCCAGGCTGCTGTTGGGTGTCAGCATCTTTGATCTCCTGCGAGCGCTGGACACAGTCACCATCACCACCCGCAGCAGCACGAAGGTGTTCACCTGCCAGGGAAGAGCCATTGCACACAGTGGCTCAGCTCCAGCAGGTCAGGCTTTTTCTGCTGGGACCTAGTTCAGAACTTGGGGGGAAAAGTGCCAGTGCCAAGAAAGCAGTGAATCAAAGACTTCACAGAGCTATTTAAACACGTATGAAATTTAGAAAACTTATCCCCAAACTTCCCCTACAGAATGTCATCCCTGTTAAGTGTCTGTTCTGGACCTCCTAAACACTGCCCTTTTCTCTGCTGCTATGTCTTGTTTAAAGGTATTGACACTACTTCAAGGATGTAGATGTTCTCATATTCAAATCAGACCTCTAGCTAAGGCAGTGTCACGGTCAACCTACACATTTATCTGCATTCCTAATTGAACAGCCAACACAAGATCACAAGCAAAATTTTCTTTAGGCACTTCTTCCCATCAAAAACTGCTTTGATTAAAGAGATTTATTTGTGTTTTGGAAGTCTGTATAAAGCATAACAACCATTTTTCCTACAGAAGCAGCAGGCACAAGCCCTGTGAGCTGCACCCCCGAGCTGACACTCCTATCTCTGCAATGCTTTTCCAGAAAAAGCATTCCCAAAGGAATCACCCTTTCCCAGCGGGGTTTGGCACTCACGGCCAGGATGAAGAGCACAGGGCCCACGAAGGCCCAGATGACGTTGGTCTGCACGTTCAGCCAGCAGTGGTTTGCTGCCACATACTTGTTAAAGGAAGTTGCAAGGGTCACCCCCACAATAAGGACTGGAAGACCTGCAGAAAAAACCACAGGTTAAACCCCAGGAAAAGCAGAGATGCTCCACACAGGGCACTGTGCACCAGACAATCGCTTCAAAACCCCCATGACCAGACACGCTCCAGCAGGAGCCTCTGAAACCCCTCGAGCAACATCAATTCACTGCAGCTGAAATCTGTCCTGGCTCTGCAGGACCAGATTTACAAGCTGTCAGCATCATTCTCTGAGGTATAAAGCATTCCAAGTCCTGAGTCCTGACCAAAGCAATTTACTCTTTGGATTGCTTTTTTAACAAAATGGACCATCAAAGACAGAAACAATCCAAAATACTTGAAGTGGTTGCCCAGTGCCCAACTAGGCATGTGCTCTGTGAGGAGCACGGACTCAAGAGGCTCCTCTGATACAAAACTCAGCTTGTTCAAATGAATTCTATGTCCCTAAAGGGCTCCCTCAGATTAAAGGGTGCTTAGTCAGGAAGGTATTTATATTTTAATTACTAGCAGACAGTAGAGATTCCCTCGAAGAACAAGAACGTACCATAAATCTCCTCTCCTCTTTTTTTTTGTATTGAACTCATGCATTTAGAAAAATAACAAAAATGCTGCTTAACTTGTACTCTAAAACTGGCAGTTTGATACATAACTACAGAAAGCCTCTGCAGAGCAGTGACACCCAGCTCTCATATTAAATTAAATCAAACATTTGGGAATCTCTCCTATTAAAACTTTCAATAGGCAAAGAAAAAGAATATTTTCCCGAGGACCCAAGGCAGAGGAGTGTGCAGATACCCCAGCCTGTCACGTAGTAGAACTTCATTCTCCTGTCTTCACTCATGTTGACTGCTACCACTTTGCTCCAGAGGAGAAGCCCCTCTACCAGCATCCATGAGAAGGCTGCCATGAAAAAGAGGTGCAGGAAGGCAGTGACCAAGAAGCACAGCACCTGGAGAGAAACCACACAGAAGAGGACTCAGAAGGGGACAGAACTGTGTGCTGCCATTCTCTAACCACCTAAATTCCCAGAAGGATTTTTTGGTCAGAAGCAAAGTGTCAGAAAAGAGGTGAATTTCCTGATGGATTGCACAACATATATATAAACACAGAGACACAGTTCTAGATGCCAGTTACAGGCAATTAATGAACCGTTAATGAAAGAGTTTACACTTCTGTTTGCTCTGACAATGATGCTGGAGCAGGTCTGGCCCTGCTGGTTGAATGGGACATTCCTGGTGAGCTCACCTGGTTGCTCTTGGCCAGCTCACTGAACATGAGCAGAGCTTCTCCTGCAGCCAGTGCAAAGATCAGGTTCTTGTGCACAGTTGTTCGTTCACTCTGGGGGACACTGAGGAAGGAGAGAGAGAGCCCTGAGCTGCAGCCAAGCAAACGGGTGTCCTTGCTCCTACTCCCAAGGCAGACCCCTGTGCTGACCAAGCGACACAGAATGGTTTGCAATAAAAGAAATAGTCTTTGCTCCATTTATTTTATAAAAAGTAATTCTAGCAGAGCAGCTTTTATGGTAAACATTGTTAGTTATTGACAAAAATCTTGCCACGAGCACCCAGGTGTGTGCACAGCTGACATCAGCATCTCCACAGAAACAACAGGGGCTGCATCCCCTCTCCAGCCACTCCCTGGATGAAGGCTCTGAAGTAAAATATCAAGCAAAAAATACAGAGAGAGCTACAAGTGCCCAGGCTTTTCTTACCGAACCACCAAGAACAAAATGAAGGTGACTATCAAGGCACAGAAGGAAACTCCACATCCGATCAAGGTCAAGGTGTGCAGTGTGAACTCCTCCTTGGTGGTCATCTGCTCCAGTCATGAAACAAGAGAAGACACAAAGCCCCCCTGAATTCACCAGGCTGCTCTCAGTGCTGGCATCCACCCCAGGGGATGGCAGAGAAAGGCTCCCCACGTACCTGAACCTCATACACCTGTAGCAGGATGGCAAAATTCGTGGTGTGGTTGCAAAAGCAGGCAGTGGAGTCCTGGAGCGATGTCACCACAGAGCAGCCAGCTGTGGACCACATCCCACCGGCATCTGGGCTAACATGCAGCAAAACCACAGAGAAACAGGGAAATTACCACCCACTGCCACAGAAGGCCAGGGCGTGAAGGGAATTTCATTCTCCTGGAAGAAGGAGTGGTGAAAGGAAGAAGATGAGGATACCAGAGACAGGCCTCAATATGGACTTCCCTTTGGCTCATCCTGTGTCTCAGATCCCCATCTGAATTTTTGGGGCAGGGACCACAGCTGCAGGGGCCAGCTCTGTCCCCACTGGCAGCACTGCCCCTCTGAGCCTCCGCAGAACCACGGGAAGGTCAGGGGCAGGGCAGTGCTGGTGGGACCATTTGGACAGTAACCTAGCTGCTTCCAAAAACACCCTCTTCCCACCCTCCCCAGACTGATCCATGCCTGTTACAAGTCTGGGACTGTAAGGAGGTTTTTTGCTCTTGAATGATTTAATTACCAATCCATAATATATCACAGACTCGGTGTTCTCACTGTGGTGACATTCAGCAAAAACACATCCCAGTGCCAGGCAGGATTTATGAGGCTGGGAGTCCTGCATGTCTTTGGGCCATATATCTTGGACCCACTCTCCTTTGTCACAGGCAACGATCATAATTAACTAGGGCTTTCCATTTCAGTTGTAGATACCTCCTTAGAGGTCACTCTCTTGTGAGTGACTTCTCCAAAGGAAATCTTCCCAGGAGAGCACTTTGCTCCAGCAGACAGAGGAGGCAAACAATTCCAGATCCCTACTCTTACCATTACATTTATATTGTGGTGTTTGGGTTTCCAGTGGAAATAAAAGCTCATAAATCTGAGGACCCAAACTGAACCAAGGCACCTGAGGCTGAAGTTCCAGAAGGCACAGATGGGCCACACCAGTGTATCGGGCAGGTCCTGCAGGCAGAGAGGGGAGAGAGGTCACACAGCCACACGTGCTGTACACAGATGGGGGCAGTTCACTCACTGGGCTGTAACAGGGACTCCCCCCAAGGCTCTGGGGTGCTGATCCATGGCTGGACAGCGGGTCGGGCTGCCGGGAGGTGGCTGCTGAGCACAGCCCTGGCCGGTACCTGCGCTCGGTGCTGCAGGCGGTACCGCACGGACGTGCTGATCTCCTGGGAGTCGCCGAGCAGAGTGGATGAGATCACGGCAGTGCCCACTGCAGTGCTCACGTACCTGCCAGGGAGAGGACGGCACTCACAGGCACGGGAACCGCAGGGCGTGCTGAGCGAACGGGATCTCACATCGCACGGGTCAGATCGCTGCTGAGCGCGTCAGTGCGGCCGGCGAAGGGCCTGGGCGCGGGGCACGGTGTACCTTGGGGTACCCGGCAAACAGAACCCCCCCGCTGCGGGAGGTGACCCTGCGGACAGGCACTGCAGCATCCCGAGCCGTTCGGCTGGGCACAGCGCCGCCAGCGCGGGGATGTGCGGGTGGCCATCCCCACCTAGTGTTCGGAGCTCCCGCCGCTCCGGGAGCCACCAGCGCCACCACCTCCAGAGACGCCTTCTGCCCCAGCCAGAGGGGAGCCTGCAGCAGTCCCCAGCCACCCCAGCAGAGCCGGTAACCCCAGGGGAACCAGAGGCACACAGGAGACACCACGGTGCATCCCGACACACAGGCAGCACCCAGCACCAGGGCTGGGATGGGTCAGGATGGAGGTGACCCCAAAATCGAGGGACTGAGAGACTCAATGCAGACTGAGAAATGAGCTCTCCCGTGCTGCTGAGGACAGCCCTGGGGCGCAGGGGGCTCTGTTGCACTCACTTGTGTCCCCCGGCCGAGGCAGCCACGTGCTGGGACGTGGCAGTGCCGGGCAGGCAGCGCTGCAGGGCCCCGTAGCCAAACCACAGGTTCTTCACCGTGACCCTGTGGAGACCTGGAGGGACAGAGCATGGGGGCAGGGACAGGCACATGGGCAGCTCCAGCACCACTGCCCCAGTCTGGGGGGTGATACTGGGAGGCCAGACTCCCTCAGCTCCAAGATGTGTCTGTGGAGGGGCTGTAGATAATTCTCCCCCAGGACCCCTCTCCCTGTCACCAAGGGCTTCCCCTCCCCACACTTCTCCAGACTGCGTTTCAGGGTAAACAGTCTGTGCCATTAAGGAAGGTGCTGCAGAAGTCCCAAGGGGAGACCCAGGGAAGCTCAGGTGTCATAACCAACCTCTGGCTTTCAGTCTTTGCATTTCTTCCGCAGGAACTTCGATGAAGTCGTGCCTGCCCTTCTCAGGAGTCTGGACCACGTACGCCTCACCACTCAGCTCCTGCCCGCTCAGCTCCAGCTGCCTCACCTCCATCCCTGGGAGGGGTAAAATCACATGCTGAAAGGTTTCTTACAATCCTCCTGCAATCCACAGTGTGAGAGGTGCCCCCACACTGTGACACTGCACGGGGAAATGGGGAGCAGGCTGTAGAGTTAGTAAGATGTGAGCCAGAGGAGAAGAGCCAGGAGTGGAGTTGGACTGGGAACTAGACAGGGTGACTGATCTGGGTCCTGGTGAGATACCCCCCAGCTCTAGCAGTGCCACTTACCAATATTCCCATGCTGGATTGTGATCCTTGTCCTCTCTGCAGTCAGCAGGGGGACTAAGTGTGACACCATTCTGTCACAGAGCTCAACAACAGCCATGGGCCCTCTGATGACCTGCACACACAGAGAGAGCAATGGAAAGCAGCCCCTGCACTGCCAGCTCACCCTTCCCACAGCTCACAAGAGTTTTCTTCAATATTTGGTCCTTGGCAGAAAAAAAGAGAAGTTGGGACTCAAGGCTCTGGCTTTGCTCTTCTGTGATTTCTTCCCTACAGGACATTCCCAGTTCCTTCAGCAAAGAGACAAGGCTGGCAATGCCAGAAACTTGCTGGTCTTTATAAAAAGCCCTTAAAACAGCATGGCAATAAATAACTAAACAAGCACGTGGCACTGAGACTGTTGGTGACACCATTACCTGGTTGATTGATGACCACGTCCCAATGTTCTGCTCTTCCAGGATTAACCCACTCACTTCCATGTAATACTGGCCCAACTGCTCCAGCATCTCCAGGTCATCTCCCTCCTGCACTTCCGTATCTGAAACTTGCTTTAGTAACTGAAGCACTGCAAGGAGGTCAGAGGGCTCCAGCATGGACGTTTCTCCTTCCCTCAGAACCATTGCCAAGACATCAAGAGCACCAAGAGCCACAGAGAGGTTCATGTCTTGGACATCACTTGTGAAGACGCTGTCAGGAATCTGCCACGGAAAAGATGGTTTAGTTCAGTGCAGAGCCCTGACTCTGCCTGACCATCAGCTGTGCCTTGGCAATGCTCTTCATGCCCTCGCTGGCATCAGGACACCTGTCTGGCCAGCCAGGCATCTCCTGGGGAGGGATCCCCTGCCCAGGCTCACAGCTGCTGGCAAAGCGACCTCAAACAGCAGTAGGTGCCAGCACATCCACCCCAACAGCTTCTCCCTGCTCTGGGTGTCACCTGCCACTGCTGCAGGACTCACCACAGTCCTGGCTGCAAGCGTGTTCACGTGGCTGATGAGTGAGTGGCTGGACTCCAGCTGGGCTCTTTTCAGCTGCCAGTATGCATCTGAGAACAGAACAGAACCAGAAGCAAAGCCATTGCTGGGGGTCCAGCAGTGAGGTTGACACATGGCATGTTCAAAGCCTGGGGAACAGTCCCCAGATGGTGGCTACGCCTGCAGGACAGGCAGGACAAGGAGACTTCACAGCTGTATTTTATTTCTAGCACCAGATGCCATCTGGACAGACAGTTTGACACTCCTTTTCTGCCTTCCCCCATATTGCCCCAGCCAAGCAGTCTGGAGATGCCTGGATTGGGAGGCACTCTACAGCACTGCATCCAAAAGCCATGGAATGTGTACAACCACTGCTCAGCTGGGGAATAGCAAAACCTCCTGCCAGAGCACAGGCAAGTGGAGCAAAGTCCCAACGACAGCGGGGTTTGCAAGTCATTCCTTCAGAGCAGGCACGAGGCTTTCCCAGCTCTGGGCATCACCCCAGCCTGGACCTCCAGGAGTGCTTGTGGTGGAAGTAATGAATAAATAACTAACAGATGCTGTACCCTTTCTGTATTGACAGATGAAAGGCAAAGTCTGCAAACAAGATGCATAACTGAATCCACTGCTGCCAACCTCCAAAACTCGGCATTCCTCAACAGGCCCTGTGGAAACACACACAGTCAGAAGGGCTGGGTCTCCCAGGGACATGCCATCCCAGCAGGTATCAACAGCAATATCCTGCAGCAATCCTCAAACCCCAGTATGACAGACACTGTGGGCTGCTCCTTAGGTGGCCCCAGAGCAGAGCAGGGCTCAGAAACTGCTCCCAGCTGGTACCTCCTCTCCAGAGGGAACTGGGAGAGGGCAGTGCCAGGTCCTGAGTTCATGACTGATCAGTATTGTCACCCCAGACTGGCTGAGAGCCCAGTTCCTCCCTCCCAGCAGAGCAATGAAGCACTGGCTGCAAACTCTGGGGAACAACATCCCTGCCAAGGAAGTTGTTTCTCTCAGAAGAAGAGAAATCCCATTATTAGCTCAGGACATCTGAGCAGCTGTCTGTGCCAGGGGCACTGCAGGGCTCTCCAGTGACCAAGGGTTTTGTGATGACTGTGGCTTCAAGTACAATTTGTAAATTGTACACATTCAGCCCAGCTCTGAATGTGCTTCTGCTTTTCTTCCCCAAGGAGAAGCATCATTCCACCAGCTGCACCAAATTCCCTCTCTAAGGATGGGACTGGCTTCCCGGACTGTCCCTGTGTGCTGAGTGAGGGTAGTGAGTCTTACCTGGGCAAAGGAGCTGTGTGGTCACCGTCTGAACGGTGCTCTCCAGCTCCAGAGCGTCCGAGCTCCACCCAAACACGAGGTCTTGCTCTATGGCCCAGCACGACCGAACCCGCTCAATCTGCTCCATGCTGAGGACTTTCTGCCAGATGTGCAAGTCAGTGATGTTCCCACTGAAGGACTCCTTCGCCCTGAAGGTGCCCCCCAGGGAATCTTGGTCCTGCCCGATGATGAAGGTCCCCTGGCCGTAGATGGCCTGGGGGGCAGATGATCCTGCAGCACACAGACCACTGGCAGATGCCCTCCTTTTCCCATCGGCATAGATGGCCCAGGTCCCGTTTTCCTGCTGCCAGGTCACGCAGAAGTGATGCCACTGCCCGTCAGCACGGAACACGGGCAGGTACGGGGAGTGGTGCCCGTGGACTATGAGAGCAAACCGAACAAAGCCTTCCTCGTCCACAAAGCCCCGGAGCTGGAACTCGTTCATGAAAGCTGGCACAGCGTAAGAGAAGATGGTGGCGATCTCCTGGGTCCTGGTGTCCCACTGCAGGTGGGCACAGGCTGTGACAGCAGGCAGGGCTGGGAACTCAGAGAGCACCTTCACATGCTTTGTGTCCGTTTTGTCTCTGAATACCAGGACTGGTACACTGTGGCCTCCTAGGAGGAGAAATTTCAGTCAGCATGAGGGAAGAAGCAAGGGCCGGTACTGTGGCAATGAAAAACCAGTGAAAATTTTTCCAGTCTGATCTTTCTGAATGAAAAGGATCCAGCAGTAAAGAAACATGTATCCAAATAGCCCATGTCCACTGATACTCACGTCTCCTCTTTGGTTTGTGCAGGACACCATCCCTCTCCTTTAGCCAGACAGAACCTCTGATGTGGTGGGACTGCAGCAGTTTGCTGAAGGAATCCTGCTCACTGTCCTGGGGTTCAAAGAGCAGCTGAGCAAAGCGCTGCTCACAGTACCTGTCAGCGTGCCACCAGTCCAAAGCAGCAGTCACGTACTCGTACGTGTGTCTTGAGGTCTCAAGCGTGACAGGAGTTAAACCTGGAGAAAGACACATAACTTGGGGAAACAGAAAGCCTCTCCAACCCACCTTTGTGCCACACACAGGGTCAGCCTCTCACAGCCTCTCCAAGCAGTTCCAAACACTGCCTGGGGCATCCTGGAGGAGTTGATGGCAGCTTTGAACTAATTTTCTCGTCTTATCCCCGCTTCCCAGCTCCTCCCAACTTCTGCACTTGCAGATGCACTTTGCAGGCACAAAATAATCTGTTTTGTTTGCAGTTGCAGTGGCACACGGAGCAGCAGCTGAGCAAACAGCCTGGCAAATACTCAGCTCTGCAAACAGCACTTCAGGTACAAAGCAGGGAAACAGAAAAAGTTTCTTTACCTTCGTTTTTGCCACTGGACACCTTTTGTTTCTCTGTGCTGGATATTGCTTGTGAACACACACATAGAGTGCTGATAAAAACACTAACCTTTAGAAGTCTGGTTCTTGGCAAGGGCTGCAAAGGCAAGGAGACTCCTGGACAGGCTGACCTGGTGGAGAGGATGCACTGTAACATTCATAGAAACACTAACACTATCTCAAATACCAAAATCATGAAAATTGCTGTAAAACTCACCAGAAAGCTGAAGAACCAAGAACTAAGTCTCAAATCTCTCCTGAACATGTTGACCAGGTGGAAAGCTTTCACTCTTCGCTGGAATAAACAAAGTATTACTGGAGATGCATCTCAGAGACAGAAGCGTTCTGCAGAAAGGCAGTTCCCAGACAAGGCTGCTTCCCTCAGAAAGACTTGAAACAAAAAAAGAAAACAACTCCCTCTGAAATACCTGTCCTGGGTAGTATCCTATCCAAAGAATTCCCGGTTCTTCTTGAAGAATGCAAGGTCTCAGTTTAACACTTGTTTGCAGGATACAAAATAATTAAGCATGGAGCATACAGATGTGTGATATTTACGAACAGGCAAGTTCGCAGAGCCTCTTTATCTGCATTAACTAAATTAAAAAGCCACCATAAATGGCATCATTAAATGGTGTTGCATCACTGGCAGTTTTTCTTATTGCTCTTAAAAGCTGCATGAACAGAGCACCAGAACAGACGCTGCAGAGCAGTAAGTCCAGCCTCCATGAGCCCAAACACACAGCCCAGCGCCACGGAGCCGTCCCGGAGAGCTGCCCAGAGCCAGGGCTTGGCAGTGAGCTCCCACCACCCCACCTCTGCCCCAGAGGGAGGGAACCCTGAGCGTATGGCAGTAAAAAACCCAGTAAAGTCACAGATGAGGGTACATAAAGATGGAAAGTGGCAATGCGAGCGCCAATGCAAACAAGCTCTAAAGCTGTCTCTGGGCACTGGCACCGCAGCCCGGAGTGATCTCTGCTCTCAGCAGGGCTCTCCCATGTGCGCAGTAAAAGCACATTGAAGCACTTTGCTGCTAAGGGACTACGGAGATGAGGGCTGCAGCCCGGGCTCTGCGTTCACAGACGGTCTTCCAAAGTTCAGCAGTGACTTTGGAAACACTGAACACAGCTCCAGGACCCTCTCTGACGGGTGAGACACGGACACACAGCACCGCCAACCTCCCACTCCTCAGCCTGGTACCTGTAGCAGTTATTAATATAATAAATAATAAGTCCCATGGGGACCATAGCGACACCAACGTGGTGTGTAACAAGAGAGCGCGTTTATTCAAGGAGTCCCAGCTTATATAGCAGTTTCAAATGCTGCCACGTCACACAGGTACCTTCTTAAGCCAATCCCATACAAGCATTCAACAGAGCATGTATAACAGAGTACTTAGAACTACAACTCCCAGGATGCTTTGCAGCACCTGGTGTAACCAGACCCCACAATTCCCCCATTTTTATTAATAACAAGATACAAACAGTGTAAATTCAAAAAACAGTGTAATTCTTAACAAAACGTTTTTCACTTGACATAGTAAACTTATTTCTTGCTTAAACCTTATATACTTAAGAGTTCTATATAATAACAAAACTTTATTAATTAAAAACCTTATTTATCTAAGGGTTTCTTGCAATTGGGTAGAACAAAAACTTTTATCAATCTGAGGGTTTATATATAATTGGGGAAAATTTACTTTATTAAAACACAAGGAAAAGTTTAAAGGAGGAACATCATGTTTTCAGTTGCCTTTTATTAAGGCGATGTATTAGAGGTAGTGTTTGTTGTGTTTTAGATATTTTGTATAGGGTGTAAATGGTTCACATAGATTCATACATTCACACAATCTCTCTTTCACTCATTCGTTCGGGTGGCCACCCCAATCATTTTTCATTCATGCATACATGTAATCTTTGTTTTCATATTCTAGCTATACAACTTAAACTTTTATGTAGTGTTTGGTCAGAATGAAAATTATTTGACTCAGGATTTACTTACTTAATTACATGCATATTCTTACCTTCTACTCCCCTTCTTTTGTTGTGAATATGAAAAGTTAATGAATTTAAAGGTATAAGAGTGGTAAGTAGTGTGTATATTTCTGAGTGTGTACTTAGAGACATGAATAGGTAGGTTACTATTACAATCTGTTAATAATAATAGAAATTCTTAAAGACGGTAATTACTACTTAAACGAGATAGTTATAAACTTAAACCTATTTAGATACATTTAAGAACTTAACAATTTCAAACAATACTTAGTTAATGTGATTATTAGTAACTTAAACAAAGGTATAGGGAAATTAGAAACTTAAAAATGTATTAATAATGCAATGTTGAATTTTTCTCTATTATTAGTGTAATTAGAAAATTAAAGACAGTTAACTAAATTATTTTAAACAAAAACATTTCTAATAATTTCTAAAGGCTTATATGTAAAACCTGTAAAAACAGTCAGTAAATTCAGTGTCTGTATAGTTTTGGTCCCGGTCCGGGTCTTTCACCGGGCCGCCGCCTCTCTCACGGGGGTGGGGAGGCGGCATTGTCACTGTTGATGCTCCCGGAGGAGCCGGAGTGTCTGCGGCCATGGCCCGGCCCGCTTACGGTGGGGGCCATGTCGCTGGTCATCGCCGCCGGGCCTCGGCTCGGCGCCGCGTTGTGCCGCATGTGCGGCTGTCCCGGGCCGCGCTGCTGCGGCCGCGAGGTCCGCTTCAGGGGAGCGGCGGCACGGGCGGGTTGGCTCCTGTAGTGGGACGCGACCGTCAGCTCTAGGCACGGCCCGGCCCGGCCGTCACTACGGGCTGTCCGCGTTCCAAGTGCAGGTGGGCGGCGAAAGCCTCGCAGCTCTGCGCCGCCGACACGTGTTCGTCGACGCTGCCGCGCCGCTCTCGGCGCCCCGCGCCAGCTGCATTTAAACAAACTTGTGCCACAGTCCCGACGCAAGCCTGCTCGGCCGCTCGGGATAGCCGCGGGGCCGTCCCGCGGCTTCTCCTCAGGCACGGCGGCCGCCCCCCCCGGCCCGGGGTTCCACGCGGAGCTCCGCCGAGAGCTCCACGCGGGTTGGGGGCGCGGCAGGAGTCGCCGCCAGCTGCGGCGGGGCTTCCGCGCTCGGGTCACCGCCTCCCGCTCGGCCGCGCCTCGGCCGGGCCTTGGCCCGCTTGCGGGCTCCGGACAGAGGCGCCCGCGGCGGCGCCGCTCCAGCCGCCCGGCTCCCTCCACGCTGTGCGCCGGGCCGCTGCTCCCGGTGGTGCCGCCGCCGCTGCCATCTGGGTTTGCGCAGGAACCGCCGCAGCCTGGTCGACACCAGCCGGCACCGCGAGATGAAGTCGCCGTCGCTGCCGAGCCCCGTCCCGGAGCTGCCCGCCCCGGGGGGCCGGAGTCGCCGCCCGCCGCCAGCAGTCCTGCGGAGCCTGGCGCAGCTCCGTCCCCGGCCTGACTCGCTGCGGCTGCTGAGCGCCTCGACAGCCCCGCGCTCTGTGCCCGCCGCCGGCCTCGCCGCTCGCAACGCCGAGCGGCTATCACGTATTTTTTTTAAACATCGCGCCGCTGCAGCTGGTGGGCACAGCAGCTGTTGCTTAGCTACCGGCTCCCAGCACGGACCATGTTCCATGCGTGCCTCCAGCAGAGGCAGTCCGCAACATGGCCACGAGACAGGAAGAGAAGGCACTACCTTCTGCTCCCGGCATGGGCAAGATGGCGCCGCCCACGCTCCGGCGTGGTCTCCACGTGTCTGCAGGTTTTTAATGGCTTGGGGATTTAAAGTTTGTTCCCTTATACCAGTTACACAATTCACGACACGCGAATTCTTCCCAGAATTTACGCATCCGCGAAAATTCAGCACAAAAAGGCATATTCTAAGGCTTTTCTTCCGTGCTCTCGGACTCCCTCCCCCTTTCCACACAGCAGTAGTACGTTGAGTTCCATGCTTTACAATTGTTGGGGGAGGGGAAGATCCAAAGTTTCTTTCTGTGGACGAGTTCTCTTGCGAGAGTTTTAAAGTGTCCACCTTTTTTACTTCTGTTTTTTCTCTGCTTCTCCACCCCTCTTTCCAAGCAATTTCACTAAGAATTGTAAATAACAGCAGTTCTAAAACAGTTATTTTTATCAATTTTAAAAGTCCAGCTATTTTATGTTTGTTAACTTGTCTCCAAAGTTTTTTCAATATTAAGCTTAAGGCTTTTGCAATATTTTGCGGTTCACGTGAATTAAAAGTTTTCATTTTTTCTCTTTTTCTTTTTTCTCCCGCCCTCTCACCTGGGACGTAGATTTTTCTTCTCGAGAGCGTCCTCTCAAAACGTAGGCAATTTCCTACCGAATTCAGGCCTTTTTTCGAGCTCAATCGCGGTTTCTCCCGCCTACGCCCATCAGAGTTTCCTTTCCTCTGGTACCTGGCGTTAATTTCTTTTTCACGGCGGACGTCCCTCAGCGTTAAATATAGGCTGGTACCTGACGTCTGGTCCGTATTTCTTCCTGATTCAGGACAAGGCTTAGGTCCCTGTTCCGGGCGCCATATGTAGCAGTTATTAATACAAAAAATAATAAGTCCCATGGGGACCATAGCGACACCAACGTGGTGTGTAACAAGAGAGAGTTTATTCAAGGAGTCCCAGCTTATATAGCAGTTTCAAATGCTGCCACGTCACACAGGTACCTTCTTAAGCCAATCCCATACAAGCATTCAACAGAGCATGTATAACAGAGTACTTAGAACTACAACTCCCAGGATGCTTTGCAGCACCTGGTGTAACCAGACCCCACAGGTACCCGCAGCCCCAGGTCTGCAACTCGCCAGGGAGGGCCCTGAAGATGGATCAGAGGAAACCTGGAACCCGGTTTGAGCAGGAAAAATAGAGAAGCGGGGAGTGCTTGGTGACCCAGCGGGGAGAGCCCTGTGAGCAGCGCAGCCCGGGTCTGGCACTGCCCTGGGGAGCCCGGGAAGGGCCGATCCCGGCACGGCCGCGGGACGAGCCCAGAGCCCGGTGGGGCGGCAGAGAGCAGCCCCGGGGCTCCGGGGACACGGAGAGGGGGAACCGCGGCGGGTCTGGGACCGCGGCTCCGCACCCCGCCCAACTTCCCGCACCCCGCCCAACATCCCGCACCCCGCCCAGCATCCCGCACCCCGCCCCGCGCCCCGCCCTGCTCCCCGCACCCCGCTCCGCACCCACAGCCCGCCCGGCTCCGCCCGGCTCCGGTGCTCCCAAAGCCGCCGCCGTTTCCCGCACCGGGCCCGCCGCGGGCGCTGCGCGGGCTGGGCCGGGCTGGGCTGGGCTGGGCTGGGCTGGGCTGGGCTGAGCTGGGCTGGGCGGCGGGACGGCGACACCGAGTCCCCGGGACGGTGCTGGGCTGGGGCACCTCCACTCCGCACATCACCGCACCCGCACCCCGCACATCACCCGTCCCCCCCCGTCCCCCGCACTGCCCCCGAAGCCGCTCCCCTCATCCCACCCCGGGACGCCCCTCCAGCCCACCCCGCTCCAGACGCCTTTGCCCGGACTAACAGCAAAGCACTCACAGCCCTCCCCAGCAGCACCGGGATCTGCTTCCCAGGCAGTCACTGCTCCATGGAAGTGTCCAGTCAAGCTTCCCAGGAAATGTGGCGCATGATCTTGGTACAGAAGTCAGGGAGTGGAGGAGTTCCCAGGGATCTGCACAGCAGCAGGGGCCCCACACAGCCCAGAGGGGCAGGTCTGGTGGTGTCCGGTGTGTCCCTGGTGTGATGTCCTCGCGGAGCAGCTTCAGCGTTCCAGCCTTTCCCTCCCCCAGGGCCCGCAGCAGCCTCGAGGAGGATGCCAAGGCTGGAGGGCCCAGGTCACCCCCATGGGCCGTGGTGCTCCCCACCTCTCAGGGCAGAGCTGCTCTTTCAGTTAAAGCCCACTCACTTTTGCTACAGCAACAGACACACAGTTCCCACTGCTCCCCTCCCAGAGAATGCTTGAATCACACCATGGATTCACCAGCAACTGTCCTTTGTTCTTCAGGGTCTTTGCCTGGGAATGAAGGCAATTATCCCATCCCAACGCCTCTGCTCTCGCAATAAATCTCCCACAGAAGAATGGACCTTGGAGGCAGCTGCTCTGGGCTGCTTAGTCACCACTGCCAGCTGGGAAACAGCTTGGCAGTCCCGGACAGCGCAGCACGGAGTGCCAAAGGCCTGTGGACAGCATGGCAGCTCGGGAGAGGGCCCTACACCCCCTGTTTTGGCCAAAACTGGAGCCTGCTTCCCGCAGCAGTGGAGGGAGCAAATGGCACGAGACAGAGCCCAGGTTTACACCACACATCTTTGGAAGAAAAGTAAAAAATTATTTCAAACTCAGGACTGGGTTAAGTTTAATGAGAGTTCACATTTCCCAGCAGACAGTAAAGCATGTTCCTTATGCCTGTGTTTTAGACAGAATGAATCATCTTTTGTAGCAGCACAAAATGCAGTTTTCTGTTTGCATTAGAAATAGGATCCAGCTCCCAGCCCCCAGTACTCTTTTCTGCATGTACAAATAAACCTTTCTCTGTGCACATGCAGAAAGGTGAAGAGAAATTTCTCGTGATCACTGAATTGAGATCCAAGTCTCCAGCCTCACCTACACAAGTTCTTTGGCTTTAAATCTGAACTAATGTCCATAATTACATCCTGGACTTTCAAAAAAGATGTGGTGCTTTGGCTGGCATCAAGGACAGCTCTAGAGACCCTGGCAAGAAAGCATTGCTGGCATTTCAAAGCAAAGGTCACAGCCAGCAAGTGGAAGCCAACAGTTGGCATCTCATTGTGCTTCCACCCAAAATCACACTGAAAAGGCCCCAGAGAGCACAGTCTAGAAAGGGGGTGCAGTGCCTGGCCTGAGGGGCAATTCCTTGCCGTGGAGCAGAGTCATCACCACCAGTGCTGGCCATTCCTCGTGGTATGGCAATCATTCCCACAGAACCAGTCAGCTGCCTCCTTAGGGCAACTGCGGTTCCCACAGTCACCTCCACTCACACATCTCAAAATAAATTAGAAATAACAGAGTTCCTAGAGTTAAGAGGTCTCCATCGCATGAAGACCTTGGCAGGCAGACATATGACCTCAGGATGGTGAGATGGCAAAACCCCAATGCACTTTTAATGCTGGTAAATCTCTCTAATAAGCATCTGAGCAGAGGGCAAGTTGTGTTGCACCATTTGGGTGATGCTGTCACTCCGGGTTAGCTTGGTTTGGAGTGGGCTGCAATTCTGTTTACACGCAGGCAATTTAAAAAATCAGCTCAGGTGCATTTTAAGGAGCGTTATTCTTAACAGTGAGTAAACCCCGAGCTGCCACCCTCAAGGCACATCTTTCACACAACCCTTGGAAGAGCTTCCCAGCACATGGGCGACCAACATGTTAATCTTTATAAATCAAATATTTGCCAAGTGGAGTAGAAAGCCATGTGTCTGAGCAAGATGCACTGAGAAATGGAACAAAGCATGGTGTGTGTCAGGGATCACCCACTCGAGTGAGGGCCTGTCCCTTGCAGAGTGATGCTTCAAAACAGCATTCCCTTAGCCCAGCTGTAGATGTTATTCTCCTCTAGCCCTTTTCCCCCTGCTTTTTACTGCTCAAAACGGATGTTCTCTCTAACCCAGCTTCTCCTCATGGAGTTTATGCCACCCAAACTTTGCATTAGAGTTGGTTCTGAGCCAAGGTAGGGTTTGACAGGTGCTGACTCAGAAGGCACCAGGAGAAGAGAAGCAGACTTACCTCCCTCCCCAGTCCTGGGGCTGTGAAAGGGTGTCACACAGCTGCTGTATCTCAGTTATGTTACACTTTCACACCTCTGAATGTTTCACGAGCTGCTGTTTGGTGCTGATGCCTCACACTGATACCAGCACTGCAGTTCAGAGCTGCCATGGGGCCTTTATTTATCTGCATATGGATGTTTCTCCTTGTTTCTGCAAGGCAAGGAACTGACAGCATGGAGTCTCCATCCTCATAAACCATATTTGACTCCCCAACCATTTACTATTCAGAAAGAAGAGCGAAGCAGTCACTGCTGTCCTACGGAGTCCAGCTGGCTGAAAGGCTGTTGGTTTCTGCTCCTGTGGGACCCTCAGGCCAGCTCTCCCAAAAGAAGATTCATCAGTGTTCAGGAAGCAATTAACCCTGCACTGCAGTGCTCTGGTCATGGCACCACTTCCTGCTGTTCCTGCTGACAGGGAGCTGTCAGTGCAGGACATCCCATCTCTGTCACTGCAAGCAGGCTGTTAACACACATTAACACTCTCACACGGACCAAGTTGTCAGAAGCAGTGGTGTCTGGAAAAATCCAGACAACTCTTGCAGCTCCTCTGGACAAAGGCATGGTGTCACCACCTGACCTCCACACACACCCTGCCCAGAAGATTGGTCTGTAGCTGCACAGCAACCACTGACCAGACAAGCAGGAGTCACCAAGCGCACAGGTTGGACTTTGGATGGCAGATGTCATTTCCAATTCACAGCTCTGCAGGAAGGGACATAGAAGACACGTGCTCAAGCTAATTCTTCAGGTATCCAGACACTGAAAGTCTGAGCTGATGTGGTTTTATGGCCAGACATCCGCATGTTTGGCAATGCCACTATTTGTCTAGTTCTCTTAGTTTCCTCTCCCCCTCACCTTTCAAGCCTGTCACATCAGGGCTGACCAAACTTCCTGATGCTACAGGCTTCACATCAAAGGCCTGGTGGGTCAGGGATATGTCCCCCAGGAAGCTGAGGGGAGAGGGCACGAGGTCAGAGGTAGGCAGAGCAACACCTCCCCAAGGGGACAGAGCGACCCAACGTGCAGGTCAAGAGCCTGCCTGTACCAGGTCACCTCCCTGCACAGCAAATGCACAATTCTCCCTGCAGTGCTCACCCTACTGCGCCCCTACCAGCAGCAGTGGGACCTCCCTCCAGCACAGCACCCACAACTCAGCCACCCACGTGCAGGGTCTTTGCAGGGGATGGCTCTGCCTCTGCTTTGTGCCCTGCTCAAAGCACAGGGTGGGCTCACTCACTGAGGACACACAGACACCACTTTGTGGCAATCCCAAGTTACATGCCTGGGGAAATGGAACTTATAGTAAGGAGAAGATTTGCCTAATTTCCCCTCTGGCTTCCCTGATTCCTGTGCGTTGGTAGAACTCCTGTACCAGCACAAAAAAAGTTTGGTACTTGCTGACCAAATTAGTCCCTCCTAACAGCTCCTAACCTTGCAGATTGGGCACTGGGCACAAGAAGCAGCTGACACTACCCGTGCTGCTGCACTGCTTTCAGGGCCCTTGTAGGGTCAGCAATTTGGGAGGCTTTTAAACAGCCAGAGTGCCATTTATGGAGAATAGCCCAGGGCACGGAACTTGCATTAGTTGGGTAACAAATCTATTCTGTGGAGGCTGGCTGGTGTTTAGTCCTGGCCCTGGCTGAGCAGAACTCCCACTGCAGTTTTAGTGCACAGAACCCCACCTGGTTTAATTTTCTACGATACATTGACAAGACATCTCAGCTGAGAAGAAAGTTTCCTCCACAACCCCAGGCTTACATTTCTAAGGCAAAGGATCCTGTTCCAGTGCTATTTTGCTTTCTAGACTTGCTTGTAGAGTTAGATTTAACCAGGGTTTTATTTTCTTGGGTTTTTTGCTTCTTAAATGCCCCCAAGTCTCAGTGAGGTTTGTTTCAACAATCTCATGTGGACATGCCAGCCTTAATCTCACTCTTCCAGGCTCTTCTCATTGTCTGGGCTGAAAGCCCAACGCAGAGCCTCCCCGCTAATTGCCAGCTTTCTGTTTCCCAGTGACAGGTGTATTGTCTGGAGGAACAGACCCAATTGTGTCCCTGCGCAGTGGGACATCAGCTGCTGATATTACAGAGCCTTTCAGGGAGCTTGGGCACGGCTGGTTATTTAGTGCCATCATTTATAACCAATCTGTGTAGCCTAGAAACTTAATAGAAAAAACAGGAGCTGTCTTTATTATTCATCTTTTTGGTGTGTTTTTTTTCCTCAGGTTCCTAACTAGTCCTAAATCTCCCATCCTCCTACCAGCAAGACAGGGCATTTGGTGCTGATCCTCTTTGAAACACTAAATCTCTCTGATATTTTTTCCACAGTGTGCTAATAAAGGGGTTTTGGTGGTTTAACCAGACATCCACTGTGCCTCTCCTCGGACCTGGAATCACAGCTAGCAAAAACTCCACAGACTGTCACTCCTCTGAGGGGTTGATATGCATGGGCTCAGGTCACAAACATCACGGAGAGATGCTTTATGTCCTCTGGAGATCTGAGGAACACCCTGAGGCAGGGAGCTCGCTCTGGGGGACGGTGACTGTGCCTGCTTTATCAAGGAAAAAAGAGGGGCTCTGGTGCTCACACAGAGTGAGGAAAGGCAGCAGTGAGAGAGCTCCTGAGAGATGAGAGGAAAAAGTACAAGAATAATATTAGAGCCAGATTGCACCTGTCTTTCCCATTTTTCCCATTAAAGGATAAAGCTTTCCATCCGTGGCTGTTGCACAACAGCAGAGCTCCAGCCAGTGCGGCAGCACCAGCGACCAGAACGCAACAGACCAGGGAGCAGATGGCCCAAGCTTTTGCTGCAGGAACCTGGCAGTGCAGAAACCATCTCTTTGCTGGATTTAATCATGCCAGTCACAAGGCAGGAGGGTCTACAAACAACCGGCATAGGCAGTTCCACATCAGCTTACAGGAACACAGATGCTGAGGAAGAGGAAGCACATCGTGTCCGGCTGAGCCCTGGGTGCCTCCAAAACTCCAGTTTTGGAGTTCAGTCAACTCCAGTGCACATTCCCAGTCTGAATGAACTCCCCACTTCACATCTCTTTTACTGACATGCAGCAGCACCTCTGAGAACAGCACAGACACCTCTTCATACCTGAAACTCTCTTCCTCCTCTTCCAGCTTGTGAGGTTTCCCCAGCTTGTTCTGCCAGAACCTCAATAAAGCTGGAAAGTTGATTCCAACACTACTAGAAGAAGGACTTTTGCAATTATCAAAGGGCACCAGAAATTCAGGGACTTCTAAACAGCAGTAACAAGAGACAGTGTCATAGTGACTGGAGCACTGTGATGCTAGAAACAGCCAAGATCAGCGCTGGCCTTCTCGAATTTCCAGCCCCTCAGAATTTGCCTGAAGGCAAGCAAAGGGCTCTCTGGGTACTTCATTTTTCCCCTCCCTTGGAGAGACACAGACTATTTCTACATCTACACCTTTGCCAGCAACTTTTCCCATTCAGAAAATGGTTCTTTCAGAAACTCTTGGGAACTTGCTTTACATCTCAGTGCACCATCCTCTTGCCTGCACCACTTGTCTGCTCTCAGCTTCAACCTCTTCTTTCAGTTTTCAGAGTAATGAAGGCACCCTCTTGGACTGAAGTCAACTCTATTTCCTCTAATCAATTTAAATATCTCAAATAAGTCTCCTGCTTATGGAAGTTTCAGTTGCAATGAAGAAGATCCCTGTCCTGACCGGGGGCAAACACTTACTTGGTTAGTTTTGGTTTAGCCACAGGTTGGTAGAGTTTGAGTCTATCTAGTTCTGATCTTGTCAGAATTGTATGTAAGTTCTCTGACAGATTCTTGGCTTGTAGCTTGTTAACAGATCGTTGTTGAGGCAAGATGTTTGAAATTAGAGTGGTTTGGAACAGGAGAGACACATGGTGCATTTATTCTCCAGTTCAGTGATTATCTCTGCCTGGCTCCACTCCTAACACAAGTTCACCTTGGGACATTACAGGAGTTGCTGGCTAGTTTGGGAACTAGGAATATGCACCACATTCCAACATAGGAATATGTTGGAATAAGCACCAGACACAGCCATGATGAGGGTAGGAAGCAATGTAAATGCTTCTGGACAGTTTGTATTGCCTCTGGACAGCTCTAATAAAAACTTGTCCCTTGCAGGGCTGGGTGGTGCAGGGCCCCAACCTCACCTGGTGAGACTTGACTTTCTGTAACTCCCTTACTCTAGAGAGCAAAAACTGCCTGGTGATTTACTGCAGTTACCCTGAAACAGCGTGTTTGTCTCTCATCCTGCAAGAGCACGTGCAGGCTTTGTGCAGTAAAATTGTACTGAAGATTTTGTTAAACACTCCAAGTCACCCAGTGTCTCTTTAGAAGGTCCAAGAAGTCAAGATGTCATTTGGCCCTCAGACAAAGAGAAACCACTGAACACAAACCTGGGAAACAGGCAGGTGTGAGTGCAGACACCCAAATACCTGGGAGTTAATGCATTACACACACAGAGCTCCAGTGCCCACCTGCTGAGATAACACATTCCTGGTATCCCAAGTAAGTTTTAAAAAATGTGTCTGTAGTGCTATTGAACTTCCTTGTCAGATGTCTTGTAGGATGATAAACCTGGATTGCAGCTTTGCTAAGGCTAGAAAGAGATTCCAGGACTGCTTTACAAAGAAATAAGGGGAAAAGTTTACATTTTTCAGGCTTCAGAGCAGGTTAAGGTGAGGTCTGAAGTGTGCAGCCCTAGATGTTCCCAGAGGATACCTCAGTGCAGAACTGACCTTCCTTGTGCTAGACAGCCGAACAGGCTGAACATTTGCTGTCTGTCAGGAGCCACACAAGCACTCCTTTATATATTGGACCAGAACCTTAAAAATTAGTTGAATTTCTCACTTTTTTCCCCAGTGTTTGTTCTTCTAAATACTTTTGGGCTTCCCAAGCTCCTCAGGGCAGCACCACCCCACTGTGCCTCCTCCAGCCCAGCACAGGGGGTGCCCAGTGACGGAGGTTGTGCCCAGTGACATCCTCTCACCTATCCCTGCTGTCAGGGGTCAGTGACATCTGCACTGCAGGGCTCTGAAGGACACAAACGTGACACCTGTGACTACAGCAGAGAGCATCACTCAGAAACGAAGTTCATAGGACAACAGCTGTGACAGAGCCCCTGTCAGACGATCAGAGAAGATGTTATAACCATCAGCAGTACCCACATAAATGGGGCTGGAAATAGGTCTCTCATGAAGCTGCGAGGGAGAAACAAGGATTAGGCTGACTCTCAGCCAGCCGTTAACCAGCAATAGATGGAGCTAGTGGTGCACTCAGGTGGCTTTGAACCAGGGAAGAGAGGTACCTGCACATCTGCAGAAGAGCCAGTCGCACACCTGGGAGGATCTGGAAAGGCTCTATATTACTAGAAGGTAAAACAATAACTGCAGGACATCTGCTTAGTTGTCAAGGACCAAGAGGGAAATAAAGCTGTTGTCCCCTCTAGCTAAAACCTGCTGTTTCCTTTTCCCCAGACTCCCCACCACCAACTGCTCTACAGTTTGTATGCCAATCCAATTTTGACGCCTGTAAGTCACCCCAGAGACTGTTTATTTTAACTTTATCAAGTGAAGAGAAAAACAACTGTGTTAGAAGGAAAAAAGAGCATCTGGCAGCAGGATATTCTGTCTCTCAGACAGCTTCCCAGCCTTACTGGTGTACAAGAACATGGGATTTCAGTTACCCACAGGCTGAAAGAAGGGGAGAACAGGGTGCAGAGTGCAGGCTCTCTGTGTGTTTGTCTTAAACATGGTCTTTTGTGGTCTGGTAGCTTTTCTCTGCAAGATTGGCACAGTCAAGAAAGAGGCTGGGGTTTGGTTTTCTTCCCTGTGGCTGTTTTTGTTCTCTTCCATTGGCAAGTACTTTGAGCACTGGAGGAAAAAGCAGACATCGCCCAGTAGGTTTGCCCAGCCCAGCATTTCTGTTTGTTTACTTTCACCTGAGGAACACCCTGATGGAGAGAACTCATTTTTCAGTAATTGGGAGGGACACTGCAGGGATGTAGATGAGGGTGGAGCCGTGGGAGCCCAGCTCTGTGAGCAGGCCGTGTGCTGACAGGGTGCTGCTCAGAGGGAGGCTGCACCACGTCTGATGTGGGAGCCGCCACTCCTCTTGGAATGAAAGCGGGAGCTCCTCTCAGCAACGGCACCCGCTCCGACGGCATCGCGCTCCAGGCACGACCTGCCTCGAGAAGGAAGGCGCTTCCCTGGTAAAATACTTCTATACTTGGAGAAAGTTTCCTTTAGGCAAGAAGCCAATGAGCCACGTACGTGGTTGTGTTGTTCTGCAAGAGAAAGAGCCCCACATAATTAACATTTAATGTTTGGAACAAAAAAAACCAAAACACCTCATTTTAATCAACAGGATTTTTAATTTCAGGCACTTACACATGTAGAAGGCACATTAGATATGTGGTAGATTTCAGAAGTTCTGTTCTCTGTGGATACATTAGCACTTTCCTTTAATGGGTCAGGACACTGGAGGAGAAGTTAAGTTGGTGGTCGGATGTAGTTTACCCAGAAAACACCAAATTAATTTTACTGACCTTGACATACAGCAGGACTCCCCTGATTTCGAAAATGGACATCTGTCTATTTTCTTTCCTTAAAGAACCATTACATCAACAGCACATCAATTTTAGGTCGGTTTCCATTTCCTCATGCAGTTACATATTCTTTGCAAGATTGAAACAAAAAAGTTGGGGTCCGCCCCCCATTTCGTCCTTCTCTTTGAAACTCTCAGAGCTTCTTACAAAACCCTTTAGACAAGTCATACTATCCAATGCACAGGCTGGAAGGTGTGAAGACCTTCCCTGGATCTTCGCTCGCGAAGACTGGCCATTATTATTATTATTATTACTACCCGTGGACAGGGCAGACTCAGATTCGAAGTCAGACAAATGTTTTCGCTGCTTGGGTGCTCACACTGAACCGCCCAGGGCAGGCCAGGGGGTGTTCAAGAGGCGTCTGGAAGCGGTACTGGGTGATGGGGGGCAGTGCTTTGGGGGTTACAGTGGCAGTGCTGGACTGGATGATCTCAAAGGTCCCCTCCAGCCTTCAGGATCCCGCGGTGCCTGCCCCTCATCTCCCCCTGTGCCCACAGGGCCCCCCATCCCCAGGGCCCACCATCCCCAGGGCCCCTCATCCATAGGGTCCCCCATCCCCAGGCCCCCCCATCCTCCCCCGGTCGGCGCCGCCGCCATTTCGCGCGGGCGGGGCGGGGCGTGGCGGTGCCGCTGCCCCGGAAGCGCTGAGGCCGCGGCCGTGGCTGCCGGCGGAACATGGCGGCGCTGTCCGTGCTGAGCGCGCCCGCCGGCGGCTTCAGCTTCGACAACTGCGCGCGGTGAGCGCGGGCAGCGGGACGGGCTGAGGGAGCGGGGCGAGTGGAACGGGCCGGGGGTGCGGGGGGAGCGGGCCGGGCCGGGCCGGGGGAGCGCCGGGGACCCCTCCGGCCGCCTCACTGCGCTGTGTTGCAGGAACGCGCTCCTGGAGGCCGAGCTCGCCCAGAAGGGGCTGCGGGTGCCCGCGCCGCGCAAGACGGGCACCACCATCGCCGGCGTCGTGTTCAAGGTGAGGGGCGGGGGCCAGGCCGGGCCCGCGGAGGCCCCGGCGCGGCAGAGGCTCCGCTGCTGCTGCTGCTGCTGAGTCACCCGCGCTGTCCCGGCCCCCGGGAACGGCCCTGGGGAGAGCCGCAATAATTCTCCCTTCCTCTAGGATGGCGTCGTCCTCGGAGCGGATACGAGAGCAACCGAGGGGATGGTTGTTGCTGACAAGAACTGTTCAAAAATACACTTCATTTCCCCCAATATCTAGTAAGTGTTGATGCTGTTTATTGTGTAATAAATGGTTAATTACGTCTATTACCGTGTGATGGTGTTGGTAATGGTACTGGGGTTTTTAGCTCTGTCCTTTGCTAACACCAAATATTAAGATGTGCTTGAAAATGATAATTTATTAGCAAGGCTTGAGGATTTGTGGTTTTCTATTTACACTTAAGCAGGCTATCTTGTTTCTTGCTCTGAAAATGCTGACTGTATGAGAACCTAATTTTCTCAGTTTTACAAAGAGAAAATTTCTACTTGTTGCATAAAGCATAGAGGCTTTTGCCTCCCCTGCCTTCCCCACCTTTTCCTAACTTGCTCATAATGCTTTTCAGTTGTTGTGGTGCTGGAACAGCTGCAGACACTGAGATGACAACTCAGCTGATCTCCTCCAACCTGGAACTCCACTCCCTGTCCACGGGACGACTTCCAAGGGTTGTCACGGCCAACCAGATGCTCAAGCAGATGCTGTTCAGGTAACTGAGGGGGCTTCTTGTTGTTTAACAGTGCTGTTAAAACCTCCCTCAGCCTCCTTACCCTTCATAACAAGACTTTCTGATTTCTCTTTACTGGGCAGGCCTTTAAACTGAGATGGAAGATAAATCAAAATTTTAGAGAATTGATACTATAGTTGTGCCGTGGTGCAGTGATCACATGGCAAAAATAGAAAGGTATTAATTTGAAAGACTGTTAATCACACCCATGAAGAACTGTCTTGTACCTTTGGTGAGATGGCTGGGCCAGTAACAATGTAATGTGCAGACCTGTAAAACAGGGAGTTTTATGTGACTTGCAATAGAGTCACTGCCTCAGAATGTCTGCTGGACACTGAAATAAACTGTATTTTCCCGAATTTCTTAATGTATTGCTCCCAGCTGGTGGTAGAGCTGTACTGGGTAGCTGTGGGACAGTTCTCCCACGCCGATGTTGTGTTAAACAGAACCACAGCTGCGTGGTGGGTTTCAGACTCACAGACAAACCTTGCTCCCAGGTACCAAGGCTACATCGGTGCTGCCCTGGTGTTGGGGGGAGTGGACGTCACAGGCCCTCACCTGTACAGCATCTACCCCCACGGATCGACTGACAAGCTGCCCTACGTCACCATGGGTGAGTGACTGAACGGGGAACACCTCAGATTGTTGTTTAAAGTGCTTTTATTTGAATTCCCTTTTGTTTGCTGAGAGCTGCACGGGCCTCAGACTTCAAAGGTAAAGGTGTGCCTGCATTTATAAGGCGGGTGCTCTGGAATACTGGCTGGAATATTATTTAACTCTCAGCTGACAAAAAGCTGGTATTAGGAGCTGTGCTGTGTGCCTTCCCCACATGAGAATTGTGGGATTCCCAAAAACTTGCTGAATGAAAAAAATTCCTGGAAGTGTGGCTTACTGACTGAAGTCCTGACTTGTGGTTCATATAAATTTCACTTGGGGAACTCGGGCAGTTTTAAAGGGAAGCTTGTTTTTGGTAGAACCATGCAAGTGTGATGGAGAGTCCAAACAGACGTATCAGAGAACTGATCTGAAACTGCAGTGCATGGGATTAGTAAATCAGGTTCAGCCTATGCCTGGTGCGGCTTTTACGCTGGTTCTGCGACAGGAAAATGTAAATTCATAGATTTTCCTTGATCTTTGCTGCGCCTGGGTGGCACCTCTGGATCGAACAGCTCGGTGGGGTGTCCTGCAGGGGTGAGGGGTTGTGTCCTGTGGGCACTGCAGTGGCAGTGCCTGTGAGGAGTGCCATGGCCCGCACAGCTGGCCCTGCAGTGGCAGTGGCAGTGCCTGTGAGGAGTGCCATGGCCCTGCAGTGGCAGTGGCAGTGGCAGTGCCTGTGAGGAGTGCCATGGCCCGGCAGTGGCAGTGACAGTGGCAGTGCCATGTGAGGAGTGCCATGGCCCGCACAGCTGGCCCTGCAGTGGCGGTGCGGGGCCGCGGGATGGCGCCGCTGCCCCGGGAACGGCCGGCCCGTCGCGTGTGTCGTTGTGCGGGGTTCGCGCTGCCCATCCCCGATCCACAGCGCTGCCCGCTCCCAGCATCGCGGCCCTGCTTCCCTGGAGCCAGCCCTGCGCTCTCCGCTGGGTACACCGTGACCTTCCTGCTTTAACAGGTGGCATTTCTGAAAATCCTGCCCAATATTCTTTCTCTCCACAAAAATAACACGGTAGCAGGCTAAGTTCAAACCAATAGGAAGTAGAATATCAATGGATTAAGTTCCTTGTAGCTTAAACTTTGATTTGCTGTCGGCAGTACCAGGTCTGGCTGGTGCTTACACGCTCCCTTTGGTCACATTGTCACACAGAGCCCTGCTCAGCATCAGTGTCCTTTCCCTTCCCACTCCTGGTGCACTGCTACTTCCACCAGTGACTAGGATACAATTTAGTAGAAAAGTAGCTTATGCATATAGGTGAAAGATAGAATTGAGACAGCAGGGAAACTATCAAGATTCAAATCGTAGATAGCAACTGGAATTGTATTTCAGTCTTATTTAGCCTGATCTATTGTTTGTTGTTTTTTTCCCCAAGTGTTCTAAAGGCAATTTGTGTAAATCAGGGTAGATATTTTTGGCCAGTTAGCTTCTGGAAATTCAGTATTAAGTAGGAAAGAAGGTTGAGAAGTTGGATTTTATTTTGATGTGCTGGAGTTTGTCTGTGGATGGACACAGTGGTGTCCTGCCTTGCAAGGAAAATTTAAAAGGTACTTGGTGCTTACTCAGGAGTGAGAACATCAAATTAAACTGTTTATGCTGACAAAGGACAAAATTGGATTTCAGCAAACGATGCAAGATTGTCTGATGGCTTGGCTTGTCTAGGAAAGCTTCTGGCCAAGACTTCTAATGAAATGCATGCATAAAATTAAAGCACTCGGAGTGTGTAGTTGAGCTTTCGGAAGCAGGCGGAGTGTTCGGGGGTCTCTGGTGGCTGGAGCTGCTCCCCTGGTGCCAGTGGTGCTTCATATTCATAAATCAGCTCTTCATGCACTGGCAGTGTCGTGCTGCAGAGCAAGCACTCCCACTGCTGGGAGCCAGCCCCCAGCCAGGATCCGGCTGAAAAATGATCCCAGGCCGTGGGGCTGCGGAGATCACGGAATTTTTACCTGGGATGAGCAGCAAATTGAATAACAATGAGTGCGTGTGAATAAATGCCCTGTCAGGGAGCCCTGGCAGTGATGGATTAGGAAGTGCTAAATGTTGCTCTCTCAAGGCTCTGCACATCCTCCAGTGTGGCAGGTGGGGTAGCAAACAGGTCCTTGGGTGAAGAAATGGACTGTACTTAGCAATAAGAACTTGTCTGCAGTGAAGGTTCTGCGGAAAAGGTCCAGTTCATCTCTTTTAGAGAATCTCCTGCAGTTACAAAACACAAAGATTATTGTCAGCTGGATTTTTTTGCTATGTATCAGTAATTATCTTTCACTTTAAAGGCATACTGAAGTGGTACAGCTGCTCAAGTGAAGACCAGATAGTATTTTTAAAGTGAATTTATTACAACTGCATCCAGGAAATTTAATAACTTTGTTGTGAAAATTCAGGAAATGACCAATGCTATTTAAGAAAAAAATAAATTCTCTTATCGTCTTGTAACTTACCTTGTTCATGCCAGTCGTCAGACTGAAAAGCATTTTTCTCAGAGTAGAGCTTTACCTCTCAGCTGCTGTAGCTCTTTAGAATTTCCTTGGCAGTCAATATTTTAATATATTAAAATACTAAATTAAGACTTCCTGAGTATTTGTTTCTGAAGTGTAGCTTACTGAAAATGTTTGCAAAAAAATTTCTTTGGAATTGAAATGGTATGTTTTTCTTGGTGGTTGTGTTTCCAAGGGTGTTAAATGTAACCATTCCTAGCAGTTAATGGGTTCTAAAGATCCACCTGAAAGGGTTTCTCACTGAATGGTATATAATAGAAATAAATGATAACTTTACAAATCATTCTTTGTTTTAATTCTTAGTGCTCGTGCACAGCAGAAAGAGGAACTTTAAACATGTAAAAAAAAAAATCCAACAGAGGAAATTTCCTGTTTCTGCATCGGCTGTGTGTTGAGCTTAGTTTGAAACCTTACCTAAGATAAACACCTGGTGTGGTGTCTCTTGAACCTGAGCTCAGGTGGATGTTCAATGACATTTTACTCCCCAGCTTCCCTGAAGGGTCTGATAGATTTGAGGTTGAACTGCTGTACCTGAGGAGGGCTGAGTCCGAACTGGTGGTGACTGAAATCAGTTATTGTGTGTATGAGGTGGGAAGTCCATCCCTAATTAATGGATGGTGTTTTGCTGTGTTTGGATTTTATCTTTCTCCAGACATTATGTTTGGGAATTGTGAAGCTTGTTTCTACATAAAGGCAAAGCATGCTTGTTAAAAATGAATTATTGTGCGAGTGCACGGACAAGAGAGCAGCTGTTTCCACACATACAAACAAGTTCTCCACAGACCCTTAATATCCAAGTTTTCTGTGTTTTTATAGGAACTGCAATAAGAAAACCTTATTGCAGTGTTTACTTAAGTTCCCAGATTTTATTGCCTGCTCTGCTGTTACAATGCAGCTTTCACGAGGCAGTTGAAGTGCTTGGAGCGCTGTGGGGTTGTTTGGGTGGTGTGTGGAATTTGAGGAGGGGGCAGTGGGTGTCCTGGGACAGTGGAGCTCTCAGCCAGGCTGGGAGTGCCTGGCCCTGGCTGCTGGGCACTGCCCAGGGGCTGGTGCTGTCCCCACAGGGCACGTGGGCTTTCCCTGCTCCTGTGCCACAGGTGGGTGTCTGTGTGCCAGGATTTCCCGCTGCAGTGGGCAAACAGCACGTGGTTTGTTTTGGTGGAGATGCTGGGAAGTGTTCACCCATAGGTGTGGCTTACACCTGGTGCTGGGAAGAGTGCAGAATTTTCACTGTGCTGTTTAAGATAAAATCTGTTCTTTCAGAGAACACTTAGCTGTGCTGGGAGGCTTTTGCTAAGGCAGTTTTTAAATGCAAGCTTATAAAGCTTATGTTTGGGATTTATAAGCACTAGAGAAAAAAGCAAACGAATCTGTTCAGCTTTTCCAGCTTTCTGTTCTGTTAGAACCTCCTTAGAATCTTGGTTTTCAGATGTAAATGTCTGTATGTTGGTTTAATTAAGCTAATCAACAACTCTTTGAAAATTTACACTGTAGGACTTGTCTGTATTTAGTTATTTAAAGTTGATTCTGGATTTGGCATTTATTATGTGTTGGTAACATAGATAAATAATTAAGTGTAATTATGTATAAAGGATTTCATGTACTGTAACGTAAGGTTCCCCCTGCCTTTTTATTTTGTCTTTTTTCATTGGTTCTTTTGGGAATTTATTTTAAAAGGAGCTGGAGGAATTGATCCAACCTGAGCCATGTATGAGATTGTTATCAATAATTTTTACTTGTCAGTAGAATTTTTAAGGAATTAAGACCACTTTTTCTTAGCTCAGTAGCTAATGTATTAATTTCAGTCAAATTGTGCATTTATACCTTTTATATTTTGTTCTTGCATGTTTTTTAGTCTTTGCACTCTAATTTTGTCAAATAACCCTTCTCCAAGGGCAGGATTGTTTCCCAGCTATGAGGATTTCCATTCTGCTCATGGTAGGCCTTCATTTGGGTGGAGCAAGAATGTAGCCCTGGTTTGAGACCATAGCTCAGATATTTTTTTTCCTCATTAGAAATGTTCCTATGTCATTCCAGAAGAATTATTATTTTGTGGTTCAGGTCCTGTATTTGTTTTGGCCCACACCTTATTTTGACCTTGTTTGAAGGATCAGTAAAATTCCTCTTATTTGTGATTTGCTCTGTGATATCAGCTGTTTGTATCAGCAGTTCATTTCTGCTTAAAAATCTGTTTTATTCCCAGTTTCAGCATTTAAAAAATGGAGTTGTGTATTGCTCCAAGGTGTAAATGAATAGTCATTGCCTGTAATACAAGTACACACTTAGAGTGTCCTACTGCTTTTAGATGTGATGTATTTGGTACTGTAAAGGTAATGATCCTCAACCACAGCAATATTCTGTAACAGGAATATCTGTCATATTCATCGGGATTACCATGTTCATTGATTTGTGTCTGTAAATCTGCTGTTTCAACCCTTTAAATTTGATCTATAATTGGACCTCCTTAAATGGTTCAGCTAAGGTAGTCTGTATTTTCTCAACAGTGTCACTGTCAGCTTCTCCTTTTTCATTATACATTCAGCAGACTTGATAAAATCAGCAGGACACCTCATTTGAAACTGTTTAATCGCTGCCTTTTGCTTTCACTAAACCATTGAGGTGGTCAAGCGATATACACAAATCATTTTAAATAGGAAATATGGCTTTCTCTGTGACCCAGCTAAACAGATAGCGGTATGCAAAACAAGTTAAAAAGTAATAAATGCCAAAAAATCTTCTAATTGGAGTAAAAAATTGCAGGTAACTTTATTCACTCCCCAAAAGTAGTGCTCTCTGAAATATGGATAGGGCCACAGACAGACAAGATAATCTTCCTGAAGGCTCACTCTTTCTGAACAAAGCAAGTTACAGTTTCAAATAGTATCATCCTGCTTTTTGTATGAATTTGTGGCAAGCCCATTTATAGCCCTGCAGTCCCAGTGCTTTGGGCAGAGATGGCTCCTGTTCCACTGCACTTGCACCTCCTCCCTTCTGGAGAAGGAACACTGAACTCATGGTTTCCTCTCTGTCACCTTGTTCAGCGGTTACTGTTCAGTGTAAAAGTAATGCCCAGAGTGAATGCACAGTAGGCTGTTTGCAGGTCGCTGGGGGACACAGAGCTGGTGGCAGCAGCCCCTGCCCTGTTCCCGTGGCTGGGTTACCACTCCGTGTGTGGGGGCGACCCTGCCAGCTTGTCCGAGCCACCTCCCCATTCCCACATCCCCTCTGCTGAGGCAGGAGCGGTGGAGGAGTAGGGATTCCATTAACTCCTTCTCTAACCTCATTGTCATATCTGGTGTTCAAAGTGGTCAGAAGCAAAAGGCTCTGGGGACGGGACTGTGCCTCGTGTGGGCACAAAAGCTGCGCCTCTGGGCTTAAATGAGGTGCTGGACTTAGCACAGGCACTTCTGAGTGTGTGGTGAGCTGGGCTGGGCTTCACTCTGCCTTGTGCTGCTGAAATGTGTGATAGATTTCTCTAAAAACGTACCATCTGTAACTGCATGGCTAAAGGGGTGTCCTGATGTTGTCACCACAGGTTCCGGATCTCTGGCAGCCATGGCAGTGTTCGAGGACAAGTACAAACCCGACATGGAGGTAAGAGTCTTGGGCTTTGAAATCTCACTGTTTCTTCCCTCAATAATCCCTCTGATCACAAGAATTTAGGAGGTTTGAGGCTTTAAAGAAGTTAAAACTGCTCTAGTTGTGCTGCATTTAAAATGTACTACTGCCAACTTAGTGTAAAGTTGTAAAAATTGGTGGATAAAATAAATTTGCAAGAAACTATGTTTCCATATGGAAAAATATGTGCTTTTAATGTAGATGAAAGTTTTACAAACATACAGTTTACTGGTTATAGTTGACTTCAGGAATTTACCAGTCCTTGCACAGTCAGTATTGCTGTTTTTTTATCAGTCAGTCCTTCTCTCTCAGTCTTGAAAAGAGAATGCTACAAAAAAGTGTTCGAGTAGTACATGAAACAATCCTGGTTGATTTGGTGTGTTCAGAACTAGTGTCTGCAATTTAACATCTACTTGAAAACTGATTATCAGAAAACTGTTACGGTTGTGGGGTTTGTGTTTTGCTGCTGACACTGATAGAAATTGAAAAATGTTAGGTTGTTAGAATCATTCAGGAGAGCTAAAATCTGAGTGTCATAAGACCAGAACAAGCTGTTCGGTTACAGATGGATGCAGTGCATTATTTTTGTATTTTCTATAGGGTTTCCTTACACTTGGTTACACCATGTTCAGTGCTCCTAAATTAAACCCTGAAAATCCAGTTGTCTCCAGACCCACTGTTGATGAAAATAACCCCAAAGCAATTACAGGGCTTTCTGTAACTGTATTTTGTTAAATGCCTCAGTAATGTCAAGCCCTCTTAAACCACATTGATCTCTTCAGACTTTCTGTGAACACTTCTTCTCATTCCAATTGATTAATAATTCCACAGTAAAGAAAAAATGAGAATTGAACACAAAATTGAAAATTGAACCCATTAAAAATTACTTGTAACACTAACAGCACAATCATTTCAGTCTAAAATGCAGATAAAAGAAATTCTGCAGCTCTCCAGTATCCCTGAGTAATGTGGAAAAGGAAAGTTTGTTTACACCAGCAGAGGTCTTTGGATGTTCTTCGTTTTTGTGGCTCAGCTGCTGTGGGTCAGTTCCTCCCCTTCCAGGGCACTGTGTTTGGGTGATGGTCCCATCAGGCCACGGAGTTCTCTGTAGAGCTGATGATTTCAGATGTGATCTCTTGTTCCCTGTCCTGACGAGGCTCCATGTCCGATACCAGCTGATTTAAAACAAAACTCCCCGCCTGTTTTCAGAGGTTTGCCATTAGTTAATTGCTGAAGTGTTGGTAACAAGCGGTTTTCCAGCTATCCCTGGCCTGGCTCCTGCCCTGTCCGTGCTTGTGCAGTAGCTGCAGGTGTGCCAAGTTACAGACACGCAGTCGGATCAGGGCTCCTGCGGTGCCACGCTGTTTTGGGCACTGTCTGCAGACTCTGAGCTCCTGGTCTTCAGTGTATTTATAAATGTTCCCAGAAATACTGCAGTACTTTCAGTAGGCACTCCAGTGTCGCTGGGAGGGAGCATTACAACAGATGGCTGAGAGAGCCACTCCAGAGAGGGAGACTCTCTGTTTTCCCCTCTCCCCTCGTGCTGCTGGAAGAATGGCAGTCTCCTTTTCCAGCCTCCTGGCTGACTGTGCACTTGGTGTGTGTGCTGTTCCACTGAAAACATGGACTGAAATCCTGGGAATCAACAGCTACAGCACAACAATCCTCTTGCAGAGATACAAATGGCAAAGAGCTGTGCTGTGCAATCAGATCTTCATCTGATTCTCAGCGAGATTTCAAGCTTGTAT
Organism: Myiozetetes cayanensis; assembly: GCF_022539395.1. Lineage (NCBI taxonomy): Eukaryota > Metazoa > Chordata > Aves > Passeriformes > Tyrannidae > Myiozetetes > Myiozetetes cayanensis. The sequence continues at coordinate 9,739,411 of NW_026087445.1, read as the reverse complement.
TTTAAGTCATTTTCTGTGTAAGAGCAACCGAAAAAGGCACCAAAAATTGGTAAATCTCCAAATTTTCCTATTTAGAAAGGTCATCCTCATTAAACTGTCTTCACACACAACCATAAGTGGCAGCAGATAGTCACTGTTATAACAAGCATGTAGAAATGCAGCCTACCAATTTGTTGAAATAGTTATTTAGATTTTGAGACTTGCATGTACCTTAACTCTTCCTTTGGTTTTCCTGGATAATCTGATATCTAGTAACAATTCAGGAAGTGTATTAACCAGCAAACTTTCAGGTCCTAAAGCTTTTAAACACTTCCTCATACTCTCTTATGGCTGCCAGCTTATAATATTTACCTTTTGAGTCAGATGTGGGGTTTTTTTACAGTAAATTAACAAAATAACAAATATTTCTATTGAAGTTAATCCAAATTAAATCTGAAATATGCTATGTATATTTTACATAAAACTTCCTATGAAATGGCATTGAAAATAAACTTAAAATTCCTGGAGATTAATTTAATGAAATAGGTAGAAAATTATTATTTTCCTGTCAAGATCAATGCTCCTTTCTCTTGCACTAATTGTCAGAATATCTTGCTAGGGCTACTGGAGGGTAGTGGTGTGCTTCAAGACCATCACATCACAGAAAAATGATTCAAAGGCAAACTGTCCTGCACCCTCTGGTATCAACTTGCAAATTAGCATCTGGAATGTAATTAAACAAGCTTAATGAAAGTAGCAGCTGAATACTACTGGAAAAGACAATCAGCTTTTTTGCCTCTGATATATATTCTGTACTATTGAAGCTGATCACCAAACGCATCGTGTGAGCGCAGTTAAAAAAAAATTAGCATTTATTTGAAGAATAGGAACTGTTTTTCATTCTGTTATGCTTTTGGCATGCACTGGTGTCCCAGGAGAGCCGTGCCACAGCAGATAGTGCACAATATTTATAAATCCATGACAGGCAATAATAGCAACTTGAAAAATTCTTTTGCTAGAATTTCAAGTTGAGAGCTGCCAAAAGCTGAGAGGATCAAATCTGCAGTGGCAGCTGCTGTGCCCTACAGTTAGAATTGTAGACTTTGAAGATGCTCAACTAAAAAAAAAAATAAAATAATAAAATAAGAAAAAGACTGCAGGCTTAGCCAATTTTTGCAGGTTTCTAGAGCCCTGGCTCTCTGCCTTTTGAAGATGAGTTGCTGAAGCTTCTCCCACTGCCTGAGGCGTGCTAACACCAGCAGGATGTGTTTTTTTCCATGGGCTTAGTGTGTCTTCAGCTTTAAGCAGCACATGCTCTGTCAGTGCTGTGTGATGGTGCTGTCCCTGCTGCAGAGCCGGCAGGTGATCCGTCCCCACCATCCTTCAGAGGGACCAGTGCCACTCGTGCAGCCTGATTTATGGAGGCAGGGGCGCTGGGAGGAGCGCTGGCCTCTGGAGGAACCATTACAGAGCGCCGAGCATGGGAACACTTTCAGCCCTCAAGGCCTGTAGATGCTTCAAAAATGTAATGCCAAGCACCTAACTACTGTGGAACAATATTAATCTGTCATGTGGGCAGCTATAGATCTGCTTTAGAAAACATAAGTGGAAGAACAGCACATCTAATGGAGTGTTTTGAGCTCAGATCTTTCATTGCAGCCAATTTTTCTTCCAGTAGAGTCGCCACATGGTTTTTAAACCTCACAGTCATTTTGCAAATGCATTCATGCCTTCTGGTGTTAAACAATAACAAAGAAATACTGGATATGGAAACCATCGTGATCTGGGAAAAAAGCGTCTACAGAATTAAATGCTGGAATTCTGGGTTTATCTATCCTGTGGTGGTTGAATTCCTCAGGAGATGGGGAGAGGGGATATATTTTATTCTGGTATTTGATTTCTGGTGTTTGAAAAGTAGAAGCTTTTTGTCTGTAGAAGAATTACTTGATCTGCAGTGGGGCTGTGTTGTAGCCTTCTTGTTTAAGCAAGGAAATAGGCTGCTTGTAACTTCATTTCTTTTCTGTATTTCATCAAAAAAGCCAGGTTTAATAAAAAGAGGCTCCAAAAGGAAGAGAACCAGTAGAAACCACAGAAAGCAGAGCTATTGCAAGGAAAAGGAAGTAAATCTTGGAGTAATGAGTTCAGGAGCACAGAATAGGTGGAAAAAAATTAAAGGAGATAGTCTGGCAGATACTTAATAATTATTTCTAGGATAGATCACTACAAATATGTGAGATTATATTTACAGTCATTTTTTGTACCGTTTCTGAAGTGTGGCAGGAAATCAAGTAGTACTGAATGAAAACAAAAATACCCTGGAGGGTAAGAACAGATGAAAAGCAGAGGAGACTGTTCTGAGTGTGTTCCACATGGAACACAGCTCTCCCTCCTGCTGCAGCTGTGCTGTCCCAAAACCTGCAGCTTGCTGTCCCACCAGCGCCGTGTCTGCCTTCCCCTGTTGGCCAAGTTTGCTTTGGTGGCATCCTCTGGATGCTCCACGTGCTCTGGGATCTTTGCTGTACCCGAGGGCAGAGTAGCCTGAGTGCAGCTTTCACTGTGTACCTCTCGTTTCACTAAAAAATGCATCAGGCACAGCACAAACCATTATGAAAACATGTCACTTCCTTCCATTTTTAAGCAGCTGACACATAGATCCTTCAAATGTTCCTGTGCTCACATTTCCTACTGTCCCTCAATATGGTGGAATTATTTTTGTTTATTAAGTACCGACAGTAGTCCTGGGCTATTTTTGGAACCTGTCAGAACTCTCTCATCTTCAGCAGTCGTTGTCTCGGCGGTGTGTGCGGGGGGCTGGGCGCGGTGACAGGCTGCAGATGAGCCCGTGTTCATTAGGGATGGAGATCAGAATGGCTGTGCCCACGGGCTCAGGTGTGGGGCTGATCCTCCAGCTGACACCGCCTTAATGACTCGGCGGGACGGGCACCCCGTGCTGGGCGGGCACACAATGGGGATCAGGCCAGGCTGGAGAGCCTGCCTGAGCTGCTTGAACCCCTGTTGGTGTCAAACACGCAGATTTAAGTAAATGTGGGGGGGAGATCTGACTGGGTGAACAAAAAGCAGGACTTTGTGTTTGTGTGTTTCATTCCCCAGTGACAGGAGCCGAGGCTGTTAGTGGCATATCTTCACTCCTTGCTGCCAGAGCTCGGGGCGCTGCACTTTTCAGCTGTCCTGACATAGCTGTGTTAGTGTCTGCTGGAGACACGGATTTTCATGGGTAAATACCGGGTGTTAGTGCACACAGTCAGCCGGAAAATAAAGGCTTATCGGACCTGTTTGTTATTCTTGGGTTAGATAACAATTATCCTCTGGTCCCTCGTTTCTGCCTGACACGTTGGACAGTTTGTACAGTTTTCATCTTCTTTCTCAGAATTGTACCCCAGATTGATTTCCTTTGTGGAACTGGTACTAAACAGGAAATAAGGGCTGATTTGGAATGTGCCAGCTAGGTGTGCTGTGGAGTGGCTGGGATTACAGGTGAGGTGTTTGGAGTGGATCAAAGCCCAGTTTGTGGGATGCTGCCCAAGTACCAGTCTGAGTTACCAGTGATACCCAGTAGAGCCACCTTCCAGTTTGCTCTTTGCAGACTGTATTGAGGGAAACAAATGTTGCCTCTGTGTAAATTGGGCATTGCTGCTTGACAAAGAGCAACAATTTCTTCACCTTTATGAAAGTAACACTTAAACTTTGTCCATAATAATGTAGACAGGCTGGCCAGAAGCAGGGCTCTGTGTTAAGAGATCATTTCACTGCACAGGGTAGGGGGAGGACAGGTAATTATTTTTGATGCATTTCTCAGGAGCAGGTGTTCCAGTTTAAATTGTTCCAGTTTGTGTATCTCCCATAAGTGCAGAACACAGGCAAAATGCACTGGAAAATATTTCACATGGCACAAAGCGCGAGTGCCGCTCCCGCAGCGAGGGCCGGCCGGGCCGAGGGCAATTGCTGTGAGGGAATGGGGATGAGGCAGAGCTGGGAGCCAGCCCGGGCTTTATGGAGCACTTTGGGATATTAGGGAGGATAAATTACCAGAGAGGCCAAGGCTTCTTTTCCAAATAAAAGGTTGACCTTCATTCCCTTCCATCCTTTTGTCAGAGGTAAAGCAATAGTCGTGTGAACAGAGATTTGCTTTGTTCGACAGCAGATGTGTCAGTGCTTGAGGTGAGTTTGTTCACAGGCAGTAACATCAAGGAATTTTAGCTGTAGCCTCTTGTAGGGTTGGCATAGCCGGGTGGGCGAGGGTTGCTGTGTTACTGAGGCTCTCCCAGTGTCAGAGGAGAACGTGCAGCCTGGCAGCATTTCCAGCTCTGCTGCTGCTGAGCGAGTTCTCCTTTTGAGAATCTGTTCCCTAAAAACCCAGGAACTTCACCCATATACAGGAAGTGATGGATTCAATGAGTTTTCGTGTTCGTTCTTAGGTCAGATTGTGGGAATGGTATTAAAAGAAATCTTGTAGTTGTGAGAGGAGCTTGTAATTTAATTCGGTGCCATTGGAAATATGGATTGCACTGCTCCCCACGCAGGGAATGACAAACAGCAGCTAATGTTATTGAATAGGAGCTCCGAATCATATAAGTTTCTTGCCTTGGCAGGTAATTTGACATAAATTGTTAATGTAAATCCAGGTTAGTGGGGAAGACATTATTTTACTAAAAAAGATAAACTGCTGATTAATTCAGTATAGAACTCAATTACAAATTGAAAGTGTCTCTGCGGGATGCCAGTACCCTAAAGACAGCAGATGTTGAATTGATACTCCAGCATATTTCACCCTGGTATGAAATATTAACGTGGTTTATTATACTGGTGGTGTATGATATCAGAGAGGGGGTGGGGAGGAGCCTGGGCTCACAGGCAGCTTCCTTGGAACAGGGAAAAAAACTGTTATCTCTGAGAATAATAATTAGGGACTACAGAGCAGTTTGTTTGGAAAGTTCTTAGTAGAAAATGGTTAGAAAAATAAACATTTACTGACACTTTAGTCACAATGACACTGCCATAAAATGCATAGGTCTAATATAAAAAAAATAAGAGACAAGGAATGTAATTCCTTGCTCCTGAGGCAGCCCTGGAAATGCACACTTTTTGGTGGAAGACTTGTAATTGTAAATGGACTGATCTCCACCCCACAGCCCCCACACAGCCCCTCACACCCCGTGCACTGCTGGTGGCTCTCCCAAAGTCTAATTATGCTTCTCTAGGTGCTTTTGTCCTCCAAGAGGTATTGCTTTCCTACCCCCAAATTCCCAACACTCCTTTATGGATTTATTTTTTTATTATCATTGTCCTTCCTGAAGCTTGTGATTTTTTTCCCTTCCCTTCTCTTCCCACGGGAGTCTTGGGGATTCTCACTTTAAGTAGGATCAACTTTTTATATTCTGTAATTTGAGCATATTTCATTGCTGTAAAGGACTGTTGTGATAAGTATTTGCATTTGTTTATTTTTACATAAATAGTTGCCTGCTTATATTCGTTTTATACTAATATTGATATGCACTACATTTGAAATTCTTCTAAGAATTGCTGTGGGAGAACTGCACTGTGTGTATTGCATCTCTAACAGCATCCTGGTGACCTGCAGGAGGGATTCATTTTGTTTTGGTAAGAATTAGGAAAAAAAATAATTTCTAGAGTTTTGAAATCTGAAAAAGGCATTTCCTGTTTAACTTGCTTGTGGAGTTGTTACAAAATGTTGTGGAAATAACTTTCCCAAAGCCATTCCAGCTGCTCCCTTTGCTGCTGGAGCGCAGTGATAAACTTGTTTACAGGCTGTTAGTAAAGACAGTATTAATACCATGTAGAAGTACCCTCATCTCCTGTAGGAAAGTCTCTTTTTTCCTCCAGCAGCACTTGAAATCTGGAAATTGCTTAAGTGGGAAGAGAAACTTGGTTCGAGTCATATACAAGAATAATGTGTAAAAGTTGCTCCTCGGTGCAGGTTGGGACTGGCGGCAGAGCAGCCGTGAGAGGTAATCCATCAGCTCTGAGTGCCTGCGAACTGCAACTCTCCAGATAACAGGTTTAAAGTAAAGATTTAATACAGCCTCTATCTACTGTGATGTTGCAGTGACAGTTTAAAACTCATTCTCTAAATCTCAGCAGACTTTATAGCCAGCAGTGGGCCCATATAAAGCTTAATGGCATTACAACACATAAATCATCTTTTAAAGACGCTACCGGTAGCGCCAATATTAAATGCAGACAATTGTCTGTGTTATAAATAATTTATCAAACACCGTTTCAGATTAGCCTCCCATGCTGAGTTATTTATTTTGGCCTTTACTGCCCTATTCCTCAGGCGCCCTTTGGAGCTGCACTGCTGGTCAGTGTAATGAACTGGGGGCTGTTCCCCCTGGCACAGCTGTGCTGACCATTACTGCCGTGCTGGACCTCGCTGCTTTCCAAGCGCTGCCCATTTGTCAGGAGGAGGTAAATGGAGCTGCACATTGGAGTCCAGGGACACATTGTGGGGGGTGTGCTGGGGACAGACAGATCGCTCCATAAAGTGCTGCTTGTCACCGCGCGCTGGCCCTACAGTTCATCACTGGCTGTAATCTCATTTAAGGAGCACTGGGGGCCCCACAGGAGGATATTCCCAGTTAGCTTGGTCTTTGCAACCATAAAGCAGGAAGTGCTCCTTTTATATACTCTGAACTTTTAGGGTTTTTTAAGATTAATTATTACAGTGGCTCATTGAGGCCCCTCTCCTTCAGGCTGTGTCAGCAGTTTCCTGCCAGCCCCCTGTTTTGTGACTGGGAATAGCAGTCCTTGCTCAGCTCCATGCAGGATCTGTTTCTTGTGGCTATCCTGGCCAGCTTTCTAAATTGTATAAAGAAGAGCAGGAACAGCACTGAGGCAGGGTTTCTAAAATGACCATTCCTGCAGGGTCACGGACGGGGCTGCACTTGGCAGTGAAGGAGCTGAGGTTACAGCCTGGGCTCTCTGTGCAGTGGCTACCTCAGTGCACTCACAGCTGTAAGTGTTTTTACAGTATTTATAATGAGTATTTTTAGAATTATTTTGATAACAGTAGGTTGATAGAGTACATTTTTAAAAGCTAATAAAATTTAACATAGAGTCTGTGAGATTTACAATGTTGTCTTAAAAAGATGAAATGAAAAGGAAGAGTGGAACAGATCTACCCCCATTTGCTGTAGTACTCCTAAGCTACTTTTCTTACACTAACACTCATGTAGCTTGAAATTATTCTGGTTTTGCTGCCACTTAAATTTTAAAACAGAGCTACAGATACTTCTTTGGTTCATTTTATTTACTTGCACTCTAGTACTGAAATACCCTTAGTCTGCAACAAATCAGTGGCAGTCTTCTACCAGTTGAGTGAGGAATTACTTGCTTATCAGGGTTTTATTGTCAAAAGAAAAGGTACAGGAATTATTTTTACAGCATGGTTGTATTTATTGTTCTAGGTAGCTTAGTAGGAAGCATAATTTTTTTTTTTTTTTTTAAATGAAGACTAATAGTGGTAAACCTGGGAGCGAAGTAGGACCTGCAGCTGTTTGTGTGGCTCAGTGCAGGCCGTGTCCTGCTCCAGTCGGGCTGCACCCAGCCTGGACAGAACAGGCCCCAAGGGATGTGCTTCACATCTGCTGTTCTGTTCTGGGACAGGCAAGTCAGTTCCTTCCACCCCCCCGAGAGAAAGGAAGGGTCTCACCTGCACTGCTTCTGACTTCAGAGGCTGCTGAGTCGACCCGTGTGTGTGTGGGTATCTCTGTGACACAGCCTGCTCTCCTGGCACGGTGGCACTGCCGGGTGACGGGGCACAGGCCAGGTCAGCGCAGCTGAGGGGCAGGACGTGCCCTCGCCGGGAGCTGCAGAGGGAGCCAGTGCCCCTGGAATGCCTCGGGAAGGCTGTCAGTCCCATCAGCACTCCCGATGCCTCCACAGCAATACCAGTCGTGGTTTGGTGGTGGTGGTGAGAATGTGATGATTAGAGATCTGGTGTGATATTTTAATGGATATTCAGATGAACTTGAAATGTTTCCATGTAGAAGACCCTCCTGTGAACGCAGATTGTGTAACGTGGGCAGTTGTTGCACTCAGGTTCAGGCTGTTTCAGGTCTAAACAGTAACTCTGTTTCAGTCACATCCATTACTGTAGCAAGGCTTCACTTTTCACTTAAATAGTAACAACTAACTGCAGTATTTTGAGAGCAGTACTTGTTTGAGCAGTGTTTTCAGCAGGTTTCTTTAAATTCTCTGCATTTGTGCTCTGGACTGGAATTACAACTGTTCTCCAGCTCAGCTCTGTGCAGAGCAGAGCTGCTCCATCCCACAGCTCCTCTTAGAATCAGAAGACAAATTTTGCAAACCAAGCCATGCTACAGAATCATAGGAACAATTTTGGTGCTATAAAGGCTGATTAAATAGCCCTGACCTGGAGAATCCTTGTACCTGAACTACAGTGACTCCAATGTGTGTGCAGCTGTCACACAAGACAGGCAGCTGGAACATACATGTGCCCAGAAGCCTGGAAGTTAAAAATGGTAAAATTTATTTTCTCCATTCATTAAGACAAAAATAAATCTGAGTTTTGCTTCCTAGATTGTTTTTACCAAATCTGATCCACCCTGGGGTGGTGGATCATGGGCAGGGTAAAGGCTTGTCCCTGGATAGTCCCTGTTCATGCCCTGTGGCACTCTGGTGATGGTCCTGGGAAATGCCAGCCCTGGGGCAGTGACAGCTCCTTCACTGTTGCAGGAGGGGGAAGCCAAGCAGCTGGTGAGAGACGCCATCGCAGCCGGCATCTACAACGACCTGGGCTCGGGCAGCAACATCGACATCTGCGTCATCAGCAAGAACAAGCTGGACTTCATCCGCCCCTACGACGTGGCCAACAAGAAGGGGGACAGGTGAGTGACCCTGAACTGTGTGCGATCCCTGCTCTGCCCAGCAAGCCCTCCTTTTGTCAGTGATCTCCAACCTGTGTGTGAATGGCAGCTGAACAGAACACGAGTGGCTGTGCCTGCAGCTGAACAGAGGCTGTTACAGCCACGAGCAGCTGTGTGGAGGGAACAGGGGAAGTTCTCACTGCCACAACTTCACCAGGCTCTTGAGTTTTGGGCAGTTTGAGGAAGTAATGGAGTTCTGCCTTTGCTGCCAGACCCCTGATTTCTGCAAAGACCTTTCCAGTTATGTGGCAATTTATTTTTTTTTTTTTTTTTGATAATCACAGTTTTCTAAAATTGCTGGTTTATCTGAAACTTTGTCAGGTAGTGCAGTCAGCTTAGATATTGCAGTAGGCACAGTTCCTTTACTTATTTTGGATTTTTATAGGAAACTTCTAAAGCTGATCAGTTTTAAAACTCTCAGGCACATGGTGAGACTCCCGGGGATAGTCCTGTGCAGGGCTGAGGGTTGGACTCACTGATCCTTGTGAGTCCCTTCCAACTCAGCATATTCTGTTCTGTGATTCTGTAAAATTTAAATGCAAGTTTTCCCATGTATCATCTTCCAGACTAATTTCCCCCATTTCTTTCCCAGGTTTGGCAGGTACAAGTGTGCAAAAGGAACGACTGCTGTTCTCACAGAGAACGTGGCTCACCTGGAAATCGAGGTGTTGGACGAGAATGTGCAGACCATGGACACGTCCTGAGCCCCAGGGGCTGCCCAGTGGCTCTGTCTCACCCAATAAAGAAGGCTCTGCCCCCTCCATGTCTGTGCTGCTCATTCCTGCTCTGTGTCCCAGGGGAGGCTCATGCAGCTGAGCTGCAGCAGCTCCGTCCTGCAGGACGGGGCTCTGAGAGCTCAGCGGGTGAGGCAGGGCAGAAAACAAGGCTTTGTCACCTCACTGCAGGAACAGAACAGCAGGAGGAAAGCTGCTCTGTGTAAGCCCAACTGGACAAGTTTTAATTTAATAGAATGTTCTTTTCCTGATGGAAACAGGAAAAGGTATGACAACAATGAGCAGTGGTGGTTCTGAACTGCTGCCCTTGACCTCCAACAGGCATTGCTCTCCTGCTACCCCACCCCAGGGAAGTAACTGGGCATCAGGGGATGTTTCTGTTACTCCTGCCCCATTTTCTGTAGGTAGAGACAGGATACAGGGCAGATCCAGCATCATTCAGTTTGAGTGTCTGTTTTGTCCTAAAATGCTGGGCTTGTACCACCTGAGTTAATGAGATTTCAGTGTTTCATACAGCACTACATAACCCTGTAAAAAACAACCAGAAGGACCCCCTGCAGATTATTTTTAAGTGAAAAGGGGAGGTGTAGCATTGACAGGCAGCTTCAAAAAGTGAACTGGTGCCAGTCCCCAGCCTTAGCATCCTGCAACAAACTTTCTGGAAAAACAGCTCTGATGTGCCACAATTCAGAGGGTAAAGCCTCTCATGGTTTTCCACGGGGACAGTGACAGTCTCTCTGCATTTGTCCATTTGCTGGAAAAGCAGCTGCACACCACAGCTGGTAGGAGCAGTTTCACCCATACTAGGCCTGTTTTTGGATGGGGGGCGGGATTGTATTTCCTTTAATACTGGACTTCTTAGGTTTTTAAACAAAGGTGTTTATTTTGGAAATAATTTTTTTATTTATCTAAAAATGCACAATTGCAAAAAATTACCTTTTGAAATACATTTCCTTACAAGCACTAAGAAGTTTTATGTAGCAAGAAAGTGACCAGAGTTCTCCAGATCCTCCCAGCGAGCTGAGCTGCCCTGGAAGCCGCTGACCCTCCTCGTGTCGCGCCGAGCGCGGCGCAGCCCCCCTTCCCTCTGGCCATGGAGCTGCATCCCAGCTCCAGGACAGCTGCAGTGCAGGGGCAGGCTCAGCTCACACCTGACAGGTGCTACAGAGGCCGGGTGTAAATTAACCAAGCTGGTTGGCATGGGAATGGTGGGAGCAGTTTGGTGCCTCCACGACGTTCTCCTGCTGATTTGAATGTCCTGACTCTCCTGAGAGCAGTGCCCTCAGCGCTCTGCTGAGAAGCCTCAGTAAATGACACCTTGCATTAATGATGCCAACCTTATTCACAGCAATTAATGGCTTTTCTTGGTACCCTATAAAAACATTCCCAAATTTGCTAGGAAGTAGCTGAAGACGGCACTGCGGTTTTCCTTTAAGTAGAGCAAATTAGGTTAAAAAAAAAATCCACTAAAAGCATATATATGTATGTAACCCTAACCCTAATCTTAGTTCAAAAAAAATTAAGGATTTTAAGCTTTCCTTAAAAAAAAAAAAAAAAAAGGCCCAGGCTGCATTTGAACTGTCACACACAAATCCACAGCTGGCACGAGCCCCGGCACAGCGGGAGCGGCGCAGGCTGAGGGGTCTCCTCAGGAACTCCGAGTGCAGCCCCGCTCCTCCCAACAGGCACATGGAATGGAAACACTGGAACGTGAATCCACGGCTGTTCCTAAAGCAGGGAATATTTCCATCGGCAGTAATGAAACAAATCATTGATTCAATGAATGAATTTAGCTGTTGACAATTTTCATGCAGTTAGAGACGATGACTCCTTCAGATCAGGCTGAGATTCATAGACATTCACATTCTATAATGAGCTTTCACAGTTTGAGGGACGGGGCTGATCCTATGCAGAATTCCATACACAAAGCATTTATTTTTAAAAAATTTTCCAAGTGTTTAAAACACTGCTGAAGTTCCACTGATAGTACCCAATGTACTACTGAATGTGTAAAAGTCTCTGCACCAAAATCGAACTGGCTTCGATCAACACTGGTTTTAAACAAGAACCTGGAGGCTGAGAAGAGCCATTCCAAAAGGGAAAATGAGGCTAAGGAGCAATTCTCTGCAGGAGCAAGGCTGGTTTGGGTTTGCTTGGCATGTTTGGCTTCTTTTCCCCAGGCTCATGTTTAACTCCTCTCTGACAGAGAAATGCATCAGCAAAATACACAAAGTTTACAATTTAAAAAAAAAAAAAAAAAAAAAAACCCAAAGTATTTCCCACCCCCCAACCCTTCCCAGTTTCTAAGTCTGAAGAGGAGGGAATTAATAAAAACACATAAATGGCTGCTTTAAAATACACCAAGTAAAAACTGAATTTGCTATTAACCATTTGCAGAAGAGGCAAAGTAGCAGTTACACAAATTACACAAAATCTACGGTAATTCTTACATTAGTATAAAGTGATTTCACTGAAGGAATTATTTCGGTATTTCACATTACAGTTAAGAGAGAAGGTCTGGCAAAGGCCGAGCCCTCGGTAATATTGGCTATCCTAGATTACACACGACAGTTTTAAGAAAGGACCCTTAAATGATCTACATCCGTAACGTTATTTGCCTTAAAAATAAAAAATAAAAGAATCACTTGCAATACCTCACAGAATCTTCACGTTAAAGCACGACCACCTGTAAGAGTCCTTGTCAAATAACCTGCAAATGATGGAGCCTCTGCTGCGAGTGCTCAACCTCCCACCTGTGTGACCTGGCACCAGTCGCTTTCAGCTGAGAAAAGGATTCAAGTAAGACTGAGCTGTGCTGGCTCGGTGCGCTCATGTGCTCGAGGTCCACACGTGCATTTGTTTGGCTATTTGGTGCACGTAACCGATGTCAGGCCGCTGATCCGGGTCGGGGTATATGCACATGCTGACCAGCTCCCGCAGCTGCAAGACAGGACAACAGGCAGACGGGAATGAATCCGCTGCTTCCTGACTGGGAGAGGCTCCAGATCGTCTGCCCGAGCTCTGCAGGCCAGGCCGGGAGCTGGGAACTCCTCCTGCAGATGTTGAGCAGGTTGCAGGCACATGTCTCTCTGTCTCCTGTGTGTCCCGCCTCCAGACGGGCCAGGAAGAACCTTCCCCACCACATCTCCACTGAGTATTTAAATCTCCCACACCCCAGCACATTTTCCACACCAGAGGAGCAGAGGGAGCCCGGCCAGGAGCACCCAGCACGTGCAGCCGGGGATGGGGAGCGCGGGGCAGAGGGAGGGAGGCACCAGTGGCCTGAGCAGGATGTGGCTGAAGGAGGGAAAACCAGATCACCACCACAGTGTGCCTGAGGTGGCAGGCGGGGAGGGACCTTCCAGGAGGGACCCTCAGGGAAGGGGGACCCTGAGCCGAGCTCCTGGTACAACAACTGTGCTGCCCTTCCCACACCAACCCTGGCACCAAACCCTGCCAGCCCTGGAGTGCAGCAGTCTGACCAGCACTTAAGCATCTTAAGCTGTTGGACATGGCTGTGAGACCCTGGTGTTTCCTAAAAACCTTTGTGAAGGAGAGAGACTGGTCATTGATTATGTTTAATAAATAAAATGCAGAAGGGCTGGAGTCTCCCCACCTCCCAACCCTCTTTATTGTGCACATGAAAGATTGTAGCTTTTAATTATACAGACACTGAAAGCTGCTCGTACCCCCGAGGCACCGGGAGAAACAGCCTTGAGCCTCTGATCTTCTCACATCCTCCCAGAGCCATAGTGCCAATTATTTTAGCAGTAATTAAAAGCATGACCATACAGCTATCAAGCACACAGCTTCAGCTGCATTAACTGAATGTACTTGAGGTTTTCAGCTCTGGATGGAGGAAGGCCCCATCTTTGTTCCCACCCCAAACCTGCTGCTGGGCCCTGCCCCATTCTCTGGTGACTTTTCCTGACCTGAGGGCAGGGATGCTGCTGCCTTTGTAACCCCGAGACCCTAAAGATTTAACACAGCCCTGATCAGCCAAGATCACCACAAGACTCCCACCAACAAATTAAAATGCTTAGAGCTCACCCAAGGCTGTGCCATCAGGACGTTGGTCCAGCCAGGAGCCGAGCAGCACTTGAACAGTTCTGTCCCCACAGGCAGCTCAGCAGCACCGACAGCACCGGCGGCTGAGCCTGGACCAGCACTGCCAACCCGGATCTCCAGTTACCAGGAATCTGCTTCCAGTACAGAAAACCAGTCCTGGCTGCAGTCCCAGCTCCTCCTCCTGCTACCAGCAGCACAGAGCTGCTCACAGGAGGATCTGGCCTGGTGAGCCACAAAAAGCCACAAAGAGGAAACACCCCGAAACCCGGGGTTCTGCTGAACCAATGTGTTCTCTGAACCAACCCACACAGCTGTACCACACTGGCTGTTGTTGATGGTGCAGCCCTGTTCTACCCCTCACAGGACTGGAGCTGTTGGCTGTTTCCCTGGGCAGCAGAGGAGCTGCAGCCACAGGCACAGCCTCTGCCAGCATCCCGTGAATAGTGCATGAACCATCTGGAGCCGAGTTCTCCGGGACCCGGCGCTCTGAGCTGCAAAGCAGCCTCTCACCCCGCACTGTATCACTGCACTACACACACTCTTTAGCACTGCCAGAGGGAAGCAAACAGACAGTAATTGTACAGACAGGAAACACATCTGTCAACTTACACTAATTCCTGCTGCCAGCAGGCATGTCTGAGTGAAGGAGCTGCACAGCTCGGCAGAGGGACCGGCAGGGCCGCGGCAGCTCGGGGGAAATGCACAAATGCACTTTACAGACTGGCTCTCAAAGCACCGTTTGGCACCAGAGCCTCAAAAAGCGAAGCCAAACACAGCGTGCAGCGTGGGGCCCTCCCGGGGTGGAGGCCAGGCCGGGGATTGCCCAGGCATCCTGCCTCGCTCCTCAGGACTCGGAGATGGAGTCAAACAAAAGCCCCACAGGACAGAGTGAACATTTAAAATTCCATTACCCATTTCCTTTCAAATAGCAGGCAACTGTAAGGAAGGAGGAGGTAAGGAAAACCAGCTGCTTTGTCGAGGTAAGGGAGGAAAAAAGCAAAGCCCTTCTGAAAGGCCCTGAGGAAGCCCAGGGCGTGTCTGCAGCTGCAGGGAAGGGCACAGGGCCGGGGGTTTATGCTGCGCTTCAGAGGCTGCTCCCACCCCTCTCCTTCAGATGCACAGCCTTGAAAAGCCCCAGTGCAGCTGCTGTAGAGGTGCTTATTGCATTAAACTAAACGGCTATTCTTCTCTTTTTCTTAAAAAGAATCCTTCCCCCCTTCATTACACACTGTTCATAAACAAACATTTCAGTGCTGTTTTATGGAATGTTGTTTTAAGGGAAAGGAAGCAAGGAGAGGGCTTTCCCACGGCTCACTGCTGGTCTCTGCCAGCGCCCCAGACTCAGTTCCAAAATATTTCTCATGTTAAGAAACCTTTTTTTGCCTTGATTTAGCTTGCCAATGTTCAGCCATCACAACAGCTGTTTCCTCAGCCAGGTACCCAGGAGCCCCAGGGCACCCCCCATTCTGCCCTGGATGGGGCTGTTCCTCCTCCCAGGTTCCCTTTCCCCGTGCCAGAAGGAACTTCAGTGCACCCCCACCCCATTCCCCTGCAAACACACTCCCGATTTACCTTTTCAGAATAATGTTCAGCTGGAAGAGGTGGGTAGTCACATTGCTCTATTTTTTGGCAAAGAGAAAACAGGTTCATTTTATCTCCATAGAAGGGACTCTGCAGAGCTGCCATCTGGAGAGAAAAAACCAGGAAACATTTCAGAAAGGCAAAGGATTTGAGAGTCCTCAGTGCTGCTGGTTTGCAAGAGCCAATTCTGTTCTCTGCCAGTGAGCAAGGGATGCTGCTGCTCCCAGACTGCCCCCAGCCCGCGCTGCTCCAGGGTCCCCACAGCTCTGCAGCCCTGGCAGGGCTGGTGCCAGGCACTGCTCTGCTTCCCAAGGAAAATACCCAAGAAATAGGATGCTTGGACCACTGAGAGCATCAGTGAGAACCCAACTGGCTCTAAGCCAACTCTGAAACCCTCTCAAACAATCATCTCTCTAAATCTGTGGACATTTAGCTACTTAAAATGCAAAGAATCTTAGAGTACTTCAGCCTTTAAAAAAAACCAAAACAACCTCAAAACACACCTCTCTCCTGCCAGAAATCTGCTATTTATAAAAGAATATCCCAGGCAGATTTGGGAACCAAACTACTGACAATGTTCCTGATCAGTCTGGTCTTTCCCCCTTTCAGTCCTGTGTTATGGCTCCAGCACTGGCACCTTCAGCAGTGCCACAGCTGCCCCAGATAACCAGGCTGCTCCCCCAGGAGAGACCCACGGGAGGCTCTGGGGGACAACTCCCTCCAGAGCACACAGAGACTGCATGAAGATGTGTCTGTGCCACACTGGAGTCTCAGGAGGGAACTCCACCTCTGAGTGTGCAAAGCCACGTGGGCTGGGAGTTCCACGAGGTGTAAGCAGAGGGAAGCCCGAGGCTCCAAGAGCTGCAGCACCAGGGGCACCCCTGCCCTGCAGTGGTGGCTCAGGCTGTGTCTGCTGATGGGACAGCAGCACCCTCTGCTCGTGTTCCCACGCAGGGCCTGGAGCTCAGGGGTCAGAGCAGCCCCACCCAGCACAGCAACACCTCCTGCTGAGGAATTCCTGCTGCGTAACTGGGGGTGTTACCCCTCTGTTCAGATTTTTAAACCGTTTTCTGACCAGCCCCATCACCTGGGCTTGCTTTTCATCCCTAGGCCAGCTGAAGCTGCTGCTTCTCCCTGCGGCTTTGAGGGGTTTTCTGATGATTATGAGTCTGTTGCTCATTACTCTGCACGGTGCTGACACACAGCGAGCTCCCAGCAGAGTTAGAGCCAATACCAGCCCCTGCAATCCATTACCTGCACTTAGGAGCCAAGATTGATGGGTTCTGAGGGATTTGGTGACAGACAAATGGTTTTGATTAGGACAGGGTTGGAACTGCTGGGTTTGGGCTGGTTCCCAGCAGAGGACGTGGCTGGGCAGGGGCCCTGCAGGAACGGGCTGTGGGTCCCACCAAAACCTCAGTGCCATCAACACACGTCCAGGTGTCCAGCAGTGCAGGACACACCAGGAGAAACTACCCTTGGTTTAAATCACCAGCCTGCCTTTTAAAGCATTTAAAGTTACTACGTTTCTTCCTCACTCCTCACCACTCCTACCAGTAGTAACCTAAGCTGCTCCTCATGAACCTACACCCTGAGGGGCTCCCAAGGAGCCCAGAGTCAGGTGAGAACGTTTGGAAGGTTCTGAAGGCAAGAGGTGAAGTATCACTGTTGCTTCACTACTGTCAGAAACAGGCAAATCAGTGGGAGAAAAATTACAGTCCAATTAGAGACTCCACTCTCCAATTAGGATTGATGGCAAACTGCTCTCAGTGGGTTCAAACAATGCAGAGAGCCCAGCACACAGGGCTGTGCCAAGCACAGCACTAATGGGGAAAGGGGAAGCACAGAAGGCAAGCAAGGGTTAAACGGGGTCTCCAGGATCTCAATACAAACACCACTAATGCCAGTGAGGTTGAGAGGGATCTTCCAATTCCTGTTCCCTTTTCATCCCAGGGATAGTTAAGCCGTGATGTGCCAAAGGGAGGAATGGGAAGGAAACACGGTGGGGTTTGGGAGGGTAAATGCAGGGAATTAAAGAGGAAAGAGAGGGCACCCAGTGGTAACCAGAGCGGGGCCATCACCACAGGCACTCCAAGTGTCTCACTGAGTGCAGTTTGTGATGAGCTGGGGTTTGCTGCTGACATTTTGATTAGAGCAATTACCCCAGGCCCGGCAGATCCCCCGGCCAAGCCCCACCACGCAGCACGACTGGTTGGAATCCCTGCTACTGCTTCCACTGATCATCTTGCCACAACTGCTGAAGTCACTGCTTCTAGCTACATTCTGGGAATTAACAACTTATTTTTATCCCCTCCAAGTTATCTTGCTGACAGACATCTACAGGAAGTGAGGGATGAAGACAGTTACTACTATATTGATAAGATTTAATAAAAATCACTGTGTGATTATCAATGTCAAAGTTAAGTGGTGCTATGTGGCATCATGTCCCAAAGCCCTCAATGTTCCCTAAGTGGATTCCAGTGGACACGCCTGTCTCTGAAGGCAATTTGTACGTTAAATCTCTGCAGCTTATCTGCACAATCTATCTGGAGAAAGATCAGAAGTGACTCAGACCCAAACAAGCATCCCCCTTCCTTACTTCTTAAGCCAAATGGAAAAACATTCTCCTTATAAGAAATCAGTGCAGATAAAACAAAGCTCCTTCAAAGGCACACAAATCCGAGGTTTAATTTTTGAAATTCTAGAAAGTTTAAGAAGTCAAGTAGCTGTTTAACTGCTGAACACAAAACTGGTACCTGTCAAGTCTCCTTTGGAATCTGCAAGATCTCACAGCTCCTGTTCCCAAAGTTAAGCCTTACCTACGTAGGAAGGAAATCCAAAAACGCTTCACATGCCAAACCTCTCAGATGTTACTGTAGTACTGCTACTCCTACCAGAGAATTATGTTTAGTGTGCAATTAATTCAGCTGCTTGAAATACAAGGAGTACCAAGACTCCTGTGCCATAAGGGGACCATATTGCCTGCAACAAAAACATATCTTAGCACAACGCTAAATATTTCTCTCTGCATAAATCTGGAATTCCATCTCCAGGAGCTCAGCCTGGGAGGGACCCTGGCACTGCAGCAGCACCCGGGAGTGGAGTCCACCTGGGGCCACCCTGCCTGCTCCTGGCAGAGCTGGCCAGGCCAGCCCCCCACAGCAGGGCCAGTCCTCACTGGGAATTCCTCCTCAGGCCAGCACAATGAAGTACTGGGAGGTCAGACTTCCTTCCCTCTGTGCCCACAGCTGAAACTCGAAATCCCTTTTCAAACACGACCAGCAGACCCAGGGACACACACCTGTACTGCTCTGGTACCACTGCAGCCAACACTGGCACTGTGCCCGGCTCCGGGGACCCACGGGTGTCACCAGGAGCAGCTTCTGGACCCCACTCCAGTCCACAAACGCTACTGGGCCCACTGTGCTGCTGGAGTGGAGCCCCCTGGGGTCTGCAGTGCCTTCAGCAGGGTTTGATCTGAGTTCCCAGCCCAGCCTCTCTCTCAGCAGGTTCACCCCCCGGAATTTTACACCTGCAGCAGCAAACCAGCCCCCCCCTGAAGCGTGTGGCAGTGCCACCCCAGGCAGGGCCTGCCTCCCTGAGCAGGCACTCAGCTCTGGGGGAAGATGCTCTTCCCACAAGGACCCCGCAGTGGCAAGCTCTGACTCCTGCTGGGAACAGCCATGTTATGGCAAAACTGACTTTTACACCACCTTGTCCTACCGTGTTTGTTTAACCAACCAGCTGAAGTACAGGCTT
The DNA here is from genome assembly GCF_022539395.1 of Myiozetetes cayanensis. Classification (NCBI taxonomy): domain Eukaryota; kingdom Metazoa; phylum Chordata; class Aves; order Passeriformes; family Tyrannidae; genus Myiozetetes; species Myiozetetes cayanensis. Next base: position 9,720,363 of record NW_026087445.1, on the reverse strand, counting down.
AGCCAGAGTATCTTTCACATCTGATGTGCTCACAAAAACAATTCCATTTCTCTAATTCCATGTGGTTACAAGAAGTTGTACTGAGAAGCAAAATGTCACCAGTTCACATAATTTGTTATCCAAAGAGGACATGAGCAACATTCTTATTACTAAATATCCCAGGGATTTTTAATCCTCTGGGCTGGGATAAAAGCTTTCTAAATGTTGACGTGCACTTTCACTTGAATTCGAAGATGCATCCATTTAAAAAAAGATTTAGATTAGATTATAAACGAGTACAAGACTGTTCAATACCCTTTGATCCCTGCTAAAAATGAAATCATAAAACTGAATGCACTGTTATAAAATCATAGCACTTATTTTCAAAACACACGTAACACCTTTAAAGAACAAGTTGCACACTGGGCAGTTCATCTCTGGGTCTGTGCCTGGAGCTGTAACACAATGCACAATTAGAAAAACTTTCACCCATAGGCTAATAGTTAAAGACCCTGATTTCACATTACATAAAAACTCTTATTTTTCTTTACTGAAAGCTCCCAGAATTAAAATACTGCAATTGGTCAGAATGGATTCTAAGAAACCAGTAGCTTGCATTCAAATGGATTTGCTATTTTGAAAACAAAAGCAGTGTTCAGGAGACACTCTGACTATGCTGCCCTAACAGAGCTCTGCTCCCAGCAGGAAGGAGGGATGCAGTGAACTGGCTTTTCATGGCTGCATCCTCAGCATCTGCTGTGACCTAAATTAACTTTGTGTGAGTGCTGTGCTGGGTGGCACAAGCCCTTTGTTCGTGCTCAGCCGGCACTCGGCGAACACAAAGCCAGACAACTTTTCCTTGGGTTTCTCCCCCAGCGCCTGCAGTCAGCCCGGCCCCCTGCACTCCTGCCCGTGCTGTGGGTTCCACACACCCAGGGGAACAGAGAAGATACTTGCCTCGTACAACAAACAGCCCAGGGACCAGATATCAGACTTAAAGTTATAGCCGTTCTCGTGTATTCGCTCTGGGGACATATAGTAGGGAGTTCCCACTGCAAAACAAACAGAACAGGGTTATTGTCTCCCCAGGGAGCGTGCACCCCTCACACACTGCTGTCCCCACCCCTGCTGCCACCAGCACCGCACCCCCAGGGCAGGGAACAGCTCCACACAGGGGCAAAACTTTCTGCAAGAACTAGGATATCATTCCAAACTTTATAACCCTGCTCCAACTTGCACTCGTGTCAGAAGCTGGGGGATTTCCATGTACTTCCACAAGTCTGTACTTTATCAAAAGAAATTTACTGCAGTATTTTGGACAGAAGTTACAGGAAATTATTAATAAATTCCTTACCTCAAAAAGGTTCTTTTTTAAATCCTAAATAAGTTTCAGTTGTGGTACTGAAAATACAAGACATCCTGGCAGTCTCAGCTACATCAAATAATCCTCAGATACATCATTTATTAAAACATCCAAGGACTGTATATGCTCTTTTCTCCTGCTTCCCCTGCTTGTCCGTCCCCTGTCAATTTTTTTTTTCTTTTGGCATTCCAGTGTATCCTTCTCCTAATTAAAGACCTTTCCCTCACAAGATGGCAAATGTTTAATTTGCCTGTAACATTCAGTTTACAATTTCTCCATTTGAAATGCTGACTGAGACAGCTGGAGGACTAATAAGCAGCTGAAAGAGTGCTGGAGGTGGAGGGGAAGAACAGCCACCACCTTCCCCAGCGTTCCTGAGGAGGGATCTGCACTGTGGGAAATAAATGAGTTCTGGGGAGAAAGCAACAGCCTTGAGAGGCAAAACCCAACCCCTGCCACCTGCACAGGTGACCCAGCACAGAGCTGGTCATTTATTTGGACCCCCAAGAAGTTCAGCAATCAGCTGCCCTGCATGGTGAACTCAGCTCATGCTTTCAGGTCATTAAACAAGAAATTACTCCCCTTTCACTGTGAAGGTACCCTAATGAGAAGTTACATTTCTGTAAATTCTATACAAACCACAACAGAGCAAAAATAGCACATGGAGATTATTTTGTTTCCATGCTGAGGAGGAGCAAGTCAGATTGACACAGTCCCAGATCTGGCTGGGGAAGTTTAATTGCCAGTGAAAAGCCCCTGGGTATGGAAGAGACCAGAGTTCTGTTAATAATTTTTAACAGACTACATAGAGTGACTTCAGAGGACACCAGGAGCAGGCAGGACTCAAAGAGCCCAGCCAGCCTTTCCAGGGCTCCGTCCCACGTGCACGCAAGACACACACGATGGACAGCACAGCTCTCCCAGTAATCCCCACACAGCTGCCAGACCTCTGTGCAAGAACTGACTTGGCTGGGACAGCACTGATTCATCTTCCTGATTAAAAATATGCAGCTGCAGCAGCAGCAGTGACTTGTTCCATGAAGTTCTTGGACAGTTTTGGAAGCCTGCACTGAGCACCGGCGTGTGAGACACTTCCCCAGCTGCACTGTCTCTGTGATGCTGCTCATCCTACCCCCGAGCTCGGGGAGTGGGGCAGGGCCGGGGGGAGCAGCAGAGCAACCCCAGCCCTGCCCCGAGGTGCCCGTGCTCCGGTGCCAGGGCCGCTCTCGGGCTGTTATTCTGGTCACTGCGCGACCACCTCGGAGCAGGAACGAGCGGGCTCTGCGGCCACGGCAGCCAGGTCAGCTGGGGCAGCGCCCCTGGTGCTGTGGATGATGTCTGGTTCAGAGGATTCCTGCTTTAGATAAGCCTGAGCCCCCCTGGGTGCTCGTGCCACGGCTCGGTGCCCTCCTGCCCAGCCGGGCATTAATCTGCTCCACTACATCCAACAGCTCTGGAGCTCCCCACGCCTGAGCTCCTCTCCTGAGCCCACCCACCACATTTACCTGCCATTACCGCAGCCTTGTCAGCAAATGTACAAACAAGCAGAGCCCTGCGTTTCAAAACTGAGGCATTAATTTTTAAATAACTGTCATGATAAAAGACTGACAAGCCCAATTCTCTTTACGGCCTGTCCAGCATTACGTGGGAATCTCCCATAATGAGCCTCTTCTAGAAAACTGCACAAGGCTTCCAGTGCAATCACTCAGGGCTCACCATCGCATCCCATTAGTCAATTTGACAAGAGCAGTCTAATCGGAGACCGTTCATCACAAACTTTCTTTGGCATTTGCCCTGCTGAAAATACAAAATATTGCTCCGATCCAGTATCACTCACCAGGTGGTAGAGCAATGGTTTTGAAGTCATAGAGGTTGCCAAACCATAGGGAAGCTATGGCTAAGTAAGGAGCTCCCTGCTCTGCTCCTGGCAGTTGAAACACTTCACTTGACCCTGAGCCCCTTCAGCGATGCCCGAGCACCCCGGCTCCCCCCGGGCACAGCTACAACATCCAAGGCAGGGAAATGCTAATTATTCCCAGTTAGAACAGCAGCAGAGTCTCCTATGTCACCAGGAAAACACAGAGGCAAAGGCAGCAAAGTTATTCCAGAAATAAAATTCCAATTCCTTCTCTCTCATCTCCAGTCTGAATTCCAGCCCCACCTGTGCACAGGTCCCACAGCTGCCCCAGCACACCCAGGGCTCACTCTGAACACAGCCAGGCTCTCCCTGCACAGGGCAGATCCCGCTCAGCCCCTCTGAAAACGTTTTCCAGCTGAATCAGAGGAGCTCTGTTGCTGTGACAGGGGCAGGTTAGCAGGACTGGCACACAGGAGGGTTATGTCCCTGTGCAAACACAGCTCAGCCAGCACTGATGCTTCCTGGGGAGCTCAGCCCTGTCTGCTCGTGAGCACAACCAAAAGAAATGGGATTAACACTTCCAGGAGGCTCTGTCAGTCTCATCTGCTGAATCTGAGGTACCCCAGCCAGGCCAGTGGCTCTGCCACACCTTTACACAGACTGTCAGACTGACACCAGCACACAGTGTCTCCCACAGGCTCTGAGCTGGCTCAGGTCATCTCCCAGAAGTAGAATTTAGGAATTAGCTAAAGTGAGACTGTGCTCAGAGGCACTAAGACATTAAATTCCTTCAAATCTCAGTGTGAGGTACCCCCACGAATTGTTTCAAGGGGGAAAACAAACAAACAAAAAAAGCAGATGAAATCTACTTCTTCTTCGAAAAAAACCAATAAATATTTTGTGCATAATATTGCAGCTGTTGTTACCAGACCTGCTGCCTTAAGGTTCTCTATTTTTTATTCTTATTAGTATTTAATCACACGACACTACTTAAGTCCTTATAGTTTTGTGGTTGGGTTGTTTTGGGTTTACTTGTTTAGTTGGTTTATACATGTATGTAGTGCAATACACCTGCAGAAATTCTGCATCTACCTTTTCTTCCACAAACACTGTACTCGAGGTAGAGACCAAAAGGCCAAAATTCCTCAAAATTCCCACAATATTGGCTGTTGACGTTTTCAGTGTATTTCTTGTGTCCATTTTTTCTAACCAAGCCTTGTTTACAGCCCCTCCAAGCCCTGGGATTTTGTTTCAGATGGCAAACTGGCTTGGCAAGCAGAGGAAAGAAAAGAGGAAAGGCAAACAGACCATTTATTAAAGAGATCTTCAGCAGGCCCCTGGTAACCCTCCCATTCAGCAGGAACGGGTAACGCCCCTGTACTCCAGTCCACAGCTATTGGCAGGTTCTAGGCTGGGAAGCTTTGACTTATGTGCATCACCCCAAAGGAAAATCTGCTCTAAGTATATTCTTGTCCAAGAATAAATAATAAATCATCTGCTGCAAAACAAGACTATTCTGTGTAAAACTGGTTTCTTTTGGTGTTTGTTTGGGGTTTTTGGGGTTTTTTTTCATGTTTTTTTCCCCTCTCATTTCTTTGAAGTGTAAAGCTAGTCAGAAGCTCTGGATAATGCCAAGTTTATGTGGTTAAAAATGGGTACTAGACCAGTTCTCAATAAAGTTATCTATTCTAACATTAATGGAAATTCTCTGTATTTATTAAAGTTTTCTAAAGTCTAAAATTAGGGAAGGAAGGACTGCAAGCCACCACATTGTAACAAGGAGTAGTTAAATTCACCTTAGCTACGCCCATTACCTCTAAAACATGAATTTGCTGGCAAGGCTTGTGCAGGAAGAGCTCTCCCCTGTGGAAAACCATCTCCTGTCTGCTCCCAAGGGAAAGGGAGAGCACAGCCCAGGTGGTTCCCTGGGAACTCCCCTGCACCCTCCGGCCCCAGCTGGTTCCTGCTGCCTCTCCCTCCTGGGAGGCTGGAGGTGTCCATGTTTCCCCTCTGGCAGGTGTGCCCGAGGAGCTTTTCCAGGGGCCAGGGCTCTCCCCGGCGCTCGGAGCCCAGTGCTCGCCGGCGCCTCACGAGCTGTGTACAGGCAAATCTTTCATTTTTCTTTCATTACCCCGGCATGTACTGTCACTTAATTTTTATGTATGCAATCCTTCCTGACAAATATGATCTGCTGCCTGGTAATTCATGTGACGTTCATTCTGTTCCTTGCTCTAATTACGGCTGCCGTTCCCGGCGCGGCGCTGCCGAGCCGGTGCTACACCTGTCAGCCGGGTCGGGGGCTGCCTCGTGCCCTTTTGTGCCAGCCTGATGTGAGCAAATACAGCCAAAGGAAGAAATGAGATGAATATATTTGCATAAGCTGCACATTGAATTCATGGGTCAGCAGCCAGGGAAGTGACGGCTCAGGGCGGTTGCCGGGGCAACGTGGGATGGGAAGTGCCCGCTCGGCACCGCGGCCTGGGCCGGGCACTGCGCTGGGCGTGGGGATCATCCCCCACAGACACCTAAAGAATGGCTTAATTACACCAAAACCCAGACCAGCCGACCTCCTGCTGCTGCAAAACCTGCATCTCTGGCAAATTACCAAAAATAAAGGAAGAAGCTCCAAGTCTGCAAATTTCGTGACTGTTAAAATGTTCTTTTTTTTACGTGGATCCAGAATCTCTGGAAATGGTGGTGTGTCCATCCCTCTCCAGCCTCGGTGCCTCGCCCTCAGTGTTCTGCACCCCATTCACCTGTTTCCAGGGCACTGTGATGTGAGGAAAGGCACAAGGGGCTGAGTTCTTCCTACTCGAGCTTTCTCAATTAAGAGAGAGCAGCCCTGCTAAAGGTCACAAGCTTGGCTTACATGTGCAGCCAGCTTCCAAGCCCCAATTTATTCTTATTAATATAATAAGTGCAGCAGTCAAACCAGATAAGATCATATAATTAGACATGATCGTATTTTGGCCTGTTGAGATGATGTGATTGTAACTTTCTGTGAAAAGGATTTATTTTCATCTATTAAGCACAGTGGGGATATATCCTAGGACAGCTTTTGATGCAAAGGGAAATCTGGAATCTCCTATTTTATGCCAGTAAACTGTAGAAATGTCCCTATTTTTTTAAGCACAAAGCAAGGCAGGAATCTTCCTTCGTTGTGCGCTGAGAAGCCCCAGTGTTACCAATAAGGTCTGTACACATTAAAGAGAGGATTCACCAAGACTCACTGGGTGGAGGAAACTGCACAAAACAAAGGTGAAACAACTGCCGTGTGTTCCAAAATCAACTGAGGTAAATGCAAAAGAGCTTAAATACTGCACCAGAAGCCAAAGTTCCCTCACTGCTCTAGCACGGAAGCACCTTTGGGACCCATTAATAAAAATGGAAAATCACCTCTTAAGAGGTTACAGACACAGTCAGGAAATACTTTGTACTGTGAGACTTGAACAATGAACTGTATATACTATGGAATTTTCTGTCGCACTGGAATTAATGCTAAAGGTAAAAACGAGGGACACAACTCTGAGCTATGTGGAAGACATGAAGAAAGCTTGGACCTTTAAAGCCTAAGCTGAATTTCAAGTGCAGTCCCTTTTTGGAACAGATGAACCACCTCAGACACCTGTAAAGGTGGTGGTGTGACATTTCATTCCAGCAAGCACAGTGCAGGCAAACATGGTATTTAGAGTGGAAAAGCTGCGTTTGTTCCATTTGCTAAAAATCACACGCTTACCAGGCCAGGCCTTCCAGAAAAAAATAACAAGCGAAGCTTTAAACCAGAAGATACCTATTAATGCCTATGCAGAGCATTTCGAATGCACATCACTGCAGATCCAGGATCCACTGAATCCCACTTCTGTCACCGTCAGAGGACAGACACCACTGCTTTTGAACATCACAGCTGACAACTGCACGGCAGGGCTCGCTTAACAAGTACCAGCTTACCTAAGGAATGTGCTGCAGTGGTTTTAGAACTAAAAAACCGGCCTAATCCAAGATCTCCCAGCTTCACCACCCCTGTGGCTGTTATAAACACGTTGGCTGGTTTTATGTCTGCAAGAAGAAAAAGGTAAAAGGTCAAAGCCACAAAAGGTTATTTGGTTCTAATACTGCAATAGAAGCATTGCCTGCAGCACTCGCTGTACAAAGGGGCTGGAGCAGAACCGTGCTTCTTTACAGCTTTGATAGGCTCAATCTTCCAAGGCCTCAAGCTCTGCACAGACACAAAAATCAGAGTGTACTTCCCAGCACACGAGAAATACCAATGAGGGGAAATGTAGGAAACAGCTCAACAGAACAGAGGCAACCTCTAACTGCTGGAAATCAAAGAGATAAGCCCGGTTCTCTTTGGGAATGCTCATTTTCCACAGGAAACTGTACTGCCCACCACCATCCCCTCGTGCAAAGGCTAATTACTGTTCCACATATGCATAAATTCTGGGCTCTGTACAGCCCAGTTGGTTCAGGGAGTGTAGAAATCTCTAGAACCCCAGTTTCCCAAGCAGGAACGCCAGGACTGAGTTAGAGGCTCTTTTCCTCATGTCAGAGCAGACTCAGTGTGAGAAGCTCCACATTTCAGCCACCAATTACAGACCTAATTCAAGTACAATTGATAAACTGCATCAGGGGATGCATAAAGGAGCAAAAATGACATCACATTGCTGAGAAATACAGTGAGGAATTCACTCCTTCAAAGCAGCAAGGAAATAACAAGCAGCAGAGATTGCTGCCTTTTGGGATATTTGCATTTCCTGAGTCCAGTCCTTCACAAAGCACTGCACTGACTCTGAAAGCACCAATGTAATTTTTGGATAGAGCTCAAACTTAGGAGACATGCTAAGACAAGAGATTCAAAAATAATTAATGAAAATAGAGAACAGGTTATGAGAGTGTGGGACATACTTGTATTAATATTTCAGAAAAGCCTGCGAGACAGGAAAACTCTTCTCAACTCTCTAAGGTCACAGCTAATATAATGAAGACTATTTCTTAAGAGTTCACTGTATCCAGGAGTCTCAGCATTTTATTTCTGACACTTTTCTAATGGCAAGTTTGACACTTCTACTTAATATCAGTGTCTGGAATACAAAGCAGCTCATCTTCCTAATACCACCCTCACTCGGGCCTGAATCCTCTAACAATGAGGCAGAGACAGAAGGAGGATCCATCTCGCAGCTCCAGCCTCTCCAAACATGCACTGGCTGAACATCAGCATAATTGTTTTTGAATGCAGGCGCTTACTAATTGGAACATTATATTATTATTCAGTGAAAAGAGACTGAATTAATGTTACCTCTGTGCATCACCCTGCGGGAGTGCATGTGTTCCACTGCACTGCATAACTGCACAAAATATTTCCACACCGTCCTTTCCGGGATTAACCGTTTCTGCTTTTTAAAATACTGTGGGAGGAAATAAAGAAAAGATCAGTGAAAAAGCAACATATTTGACTCGTTCCTGGAACTGTGTTAGTCAGCTGCAGGTTGCTCGTGTCTTCCACATCTGCACCTGCAAGACTTTTCTTCCGATCAGCTTTTAACTCCTCCTCCCTGTATGGAAACTTTGATGCAGTTCGCTAATTAACAACTATTATGAAAAATACGCTTAAATAGGTTTGACGTTTTTGAATGGACACAATTATGATTAGCATTAATCTCCTTAATTACCTTGCAAAACATATTTAATGCCTCAAAACAACAAATGTCTCAAATATTTTGCCTTAAGAAACAAAAGACCATTAAAAAACCCCTTGTAAACATTCATTCTTGCATCCTCTATTAACAAGGACAAGGAAATCTGCTTCCCTTTTTTAAAAGATAGCCAGAGCATCAATAAAGTATCTGTGCTTCTTCTGTGATCAGGTAGAATAACATATTCTATCTCATGCATAATAGGAATACTAAATGAACTGCACTCTCTCCAGTGAGCAGAAAGACACCCCTGATCAGGAGCCACAGGGCTGGACAAAGGCCGTTTCGTGGGTGTTTGGGCAGTGCCCAGCATGGGTTCCATGCACCTCTGGATGCCTGAACCTCCCAAAACAAGGGGAATCGCAATGACAGGGCACGGAGTGCAGCGTGGTGCTGTCCCTCTGGAACACTGACATCACCCTCAACTTATACAGGGACAGGTGACCAGCTGCACACCTCAGTGAAGGGCAAACACTGCAGAGCTTCAGCTGCTCCTTCCCTTCCAGCAGAGCACGGCGCCTCTGCCAAGGCATCCCAGAACTGCAGGCTTTGGGTTGCTGGGCCCTGAGTGCTCATGGCTCCCTCCTGTGCTGGATACTGAGCCAGCCCTTCCAGCACAACATTAACAAAACACACTCATAACACCCCTCCAGAGCTTCCAGACTGAGCCTCATGCTCTGCCACACAAGGTGCCCCTGGATAACGACTCTGGAATGCTGCACACCCTCCTGGCTCACACAGCTGCCCTTCTGCACCGTGCCTGTGAGAATTCCCATCTGCAGGAGAATAAAGGAAGGGAACTGTTTGCTGCCCCTTTCTGTATCTCGTGCTTTCCCTCCCAGCACTGACATCTGATGTCCATTGTCACATTTTCCATTTCATGTGAAATGCTGTTACTGGTTCGTGTTTGACTCCAGGAATGGCAAATTTTCTTTTGCAGATCAGCTGTGAAGGGGCACGACCGTGCAATTCCCCAGGCAGCAAATCTGACAGATTGCAACAGTTCCAACCCAAAACTTGAGAGCAAGCACAGGGAGTTACAGAGGGTGAGGGAGAAAGTGTTATATACACAATAAAATTATTTAATTCTCAATAAAGTATTTCAGAGTGGATATGCAAGACCACAAGTGATAATTTTCTAAATGTCATGTCCAATAAGGTTCGCCTGACATTTACAAGGAAGTCCCAACTCTCAGGTGGGTTTTTCTGCAGCTCTACATCCCTCATAAATAATGCAGGCACCGGGGCATGACAGAGACAGCCCTGGCTTTATCACCCTCACACCTCACTGTTGTCACTGCTGTTCCAGGGAAAATCCTCCATCAGCTTCAGCTCCCCGGGAAAGGCTGGGGGTGACTGCAAACCCCGCAGCTGACACGGAGCTGCACTGAGGGGGAGGCTTTTGTTCCCTCTTGGATTTAGAATTTGGTGGGTTTTTACCTCTTTAAAAAAAAAAAAAAAAAAAAGGAATTCCCAGATTTGCACCAATAGAAAAACTTCATTTCTGTGACCTTGAAAAAACCAAATGCGTGTTCTTCGTGCCTGAAATGCAGAGAGAACACAGAGCAGCCAGGCAGCACTGACAGGCAGCACAGTCCTGTGCTGGGCAAGGCACCAAACCAAGAACCTGCCAGTGATGCTCTGGAAAAGGTAACTCCTGTTAGAATGACACACAAAGCAATTTAAAAAAAATTAAATAGCCAAAGGACAAATGGACAAATGAACACATTTATCAGTAAGGGATGTTTTAAACTAAAAACTGCAGATGACAGAAGAATGCAAATATTTCATATCATGAAAAGTTACAGTTCTGTAGGTAAAACTGTTTATAAGCTAAGATTCAAAAATCAAGCAGAACTCTTGCACAGCCCAGGATGGTCACCCAAAGCCCCAGCTCCTGCTCTCACAATCCTCTTTTCCCACCTTTAACCACAACAACAAAAGGCCTGAGAGGAGCTGCAAGTTTCTCAGGCCCTGGAGGGAAAGGGTAAAACGCAGAAGGCAGCTCAAGAGAGCAGTGAGAGCTGCAGACACAGCGAGCTGTGCGGGGGCAGAAGGTGCAGCTCTGCCCCACAGCCCCCCCAGCGCTGCCCCTCCTGGGGCTCATCCCTCTGGCTGGGACACACCCCACCCGCTCTCCCCCACCGAGGGCTGGAGCTGGGATTTTGGGGCTCTCCCCAGCCGCTCTGCCAACTGCCTTTCCCAGCTCGCCTGCCCAGGGCTCTCCCGTGAGACGGAGCAGATTTTCCCGGGCACTGCAAATTTAGCCGTTGACTGTGGACTGAGTGGGAACTTGTTTGACAGCCTCTGGCCTAGTGCCTCGTGGCTCTGCTGGCAAAGAAAACAAATCTGTTAATAAGATATTTTAACTGTGACAACAAGGAGGAGGAGAACTTTCCAAACATTCATTTATGATAATTACAGAATAATGATGGCAAAAAACAGGTAAAACATGGAGAGAAGGTTGAGAGTGCTAACAAACATGATATAACACATCTGTTCTCACAAGGGATGTATGTCTAAAGATTAACATGTCAAAGAAAATATAAAAGCAGGTGGTAACAGCTTAACTAAAGCTGGTTTGCAGCAATACAAGTATTCCTAAGAGCAACATAAAAGAAGAACAAGTACTTGAAACATTTTCTCAAACCCAAATCCCCATTGCAAAGAAAGTCAATACGCTTCCTTGAATGTCTTCAGAGTGGCAGACAGACAATGTGAACAGTGAACCCAACAGTAATTAAATGTCCCCATCAATCAGAGGCTGAGTAAATCAGCCCTGCAAACAGCACTCATGTCCCACCAATCACAGACCCTGCTCCCCTCTGAGCTGTGACCACAAGCTCATGGCACGGCCTGGGGTACTTAAGATGCCCCCAGACACTGGTTCAGGTCTGGAAACACCCCATGGGTGTGCAAAGCTGCAAGAGGAGAACAACAGTGTTTCTAGCTCAGCTGTGCCCCCCCAGCCCGTGTGTGCCTGATCCTGGATGTCTGAGGCACTTTGGGGATGGACACATCCCTACCTTAATCATCTGGGAGAGATCTCCGGCATCAGCCAGCTCCAGGACAATGTTCAGCTCGTTGTCTTCAATGAAAGAGTCCAAATACTTGATTATATTGGGGTGGTTCAGTTGCTGCAGACAGAGGGAATGCAGAGGGACACTCACATGCTGTGGCAGTGACACCTCCAGGACACACCACCTGCACCCTCTGCATCTGCTGAGCACAGTCACGACAGGCAGGGTCACGACAGGCACGGCCCCACACTGGCTCTGAGTCACCACACACACCCCCTGACAGAACAGCCCTTCTCACCAGCACAGCATAACAAAGGTGCCTTGAGCGAAGAGCAACCCGACCCAAACACTGACACAACCCCTTCCATTGCAAACTTGCAGAATATTTAAAAACAGTGTCCTGAAAGAAGTCTTGTTAACAATAACTGATTTTTTCCTCCCCTATTAATTATAAACAAACCCCAACTGTTGATTACAGTACTCCTCGGGGTCTCTTTGCCCCTTAAAAAAAAAAATTACATTAAAACTCTGACAGAGGAAAATAATGCACTAATTGCACACACCAGTTTATTTTTCTGATTATTTATGCTTTTATAAGCTTATATATTTATAAGTTTTATTTGCCAACCTGAAAACAACTTTTTTTCTCAAAAGAAACAAAAAAAAATTGGTAAAAGTCATTATAAAAATCCTTACCTTCAGGAGGTCAATTTCCTTAATGCAATCTTGCCTGGCCTTGGCATCCATCATTTCAAAAATCTTCAAAGACAAAAACATACAAGATAAAAATGAAACAACAACAAAAAAAGTACTTTATACTTTAACAAGCAGTTGGTCTTTCCTTCCCCAACTTGTATATCCTCTACAGTAATGAGCATTCACACAATCCCCAGATCAAATAAAGATCAATGTTTTCTTTATTTTGAAACCACTACAGGGCTAACATTGGGGCAAAGCTATTTTTAGAACCTGTAGGCAACACTCTAAGCAGCCTGGAAAATAAAGACACTAGTTTGTGAATGTACTGTCACGAGTTTCATTCCTTTAATTACTATTAATTTCATATAGAAAATAAAAGACAAAGTGTTTACTTTTCTCTTTTTAACAGATACAGCCTCCACTAATTTCTCTGTTATAATTAACAATAACATTGAGCATTAATATTCATTTTGTACCAATCAGAGAGTAAGTCCCTAGAAATCTAAGAGTTTAGAGGGTCTGTCTGAAGTATTAAAGGGAAATCTCCTCAAACAAAATGCTGTTCTGGACTCTGCCCAATCCTTTCAGCCAAGTTACAAATCTACACTGCTGGCAACTAAGTCTTTTAGAAATTCTTCTAAAATTCCCCAAGCAAGCTCAGGCACTTTTGCCTCTCGTGCTCCGTGTTCCCATGGCTGAGCTGTGTCACCAGGGCAGGATCCCACAGGCCAGAGGGCCTCACCTCATTCTTTCACACACATTTCACTACAACCTCACTTTGTAAATAGTTTTAAATATTCAATATAAAATCTATTTACTTTACAAAGAGGTGAAATTAAAAATAAATATGAAAGTGCACTACTGCTACATAATTCTGGTTTGGAAACAAACCCACTCCAGGGTGCAGAGGGACAAGGACCTGCAGTGCAGTTCTCTGACTCCAAGTGGCCAGTGCAGGCCCTTAAACCATTCCCATCCTGCTCCCACGCAGCAGGACTGTGAACTCAGTGCTCACCTGAACCTTCTTCAGCGCCACAGGCTTCCTGTCCAGCAGACAAGTTGCTTTGTAGACCTCGCTGAACTGGCCTCGCCCGATCTTCTTGTCGATCTGGAAGTCTGCCAGGGTGCAGCGGTACGGGAACGCCGTCAGGTGCCTCTGTGGGGCCGGGGAGAGGGTCAGCTCAGTGAGCTGGGCTGGGGCTGACACCCTCCCGCTCTCCCCGACAGGCAGGTGGGGGGATTGCCCACCCCACAGCATGCCCAGAGCACCGCAGAACCCACACTGATTGTCACGGTGTAACCAGAGCACCGCAGAACCCATGCAGATCGCCCACCCCACGGCGTGCCCAGAGCACCGTGGCTCCTTGCACAGCCCCACAGCAGGCTGCAGCCACATGACTGCTTCCAAAAGGGAATCAAAGTCCTGCCTTGCGTGTAAGTAGCTAATTAGTCCCAAACTGCTGTCCCTCGTTACGCAGCCTCTCAGCTCTCCCTGCCTGTGCCACCCGCGAGCTCTGCCGAGCGGGCCCAGGTGAACACCCAGGCAGGCAGGGACACGGACTGACCAACCAGGAGCTGCTCCCCAGAGCCAGCCCGCTCTGCTCCGCAATCAGCACGACTGCCAAACAATGCTTAAAGAAGAAATTATGGAAATTAATTACTCAAAATTCCCACACGTGCCAAGCAGAACGCTTCCAAAGCTTCAGCACTTGAGCCATTTCAGTTTGCACCAAACCCACAAAACCAGAAGTGGGGATGGGGAAGGGCTTCCCAGGGCTGAACCATCACTCCCAGCTCACCCCTGAGCACACAATCCCAGCACAAGTGTCCCGGGAGAGCAGGCTGGGAGTTGGATGTTTGAGGAGATGACTATTCCCACCACTGTCACTTCCTACCACAGAGGAGAGGTTGGAATTGAGATTTAAAATGCAGAGGAAACTGTCAGTCCAGCATTTTTTGTCAGCCCCATATGAGACACTGTGTGGGTCTCTTCCAGTGGATGTTTATTTTGATTAGTAAATAAGACCCACAAACTCCATCAGTCAACCAAGACAAGCTAGTTTGAAACTGTCACCTTTAAAGCATCATTATCACAACAAACAGAGGACCAATGCCCACAATGGAAGTTCACACCCAAAAACCCACTTCCATTTGATAAATGCTGACAATACAGAGATCAGACAGTGGAAGACCACCAGGTGGGTTTGGTGTCACCTTCCCCTCATGTCCTGCAGCCCAAGGCTGGCTGTGGCCAGAGCTCACCCTGCACTCCCACACCATGGCCTGTGGTAGCCCTGGGAACTGCCTGGGGATGGAGCTCTGTGAAGAGAGGGAGCTGCTGCCAAACCCAGCACTCGGACAGTTCTGAGCTCCAGCAAAGACAAAATGCAATCCCATCACCCCCAGCCAAGGCCTGTTCATTCAGCAGGCACAGAACTGGAGATTACCTCCAGGCTGTCGTGGTCACCAGCTGCCTCACTTTGAGTTCCCTAAAAGAGCAACCTCCTTCTCTTCGGATGAAGTGACACTTCAAGGAACTGTTTCTGACATGCCAAGGCCACAGGTAAGATTTTCCATCTCTCACCACGAGCATTTCAACAGTCTCATGCCATGGGAAACAGAGGTGGTGCTGGGGGCTGGAGGGAGGGCTGGGTGATGCCTGGACACCTCAGCTGATGTGTTCTGGCACCCCCAGCACTGCAGCTGCATATTTACATATGCAATGACCCAGATTTGCATTTGCTACCACAACCTATCAGACCCAATTAAAGTAACAGAGCCTTCCTAGAGGGAGAGGCTGTTTGACTGCAGCACAAACCAGGAATCCTCCTCAGGTTACACCAGGCACACCGGAGAGCTCCCTGTTGATCACAGGCCATTTTCCTTCATGTTTAAACTCACCCTTCCCTAATGCTTTGCTGTACTTAAAGGGAAGCAGGAAACTCTGCCAAAAACTGTTATAAGGACACAAAGAATACCTAAGAAACATCTACCTTCTCAGAGTGCCATCCCTATAATCTGGCCTTATGTACATCTCACTTATTTCACAACTGCTGACATGGGGAACCCCACTGTTCTCACACCCTTCCACAATTAACCACTACAGTTTTTCATAAAGCTGTCAAAGAACCAACCCCTATTCATTCCAACAACCCACGATCCCTATTTCTGTAAAACTCAGAGTTTTCATGTACATAAATTATGTGTAAAATTAGATACCACCACCACCTTCAAACCTGCCCATCAAAAACACATTTTCTCATTTTCAGGACTGATTCAGGCCCAGGTCTGCAAGAGTGCAGCAAAATCGAACCTCTGGCTCTGCAGATCAGGTCTCAAGGTCAATGATGGAGCTTGAATTAAAAAAAAAAAAAAAAAAGAAAAAAAAAGGGGATTAAAAAACCAAACCAAAAGAGCTCCAACCACTGGACACTATGAAAACGGGACTGTTTGCACATTTCTGTTCCCAGGGCAGATGTAGGAAGGCGAAGAAACTGTTTTGAGACAAAGGCTGTTCTCTTCATCCACACAATGAAGGCTCATTCTTTTCCTGCTCCATAAAAAAAGAAATAAAAAGCCAAAGATCAAAGTCAATTAATTCCTCATTCAAATAAAAAGGCCATTCATTTTTAAGCAGAAACGCAGAGATTATTCCAAGAACAAGCTCTTCTGGGCATCTCCTCTGGCAGACACATGCTCTGTGAGACGGAATCACTGATGCCAGAGCCCAAATTCCAAAGCTGGCAAGAGCTGGAACAGCAGGCCTTGTCACGGTACTTGAGGGAGAAGTTTGCCAGGCTTTTACCCTCAAATCTTGAGGTATTACAAGAATTTCTGCAGAGCAGAATTAGTAAGGTCTTGTACTACTAAAAAAATCCTCTGGCACCAGAGGCAGCTGCACAGATGTGCAGGAGGAACAGACAGGCCACACTTCACACCCGGACGATGGACACGACTCCCTCCGAGAGCACACGCACGTGGGACACCCCCTGAGCACATCTCTGTTTGTTGTTCCTCATGAGCAGTTGTTCAGCTCACAGTTTGTATTTTGGGATAAGCAAGAATGAGTCTTTCTGCAGAGCGGGTTTTTCTTAATCTCCAGAACAATCAGTGTGTGGCCAATGAATTCACCTCTTTGTAGTGACTTTAGAGCTGGGGAAAACCCGAACAGCCCCAGAGAACTGTGGGAGCAGCTCTGCCTGCAGCCCCAACCCCTCCTGTGGGGCCCAGAAGTGCCCTGGGAACAAACCCAAAGCATCAGGAAACACCGACCTGTGCAGAGCCAGGTCTGCCCAACTGCTGCCCAACGGGGGAACCCCAGCCTGGGGGAGCTGCAAAGGGAACATCCCTGCTGATGGCACAGCACACAAACCCCCAGTGCTCCTGTTAGTTCACAACAAAGTCAGTTGTTTCAGTGCTGGCTGGCATGTGGAAAGCAGGCACCAGTCAGCAGCCTGCACAAATGGCTGCGAGGTCGTGTTTAGATTACTTATAATCAGCCTAAAAATCGTTCAAGATGGGTTCACCAACAGTTAAAAAGTCAGACACCACAATCTTCAGATGCCAATAGAAGCATCTTTCCTGTAGAGCCATGAAATGAAATATTCTTTAGAAAAGTAAAAATGTACTCGCCCAATTAATTTTCTGAAATCTCATTAAAAAATTTAGCCCGACTAAGCCATACACTTCTGACCTGAATTTTAATTATCTTTACGCTGGATATAAGGTTTTTTCTGATATTTGCAATGCATCATTAATTTTCAAGGAATGGTTTCCCTGCTTCTAAAGTGCATACTTCATCTGAATGACATTTACTGTAAGTAATTTCACCTTTAAAAGACATCTGCAGCAGGACTGGGGGAGCTTCAGCCCCTCCAGTACAACACACACATCTCATAAGCAATGATTTACTATCAGCATCAGTGTTTCAAACTTTTTCAGTGTCCCAAATTACACACCTGCCTCCACTCAATAATGCCTACCTGTAAAGAATTTTGCATACTTTGAGGCTGGAATTCCAGTGTGAATTTATGAGAACACATTAGAACAGAGTGATTAAAGAAGGAACTTCTAAGCTCACAAGAGATGAGGAAACTTTTAAAATATGGATTACCCTTCACACAGGTAGCCAAGTAATTATTGAAGAATACATCAGGTTTTTCAATTTGAGCTTCAAAACTAGACTACAGAATCATCATAAAATATCCTTCACCTCACCTGATACCTGGAATTTAAAGTTTGCTGAAGAACTTGGCTTGAATTTCAAACTTTAGCCTCCCCTCCCAGCAGGTATTTGTACTAGAGCATGATAAGGAAAGAGAGAAATACAGCTTGAAATAATAGAAATAACCTCTTAGAAGCTCTGCTGCTAAGCTGTGAGTATATAAAAGGGTTGTTTAAAAGTGAGTTAGTGTTTATTTAGTACCAAAACTAAGTGAAAAATTATAGCTCCATATTTTTATATCACTGATTTACTTCTAAGTAACTTTTATTGCCTACTGCTGTAAACACTAAGTAATCTGGAGGCTTAAATAATTGACACTTTGACTCTGGAACATTGCTGGAAAATGTTCCTCCTCTTGCTGACCAACTTCCTCAAGGTAACACTGGGCAGCTAAGGAAGGCAGAGGCCAAAACTGTGATTTTATTGGGCTCTTTTTTCTGGTTTTGGGCTTATTTTTGTATAGTAGAAAACTTCTCAATATCCAGCATCACTCAGAAGTTTCATCTTATTAACTAAACTACAGCAGTCACAGGCAGAAAAAAAAGCCTGACACGCTTGTGCTCTGCACTGGAGAGCTGTAAAGCAGAAATAACACCTCTGCCAGAATGAAAAAGCTCTAGGAAGCAGCAGAGTTACAGGAAAATTTTGTAGGAGAGGAACACACTGTTGCTCTGCTCTTTGGGGGGCTGACACGGTAGTTTTGAATAAAAGGACTGGAAAGAAGGGAGGGCAATTCCACATAAACCCTCTCCTTGTCCAGCACTCCAGGTTCTGGCATTTTCTGCTCAAGTTTTTGTCTCTGCCTTCCATCACAGTTCTGGTAAGGCAAGTTTGGTCCATTTTACCTCCCCAAACCTCCCTCCCTCCCACAAGCTGTTACATGGCACGGCTGCAACCCTTGTACCTCCAGAGGAAAGAAATGATGTCATTTTCGATTATTCCAGGTAAAAGGTACCAGAGATTTGAAAATTATATATAATTATACTCCTGGAAAATGGTAAATCAGAAACACATAATCAGCACTCAGACCACGCCCCCAGTGGAAGGCAGCCTGCCCTCTAAATAGCAGGATTTTGTAATATGCATTTTTCCAGTTCTCTAGCAGACTGCATCTTTCTGTTCTGCAGCTTTTGTTATGTTGACAGCAAAGCCAAAGAAAGTCTTGCAGCAATTCTAATCCCAAATGAGCTCATTCTCAGAAGAGTTAATAGAGCCCTCCATTAACACAACTTGGGGATTGCCAGAGTTGAGGGGAGGTTTCACTGAACAATGACCATACAGCAAAATGAGCCCACTCAGCACCAGCATCACAGCAGAACATAGATTATTAGCTACTAATTACACTTAACTATGTCATTACAAATTCTAACATGTGCTCCAAGATGCCATGAACGTATCTGCTGCACAGGAACACTTCCTAATCTTGTTCATGAAATAATTACAGGGGCACTATCCTGCCAAATGAGGCAGTAATTAACCCTAATTGCTCAAAATGCAACTGGCTAATTCTAGGAGATTAATCAAGGGGATTCAATTATTATTAAATGACTTAATATGACAAATTGCTGCATTAGGAGAGGGGGCTTTGCTCCACTGCACGGTCCTTTCCCAGCAGCGCTGCCCAGGATACAGGCACAGTTGCATTCTGTGTGCAGGCAACATCCTGTCTTTGCAAAGCCCACCCTGGGCAGTGTCAGAGCCTTCCCAACGATCAGCTCCTGTTCAGGGAACCCGGATCAGCCCTGGAGTGCTCGCTGGGAATGACAAATGCACAGCCCCAGCCCCCTCCCTGCAGTGCCACCGCACCACAGGCACAGCGCTCTTCTATCGGACAGCCTTGCTCCCCAAAACAACACACAGGAAAACTGAACTGCTCTGGCAAACACACACACAGGATGGAAGAGGCAAAATCCAAGTTTCACCATGACACAGCATGCAGGTTCATCCCGGCTTTAGCCCCCCTCTGCAGAGAGATGAGCTGCTCCAGTGAAGCTTTATAATGGTGTAGACAAAACACATTGTGGGATGGATTCCAGACCCACAGAGAGCCCACAGTCCCATGTAGGAGGAGCTTTTTGTTTGGTAATTACCCCTTTGGCATTTATTACTAAACTATAAAAGGAGATAAAATACATTTATTCACTTACACAGTCATCTGCTTTACTTTGGCCTTTTCTTCAAAGAACCAAAGAAAAGACAAAGCCAATACAGTACACTGTTTTCATAAAGATGATTTTAAAATACTTGCTCTAAGCAAAAATCAAACTATTTCCTTTTTCTCTTATTATCATCAAAAAACCCGGGTTCAGGAAGCTCTGGCTGGCTGGCAGAATCCCAAACTGGATATACCCTAAATCTGCTGTAACTACACTAGAAATAAAAGAGAGGGGTAAAAATGAGGCTAAATGCTAATAAATCTACAGACCTTTATCGAAGGAAGGGAAGAAAACACAGGAGGAGAAAGCCTGGAGACACACACACTCACCTGAGGGTCATGCTGGAATTCCTGCCCCGGCAGCTTGCACAGAGGGTTGTTCTGGTCCCCTAGATGATGTGGGTGGTTGTGCTGCCCTTCCATGGTATCATACCAAACTGTGCCTCACAGTTCTGCTGTGGGGAAAACAGAGGGGACAGAGAGGTCTCATCACTGCCTGTCTGGTGCTGAGCAAGAAACTCTTCCCCGGGCCTGCCTACAAGTGGTTGCTCAGAGCAGCAAGAGCAGAGTCCTCCCCTCCCTCCCTCCCTCCCAGTAACTCACACACCTCTCAGAGGCAGAGCCACCCTCACCCCCCAGGGACTGCCAAGCAGGAGTGCCAGTATTCAAATACTGCTGCTACTGCCCCACAAGAAATGGAAGAGCGGGAAATGGGTTTATTGCTCGGGGGTATTACCTACTAAAGCTCTGCTTTTGTAACAGAGGCTCCTCTCACCTCCCCAGGGCTACGCCTTTTAATATCAATGTTGGAGAGTCCTATGAACTTCCTACCTTATACTACATTGCTAGAATTATTTTAATTATTTTATTATTCAAGATTTGGAGAAAGGCTGTTTACTTGAGGGGATAATGTACCACATATTCTCTCTCTTCCAAGCCCACAGGCACAGAGCAAACCCTGCAGGCCACCGGCACCTGGCTCCTCACCACAGAGCTCCACAGGAATCCAGACACTTCCCACTCACAGCCCCGCCTTAAAGGCACGCCCAGACAGTGCTGGGTGAAGTGTCCGCAGTGGAACAGTCCAACTGTGCATCCGCTGTGTCCTGCCTTGGAAAGGGCTGGAGCTCCAAACGAGGACAGGGATTCACTTCTGAGTGTGGGAACCTCAATCACCTGATCACCCACAAGTCTGGGACATTCCTCACAGAACCATAACCCTCCAGCTGCCAGGAGGAAGCTCAAGGTACAATTCCTTACTGTGGGGCCTGGACAGCTCAGGAGATCCCACGTGCTATGAGGGGTACGGGAATGGGGCAGGATTTGGGTTGGGGCACTGTTTGTTTAAAGCCCTAACCCAGCCCAGCTGGAGGCAGAGGAAGGAGGAGGAACAGAATAGCAGCTTTGGAAAGAGATCCAGCCCAGCTCACATGACACAGCCCTGACACCTCAGGACAGCGTGTCCTGCTCCAGGCTGTCAGCTCAGCTATTCTGGGCTGCTGGCACAGCGAGGGGAGAGCGCAGGGGGATCCCCAGCAAGGGGCTTCACAGAGGGTCTTCAAATAGCAGCCACCAAACACCACAGAGACACTTCATTACGTCAAAAAAGGTACAAAGTATACACTCGTAACACTGGCACATTTTTATTTACATTGTCCTAGCCCTGCACTTTTCCTTCTCAAGGGACAGGCTCTTTATTCCTGCTTCTGAATTTCCTACAAAGCTTTGCAGAGCCAAACACTTTCAGATTGAGTCTTGACCATGACTGTAAATTAAAACATTTTAAAAATGGCATGAAGCATTACATATCTTTCCAGAAAGCAAATAAAAGGACAGGGTCATCATCATGGGAAGTATGACCAAAGCCCCTGTGGGATGAGCAGCCTCTTCTCTCAAACTACTGCCACCCTTCTGCAGCACAGTTATTACTGCACCCAGTGGCAGCGTTCCCAGGTAACCTGGAGCTCTTCCAAAGCCAGGGAAAACAAAACCCCTCTCATGCAGCCAGCTCCCCTGCCATATCCCAGGCTGCAATTCCTCTCTGGGTACCTGAGTGTCCCCACCCCCCCATCCTGTCCATCTGACGCCTCATCAGCAGAAAGCAAACCACAAACCCCCCCAACGCCGTGGTACCTTGCAGGTACATGGCAGGTGGGATTCTCAGGGCAGAACAGCCCAGGGCACTCGGGAGCAAAGGCCAGGATCATTAGTTACGAGACACTCATTAAGGAGCAGAACCTCATCAGCATCTTGGCATCCAGTCTCGCCCGCGCCGTGCCCCGGGTGCCGCTCCTCGGTGGAACAGCTGTGCCCAGGCTGGCTGGCTATCACCGTGTGTCTCGGGATGCCTCCAACTGCACTGCAGGCCAAATGATTTGCTCCCAGATGTATAATCAACATGACAGGACCGTGCACCTCTCAAGCAGGCGGCAAAGCAGCAGTTTGTGCTCAGTGTTACAACCGTTTTCTGTACCAGCACTTTTCACCTCCTGCAAGACACACCAGCTGCTCTGTGTGCCCGGCGTTCAGCTCTGCTGCTGCCCACCACACACACACACACACACACACACATATATATGAGCTTTTCCACTCAGTTACTACATCCTTCTCATGCCCTCTCACTACACAGGGACTCAGAGGGGGAGCCAAGCAGCTCTGTTTGGGTACCTTGAGTAAAACAAAACAAAACAAAACAAAACAGCAAGTCTTACGTAGTTCCAGAAATCCACAAGTTGTTTAAATGCAATCAAGTACATTAAACTACTGCACAAATTTCCATCTTTCAACATATACACAGAATCACCAGTGACTAAAGCCCAGCAGTGCAGCCCAAGAGCTCCCAGGCCGCTCCTCCACCCGCAGGGATGTGCTGCCGGTGGGAGCTCCCCCGTCCCCAGAGCCATCAGGATGCTGCTCACTGCGGGCTCCGCAGAGGCTGGAGCAGAGCAAACTGCTTTACAAAATAAACACAACCACAGCAGTAACACTTTCTTCCTCTCCACTGCCCAATAATATTCTTCCTCTCTCTTGCTCATAAAATAAATCTGCCAGGATACTCCACGAGGTTACCTATATATTTAAATGATGATGCTGGCTCATGATTACATCCTCAGTGTGGTTCAGGGCACGTGCTGTGGGGGAGGCAGCCCAATCCTAGGAGAGTATTATTTCCGAGTGACTTTTATTGTCCATTATCTTACACCATTTCTGTCACAGCCATGATGCCTGGTAGGAATAGTTCACAACAGAAATATCTTTGTCGTTAGTATTCTCATTGCAATTTAGTCAGATCAACCTTTAAATCTCATCCATCACACTGAAGAGCTCTGGCAAAGCAAGCACAGTAATATATGCTTCCATGCAAACCCTAATTACAGGCTAGGTTAAAAAGCCCACCCCGTTCCTTCTGCAGTGCAAGGTGACAGGAAATCCTGAGCATCCCTTGGTTTCTCACTCTCCCTTTTTGCTGGTGGAGTGCGTAACCCGTTCATTACAGCAGACTGATTCTGTCTGGCACATGACAAACTTACTTGAACCCAACAATTAAACTTCTGACAGCGTTTCCAAAAGCAGAGAGTATTTACTGTAAATGGCTGACAATTTTTTTCCTCTCTGCTCATCTCTCTCAACAGTCACCTTATGATGACTGGAAATTACCATAAGCAAATAGCAGTCTAACATCCAAAAAACCCCTCTTGTTAATGTGAAATACACACCTGCCAACACTGAAAGAATATGAATATGAATGTTAAAGGAAACAACACGAGGAATGGCACTGAAATGCTTGAGACAGGAGATAATGCTGCAAGAGCACACTTAAAGAATTTTTATTTATATAAATATATATATGAGGAATTTAAATAAATAAAGAGTTAAAGAATATGAGTCAGCAAAAAAATGTTCAGCGGTTAATTAACAGCACAAACTGTTAAACAGTGTGCAGATAAATCACCAGTAAACAGCTTCAGAATTTAGGCTTGGAATCAAGATGGAACTGCACCCCTGTTCACACACAGACATTACTCAGGGGGAGTACCTGCCATTTGTGCCCCTGAGGAGGACGAGGGTGTTTGGAACTGACCCCTGGCCAGGGCAGTGTTTCAGCCACATCTCACCTCCAGGAGGGCTGGGGTTCCTGGGAGGTGGAGCAGACAGGTTTCTGTCAGGACTGTGCACACCAGAGTCCAACAGCCAGGCAGGGCCGGGCTGCTCCCACAGCCCGAGCACAGGAACAGAGCACGCTGCACTGAGGTGGCTGAAAAGAGCTTTTCATACCATGTCAACAACTGATATTCATTAAACAAATGCTGTGACAGACACTGGAATTCACTGTTCCATTCCTAGAAGCAAAATGACATTAAGTCAACTTTTTAAAGCTATTTGGAGCCATCTCACTGTGGATGTCAATAAAACAAATGCTTCCTGCCAATAATCAGCTATCTGTCAGACTTCCCACGCTGCTTCCAATCACTCCCTACACCCAGCTCAGGTCCATATTCCCATTCTAAACAAGCAAGTTATAATTCCTAATACAGTGTCTTCTTGTTTGGGGGAAAATCTAGTAAAATGGCCTGAAAATGGCAAGGTGTGGCACAGCATTCTCCCCTCCCCAACTATATCACACTGTCTGAAGATGCTCCTTGAGTTTATGCAATACTTTGAGAGAATGTTTCAAATGCTCATTTCTCACCACCAAACAGGAAGACAGATAGTTTATTTTAAAACCAAAATATTCTGGTTTTAAAGTTTTCATCTGAGTTAAAGGTTGGGTTTTGTTTGGAGGCATTTCTTCTGTGTTGTAGTATGAGCTCCCCACAACTTGGTCCTAAATGAAGACATAACTGTCTGTGTGAGTCTCCTGAATACACTTCAGAGGCTCTGTAGCTCGATCCATCCGCTACAAGGGATGGTTTCACTGGGCTCCTATTAAACAGTCCCAGGATCAGTGCCAAGAGTACTTGGTGATTTATATTTATGACTAAATAATCAATGTGATATAAGGTAAATGTTCCTTTTCACCGGCCTAATGGGACTACTCCTGCCTCTCATTTCACTGCATGGAATTTCCTAATGCAACATCCCATGTAAATATTTATGTGTGATGTTTGCGTGATGTGTAAACATCAATCCATCTTCCCATCCCAAACTGAGGATGGACAGCAGTCAGCACCATTTCAAGTGACAACAGTTCCTCTGCAGAGAGATAATACCGTGACCATGGTACAGCAAGAGCAGGTTGCATTTTTCCCCAACTAGTTTTTACTTACATATGTTTCAGATAAAGAAGCCAACATACCTTAATTTATATTCTCCTAGTTGCAATTTTGAGCCCTCTGAAAGATTCACTATATTCATTTTTACAACCTTTGAACCATTGGAGACAGACCTCTCAGGCCACCACTGCTGCTAACGAAACACATGTTAAAAATAAACACATACTAAATCTACCTGGAATTTTACTGTATAGCTTACCAAGCATGCAACAACATGCTCACATTTTAATTTATAATGCAATAAAGCTTTCCAACATGAAGCCAAATTATTTAAGAACATTTCTGTTATCCTCCTTGGAATTCACTCGTTTCTGATGAAGGAAAGATTAAATATAGGCTGGAAATATATTCATAACGTATATGTTCACAGAAACTGCCAGACATTTCCACCTCATTAAATCATAACTGAAATAGGTCCCATCCCATGCAGCTCTGGAACACGCACTGTACCAGTCCTGGCAGCTCCATCCAGGCTGGCTGGTGGCTCCCGGCGCAGAGCGAGGTGACAACCCACAGGTGGAACACAGCCCCGCTCCCACCAACCTCAGAGGAGCCCTCGGGACAAGGAGGTGCCAAAACTCCAGCAGTCAGGCAGACTGGTTGTTCCCAAGCTCTGGTGAAACTCCCCAGTTTAAGCCAATCCCTAAAATAAGTCTCCAGCAGACACAACCAGGAATCCACAGCTCGTTCCTATCAGACTCCTTTCGTAACCAGCTATCTCACACAGGAGCACAGGCAAACACACCATCCTAAGCCACTAAGACAAAAACAGATGGAACATCCAAAGTATAAAAAAGATCTAAATAAGCCCTGCTGCTGCAACCCCAAACCCCAAATGTGGGATCTGTTCAGCACGGCCTGTTCTCAGAAAGTTTAACGAACACATGACCTTAAACTCTAACAGAGTTTTCTCTAAATATTTATAGCATACGTGATTGGAAACACCACCACTCAGCATGGATAAATACCTTTTAATTAGCACTTCCAAGCACTAGAGAAATATTAAGCAAACCTCACAAAGATACTTCTGAAATATTGCTGTAATCTCTCAAATGTTCAAGGAAAGCTCAGGCACATCAAAGTACAAGAGCAAGCCTGTGTCAGATGGACTCAAAATCCATGGACCTGCTATAACCAGCTCTGCTCGTGCAGCTCCTCTCTGCAGCCCATAGTGTGAGTCTTTAATAGACACCAGATCCGCCTCAAATCAGGGAAAGGGAATGGAGCGAGATACAGACACATCCACCCAGCTTCAAAACACCGGGACAACAGCTTGAAGTATTTACATTTCCCATAATCAGCAGGAAGAGGAAATGATGCTGAGAACTGTGCAGCCCAGCCAATCCAAAGATCCATGTGATCCAAATCCAAAGGCAACTTCAAAGCTGGCCCATAAAACCCTCGGCAGACCTTGCAGGCACCAGACGCTGGCACTGCAGGAAGAGCTTGCACAGCATCTGGATCCTGCAGGGAACAGCCAAACGGAAGCACAAACTCTTCCCAGCATAGAAGGATTTCACATTTTTCTACTCACAGAAACAGCCACGTTAGAAATATGTTTGTGTTTTTTCCACCCCAAAATATGCTAAATAAGGCTATTATCAATATTGCTTCTAAATAAAAGTCAGCTTCCCTGCACGTTCCTGAGCACCCAGAACTAACGGCACCAGTTTTCCAAATACTAATGCAGCTCTGCAGTTCATACCCCCACTTCTGTGCCCCTGTGTGTAACATCTCCATCTCCCTTCCTGCATGGGCACAGTTGTCCTTAAAGAACAAGAATGATTCACCAGTACCTTGCAGATCAAGGCCACCGGGTAAAACAAAGAGGATCTGTTCTTTATAACGCCTGGAGAGCTACTTTTATTACTTATTTTGATGACAGACAGGGTTAATGAAGTTCTTGCAGAGAACTCTCCTTTCCTGGGCTAAATGCCCAAATTCTTTCAGGATTCACAAGACTTGTCTATTTAAATTGGGTCCAATTTTTTTTTCCCTACAGAAAGGCCTGCACAGAATGTTCTGAAGAGAAGCTGGGAATTAACCTTTCAAGAAAATTATACAGAGCTTGCACATTTAGTTATAAGAGACAAATCACATTTCACACTGTATTCTGCCCTCTATAACTACCTTCTATTACTCTAATAAGCTTCAGTGTTAAGCACAAACTCAGTAGTATCAGATTATTAAAACCCCAAGCTTACTCATGGAAACAAAAGGCTTCTCTCGTGCCCACTCTGCATCCTTTCCCTGCCAAGACCCCACACTGATCTCACACTGTTCCTGTGCTGCTAGAACAGGGCTTCACCTGTTTGAGGGAGCTGGAAAAAGTCCATTTTGCTTCCCAAGACAGCTCTGCTCTCCCCCCAGCTGCCTCTCCCACTCCCCCAGCCCTGCTCAGCACACACAGTGAGTCACCACAGCCCCTTTGGGGGACAGGCCAGGGGGACTGAAAGAAATCCCAGTGAGTCACAGAGTAAGTTATTGCATACCTTAACATACAAAGAACTAAGAGCAAACACAGGTAGAGAACCATCCCAACGCTGTTTACCCTTGGATGGTAAAGTTCTTACATCTGACACAATGTTATAAATTGAGTAATTGACCCACAAGGAAGTAAAGAGCTCAAGAGAGTTAAAAATTACCCTATAAATACCATAAAGATTAACAGATTTGTAATACCCACCCAAGCAGCGCTTACTCTAAGTGGAATGATTATGAAAACACAGCAAGAATATTTACTCCACGGCCCTGAGCTCAGTATATACAGACTCCACAAAAGGCAGCGCTGGTTCTTAATACACTGACAGCTCAGAGTCACCACTTAGGCTTCCCAACTGATTAAAGGGTAACACAGACACACAGTTGTGACTTATTTGCTTCCTTGGAATACATTCATATATATTTAAAACCTTTTGAAGGTTGCTTGGGGTTTTTTTGTTCCACTTTTACATTCTTGAGGCTCATTTTTTTACAACTCTTACAGAAGAGCTGATGTAACACCAACAGCACAAAGAATGAAAGCTGAATGTCTATGAATGAAAGAGGCAGGAATTATTGTGTTCATGTTTGATATCTGTTCTACCACGAGCCCCTTCTCTTGTCACAGTAATGACACACATATGCCCCGAGAACCAGAGCCACCACAAAGCCTCCAAGACAGGCTGACATTCAGAGTGCTCCTATGCAGGAAACAAAATGTTCCAACAGGGACAAAACCCACACCTTCTCAGCACGGCAGCAACAAGCGTCCCCAAGGTTAGGAACAGGACAAGACACTTCAAGTGACATTCCTGAAAGGACTGCATTGAACATACTGTGAAGCCGCAATCCACGCTGCAGGTCAGCATTCCCCAATTATTGCACCATCTGAAGCAATTTTCATCTCCAGTTCCACAGTTTAAAAACCACTAACTTAAGGAAAAAGTTACTCTCCCAAGCCAAAGAGGACAGTTGGCTCTATGGAAAGAGGCAAAATTGGGACTTGTATTTTCATGCCCCACTGGGGGCAGGAGACAGGGCCGTGTGGGGAGGGAGCACAGGGGCCCCACAGGGAGCCATCCCAGCCCCGCAGCCCCCACCTGTGCTGCCAGCGTGGCCCGACGGTTCCAGTGCTGCCCGCTGAGCCCTCACCCAGCCTGACAGCTCCAGTGTGTGCCTGCTGAGCTCTCACCTGGCCCGACGGTTCCAGTGCTGCCCGCTGTGCCCTCACCCAGCCTGACAGCTCCAGTGTGTGCCTGCTGAGCCCTCACCCGGCCCGACGGCTCCAGTGCTGCCCGCCGAGCCCTCACCCGACCAGGACCCTGCCCGCCATGCAGCAAGTGCTGCCCAAACCCAGACAAAGGACACTCGAGAGCAGGAGCTGTCACCCAGCTCTGCAAAATGGATCACTTGCAAATCCTCCCTGGGGTGTGGAGCAACACCTGCTCCGTCAGCAGGCTGGGCTGGGACGGGGTCACAGCCCCGCTCAGTGCGGCTCTGTCCCTGCCATGGCCCGCAGGAGGTGCTGGACCTGGCTCACCCAGCACGGGTGTGGGGAGCAGGATGGCCACAGCCTCCCCAGAGGGACGGCACAGCCATCCTGGGGGTCCCACCACGTCCAACTGCCTGGGGTTTTCGGGCCCCACAGGTGGGGTGATGCACTGAAACGAGACCCCGGGCCCTCCTCAGGAAGGTCCCTCGGCCGTGTGCTGGCAGTGCCGCCGAGGCTGAGGGGATGCTGCTGACAGCCTCTCCTGGTGAGAAATGCTGCTCATACCCTGCTCAGAGGGCAATCTCTGCCCTTGCTCTGGCAGTGCCACACTCAGGTTCACTGCCCCTGGGTTCTTCAGTTTGGGGGGTTTGAGCTCACACACTCCCACCCCATCCTGCCACTGCCAACACCGGATTGGGAACTGCCCCTTCCCTCTAAGGCTCATTTCCCAAAGGGCTTTCTGGAAAAACAACATTTCAACACAATTTCCAACTGATGTTACACAGACAATCCCCCCATCGCTGAATTAAGCACAGAGCCAACGACACCCTACACTGAGACAGGCCCGTGTGGAGGGGCAGCCACACAAACCCCGCTGAACTGAGCACAGAGCACAGCACTGGCAGCCCCCAGAGACAGCACAGCGCTGTCACACCGCGGCCCAGACCAGCCAGCACCTGGGCAAAATGAGAAATTAAACTGCCTTCCTAAAAAGCAAAGGCATTGATCTGTCTGGGTTGGTGCCCGAGGTCTGGCCAAGGGCAGGGGATGGGCTGACACCTCCTTTGATTCATCATGTCAGGCACAATACAAAGGTTGGAGTCCAGAACTGGAGAACAAAGTTACCCGAAGCCAATAAGCACAAAAACTTTAAGAAATGCCTGGGGACTGTAAAACGCCTGTTAGTAGTCCAGAGGGCTTAAAAAAAAAGATAGAAAGGAAACCACCATAAGGGGAAAAGCTGGATGCCAGCAGCAACAACTCCTTCATTTAGAAAGAACGATCTTCCCACTCCTGCACTCTGTGATCAGGCATGTCATAACTATTTTAATAAGTTTTATAATTGCCATGGTGAATTAGCTCATGGAGCAATAAACCAGCACATCCAATTCACAATCTCAAACTTTGTGCAGTTCTGAGCACAAACTCCACTCCTGCCATACTGAGATCTCAGCAGAAAACACTCAGTCCCAAACCTGCTCTTTTTCAGATTTCATTGCACCCAGACTCTATTAAAAATGTGGATTACCTGCTTGTTTCCTTGACAGTTTCTACACGACCTGATTTCCAGTACAAGCACAGGACAGACAATACCACCTGATCTTCCCAAAACACAGCACACAACAGGAGTCATGAACTACCTGCAAGGCTTTTTTTTTCTTTTGAGATGCAATAAATAATGCATTCTGACTGCTCAACAAGCATCTGTGAGGTTTCAAGAATGCTTTGGAGCCCAAAATTCCTCGAGTCGCATTGGCTTACACCATTTGGTTTCAAATAGATACGACTCTGCTGTCGCTTCACTTAAAGTGTAACAGGAAACTCAAATTTGACTAAAAGGTTGTATTACATTACTACTGGGTTTATATGCAAACCTTTTTAGGAGTAAGAAGCTACAGGGAAGGTTTTTTTCCTCTCCCATCTGCGACAGACAGCTGTTCACTGCCTGGAATCTCTGAGAGCAGACACTTAAAGTGGCACCAAGCTGAAGTAAACAATTTAGAAATTTAATTTCTTTAATTGTACTGATACCATAAAACTATTTGCAATTTATTGCATCACGCCATGTAATAAGCCATGTCATAAGACTAAACACTGGAAACCACATGTACTTTTTAACTGAATAAAAAAAAATACTTTTTTCTGAAATATTTTAAAATGTTAAAAAACAATCCAAGAGAATTCTCATGCCTGGACAGCAATGGTGCTTACAGTGAGTCCAGATGTTGAAATACTTAGCACAGGTTAGAACTTGAAGTAATCTTGATCCAATCCAATATGTATATAAAAAATAAGGTAAGATAGAAAAAGACCTATCTACCCACAAAAAGGATCTTACAGCATTACAGACTTCTGCATTCAATCCACTATTGAAAATAACTCCCTGTGTTCTTCTGTTTTTAAACAAAGCTTCACTTACAAGCTCTAGAATGGTCACCTAGTTCCATACAGAGAATCTCCTTGGTCCTCCCTGTCCTACATTTCAGCCAGCTAAAGACAGCAGCTCCCAGCCTGGCTGCAGAAACACACCCACCTGCACACACCCCCAAACCTGTAAGGACGTTTTTTAAGAGTATTTTATACAGGTTCACTTTCTATGTCATTTAGACACACTGCAGCAATTCCAATCTGCTGGGAAAAAACCACTGTGACTTTAAAGTCCTAAAGACCTAAATCTAGACTTTCCATGCAAATGTTTTGTCTTCTGGGTTTTTTTCTTCAAAAGGAAAATACCACCATCACCTCTCAGTTTGAACACACTCTCTACCTCCTAGAGACTCTACTTTTTCCTCCATTTCCCTCTGGAGACACAGCTCTGCAGTGAGCGTGGAGTTCACCCCTGAAGAGACCCCTTCCACGCCATCTCACCCAACGTGCTCTGCACCAACAGACCCCCTGTCCCCCAGAGCACCAGGGGAAGGGTCCGTGGGGCTCCCCCAGCACACAGCCCACCCAGAGTGTGGGGCGAGCTCCGCCGTGCCGGGGCTGCCGCTGCTGACACACCAGATCCGTGTTCCCCTCGGCCGCAGATAACCCGCACTTATCTCCTGAGCTCACACAGGCCCACGGCACAAACGCCCACGGAACCTGCTGAGCACTGCCGTGTGCTGGTACTGAAAGCTTTGCAAAGGCAGGGTGAGCACAACAAACACAGCATTAACAGCATCCAGCAACAGAGAGAGCTACCTTCGAGGCCTCTGCCTCCAACAGGACAAAGCGTTCATTCTGCCCATTTTAGACAACCTTTAACTGGTTTTGTGCTGGGAAAGGCCATCCTGTCCAGCCCAGGAGTGCAGCACAGACACATGTGAGCCTCCTCTGTCCGTGCCTGCCCTGGATCCAGGGCCACAGTGGGTCATCCTTTTCTGGCCAAATGCCACAAACAACCCAGTCCAGCACCTGGAGAGGTCCACACTGAATTAGTCACCGTGTTCCCATAAAAGGCAAAACAACTGGTTAAGTGAGTTTACCACAGAAATGCAGGAGTGTGTGTCATGGGCAGAATGGCTGTTCATGACTTCCTCAATCACAATTCTGTGCTCAAACCATAGAGAACCATGAGCACTGTCTGTCTGCACAAGGGTTGAGTTGTAGCAAAACTGTGGGAGTTGCAATTAGAAACACAAGCATTCAATGGTGAAGATGAGCCCAGCTTCTAAAATGAAGTTCCATGCACTTATTGTTCTCATTTGCTGGAGATCACCATGAACAACCTCTTCTGCAACAAGAACATCTAAGAAAAGCGAATTAGAGTGACAAAAACTAAAGCACAAGTTGGGCTGTTAAATTCATTTTCTGTAAGGACTGCATCCCAACTAGGCTTTCATTTAGGACAGAGCAAAAGCCCTACAAGCCCCAAAGGTCTCACTGATTCCCACTTTTGTAATTTCATTTGTGAAATCTTCCTCTGCTCCTCCGGGACAGTCAATTTTCCTGCTTTAAATTCGCACTGAACACATCTGATTTCTCCCTCCTGCCCCAGCTTTGGCTGCAGCAGTCCCGGGGGCTGGTCTGTACTGCCAGCTTGGTTGTTGGGATACATTTCTCATATCCCTGAAGTTAAATGTATTTGGCACCGTGTAAAGGAGGAGAAGATGTTAAAATACATCCACTAATTAGTCTTTCACACATCTAGAAAGCTGCAGGTGCACAGGAGGGGGACTTGCTGGTAACCACCCCATTTTACAGCTAAGAGGGGAGAGCAGGAGGAAAACCCACAGGGCATTTCTGGCTCCTATCCCTGTACAAACAAAAATATGGAGAGTATTTTTTACTCTGAGAAAGCAACAGCTCATTCAGTACACAAAAAACTCTTTCAAGCCATTGCCAGAGGCCTTCAGACCAACAGGTAGGAGTGAATAAAGCCCCAAAGCACAGGGAATCTCAGAATCTCCTCCTTTTCTCCAATACAGACTCCATTACTACATGAAATGAGAAAAGCCAGTGTAGGCTCAGTATTTTCAGTGTACATTTCAGTGTTATAGATTGACATAAAACTTTTCTGGCAGGATCACAGAATGCAAGTACAACCAAAAAAAACCTGTTTCCCAGAATGGGCTTGGAGTCCAAGTTATTCATCTTCAGCTGCTCTTTGCCCAACAAAATGAACAGTGAAGAATTTGAAGAGGTACATTAAAACTCACATTCCAATTATGCCTGTTCTCTCTCATAAAACACCTATTTGTCAAGAAACAGAATTCCAGAGGAAGGAGGGGAAAACGAAACAAGCAGAAGCGTCACACATCACAGGTGTTAGGAAAGCAAAAGGCTGGCTCTGCTCTGACAATTCCTTTGGGGTGACAGCAGTCACTCACGCTCCGTCTAGAAATCTCACTTCCCACAGAAAATGCTCTTTTTCCATCATAATAAAAGTTCCTCACAGCCCCTTTTTTTTCTAGGTCTCTAAGGCTCAGAGCCAGAGGAAACGGGCAGCAACACCCTTATCAAAAAGGAGTTCCTTCTTTTTTCGTTGTTGCTTAACAGAATATGACTGTCACAAAAAACGTCGACAGGAAAAAAATAACAGTGGAAAGAGTTTGACGCAATGTCAAGAGACGTCTCAAATGTAAAAGCTGCAGAAATGCTGCAGAAGTTAAACGGTTACTCACAGTGATTCACAAAAAATGAACTTTAAAAGGAGACACAGAACTGACAGCAAGACAGTCACAATGTGTCAGGAACTCGCATCACTGGACTTGTAATTGCTACAATATTTCCTACCAAACTACTTCTCCTGCAATAACGCCATAGGCAATCACCATAGGCAGAGAGATTCCATGTGCGTGAACAGGCAGACAAACAGATGGGCTCAGAGATCCACCGCTACTCTAAACAAGCATAAATCACACTTTGGAGGGAGGCACATGTTGGGGGGGAAAGATGGTATTTCCTAGTTGAGCTCCAACATGTGCTCTCTCCAGAGCCATGCGTGCAATCCCCGCAGCTCCCATCTCTTGGGGCAGAGCAGGTACGGCACCAGGGGAGCTGCGGGCTCAGGACACGCCTGCGAGAGGCAGCCGGGCAGGGTCTTGGGGCCTCCCGGGGGTGTCTCCGCCAGCCCCCGGAGCTCCCGCAGTCCCCCCGAGGACGCGAACCGGGACCGGCACATCCCGGGCTGCG
The DNA here is from genome assembly GCF_022539395.1 of Myiozetetes cayanensis. NCBI lineage: Eukaryota > Metazoa > Chordata > Aves > Passeriformes > Tyrannidae > Myiozetetes > Myiozetetes cayanensis. The sequence continues at coordinate 9,685,786 of NW_026087445.1, read as the reverse complement.
GGGGTAGCTCGGCCGGGGCGCGTGTGCTCCGAGAGCCGAAAATGGAACCAACCCCCCAAACCTCCCCGAGGCTTCCGAGCGACACCGACCCGCGCCAGCACCCGTGTCCGTACCGCGCTCCTAACTTTGTCCGAGCGGCCCGGCACGTGCGGGCCCCGCGGCCCGGACCCCCCGCTCCCGCTCCCGCTCCCGCCCGGGCCTCCCCCGCCCACCCGCGCCCGGCGCCGCGGCCCGGCCCGGCCGGGGCTGCCCGGAGGGGCCCGCGGCGGGCACAGCGGCAGCCGAGCCCGTCCCGGCGGAGCGGCCCCCCGCGCTCACCTGCGGCCGGCGGGGCGGTGCGGGCGGTGCAGGGCGGTGCGAGGCGGTGCGGGGCCGGGGATCCCCTCAGGCCGAGCGAGCGGCGCCGCGTCCCGCACCCAACTTCTCGGCGCGCGCCCGCCCCGCGCTCCCGCGCACGCGCCGCCCGCCCGGCCGCGCGCGCCGCCGCTGCCACGCAGGCCGGGCGGGGGCCGCGCGGGGGGCGCGCGCGGGGCGGCGCGTGCGCGCTCGGCACTCCCTGAGCCCCCCCGCACCCGGCCCCGCACCTGGAGCGCGGGGGGACATTGGGGGACATTGCGGGACATGGGGGACATTGGGGGACAGGGGGGGACAGGGCGGGACAGGGCGGATACCGGGGTACCGGGGCCCGGCCGCGCTGCGCTCCCTGCCCCGGAACGCGGCGCTGCCCCGCGGCTCCCCCGCCCCGAGGGCCGGCGCGGTGCCTGCAGGGCTCCCCGCGAGCCGGGGCCGCACCGCGGGACAGCCGGGGCGTTCCGCAGCCACGGGCCCCACAGAGGCATCGCCGAGTTCCTGCGGGAACCGGCCTGACCGGGTCCGGCTCCACGTCCATCCAGCGCTCCGCATGGAAAACCCTTCGTCCAAACCGCTGTGCTTCGCAGCTGCCGCGCTGGTACTCGGGGCAAATTTCAATTTGAAATCCAACAGTTTTTTTTACAAGCGCACACAAACCTGAAAGCGAAGCTGACAGTAAACACAGGCGGAAGGAGCGAGGCTCCCCCGCGGTCCCGGCGGAGGAGGGCGGGCGGTCCCGGTTGGACGAGTGTCACTGCTGTCAAACTTGTGCCAGGATGTTCGCTGGGAACTCCCCGCGCTGGCACCGCTCGGCGCTACCGCCAGCGAGAGCAACGCGCTGTGCCAGCGAAAGCACCTCTGCCACTGGAACCATTTCCACCAGCCTTTGCCAGTTAAAGAGAACACTTTCTAATGCCTTTTTTTTAATCAGTCCCCTAAGCCGGGCGGGTTGAAGTGCCGCGAGCAATGGGCGTGGAGCCGATCCCAGCAGGGACGGGAAGGCTGTTCACTGGGATCACTCCAGGCACCCGGGATGCAGCTGCGGTTTCATCCCGTGTGCCCCGTGCCTGGGCCTCTCCGTGTTTCCAAATTCCTCCAGGTGTGCTGCAGCTGTCTGGAGAAGACAGTGGGACACAGGGACGCCCTTCCCCGCAGCATCCAGGGTTTGTTGTGTGCGTTCCCCGGGAGCAGCGGGAAAGGCCCCACTCCGCACCCTGTGCCTGTTCAGTTCCCGAACACGCAGCTTCCAGGGAAGTGCTGCAGGTCCCTCTGCACTCACTGCATCGCCTACGCCCACACCAGAGCTGGGGGGAACCTGCTGCCCGAGACATTTCAGTTCAAACAAGTCACTTTTTCCAGCAGACTCCACTCACGTACTTCAAGCTCCAAAGTCATTCTGTGTTTTGCAGAACCTGAAACACGGCAGGCCTTTACTCAAATGGCTTTTATCCGTCAAAACTCCCACTTTTAGGAAAACGTTCTTGTGAAAGCAGTGCCGCCTCCAGCATCCAGAGAGACCAGAAACTGCGGGACATTCCGGTGGTTTGGGGAGATCTGAACTGTTCCTTCTGGAAATGTCACTGGCTTTGGGTGTAAAGCTGTTTACAGCAAGCTGACAGACATTCAGTGCATTCAGTTTGGGTGAACACAAACAGGGTCCTGGGGCTCGAGTTTCTCCCCTTTCAGACACTGTAAAAGTGGATTCTCTCTCGGATCTCACAGTTGCTCTCTGGGGTGCAGATGCCTGCACAGCTCTGCAGTTCTTCTCACTAGAGACAGAGCAATAGACACAACAGATGGAAACTAAGAGGCCACCTGGTTTTAAAGCAAATCATATCATCAATCTATCAGTACAAAATCTGAAACATGGGAAAGTGCTTAGAGAAACAAAATTAATTCCATTTTTTTCCTCCAAACTCAATTTTCCCAAGGTCTGTTGGTGTGCCATTTGCAAAAATGCATTTCTTTCTCTTAAAATGAGAATGTCAGTGGATTGAGGTAGAAGAATTTAAGTGCTTTACATCAAAACAACAACCAAAAAATATATTTTGTTAGGCTGCCATAAATTACCGTCTTTCTATTCAGAAAAGCTGTTTTTAAAAATCTGCTACGTTCTTGTGCTCAGCTCCAAGATCCAGGTTTTTCAAGGCTAAATTAGACAGACCAGACAGAATTAATTTAAATTATCAACAGCAATTCAGTTAAGAAAGAAAATTAAATTTCCTCAATTAAGTCTTGACAGAAATAGACTTTCTTTCATATCTGTGCTATGGTTCTGTGTGAAATTCTCTTCTAAACAACCCCTCAAGTGAGAACTTTCAGAAGATGTTTATTCCTTCCTTGTTTCTGTCCCTGTGAGAACAGCCACAGATCAAGTCTCCCGAATTGTAAGGAACATTTTTTATATACACCCATCTAAATGAGGGTTGCATCATTCACAGACCCTGCTACCCACTCCATTTAGCCAGTTAACTATTTTATACAGGTCAAGGATGGGTTGATGTACATTTTAACCTACAAGACTTGAAATCCCACTGATACAACTGTCCAAAGGAGTTGTTAGTAGTTACTTCAGGCCGGGAGGAATGGAGAAGTACATAAATAATAGTATTTTAAATAACCTGATTTTTAACCTAAAATAAGAAGAAATATCCTTTTATGCCTCTAAAGCGTTTATGGCCAGTACTCACGTGGCTGGGGAGCACCCAGCACCTCCTCACTGTTCCCAGCCCCGTGTGGTAGCACTGACCCAGGGGAGCGGGGCCACTCTGTGCTAATTGTTCCAACAGAGCCAGGCACAGGGAGCGAGCACAGAATATCCGTGGGGGCTGAGAAAATTGAGCAGGAGCATTCCTGCACTACTTGTGGTATGAAGATTCCCAGTAACAAGTCCGTTTTGGGAAAACTAGAACGATCTTGACCCAAATCTTTAAGGATTTTAAATCAACATACAGTCAATTTGATTGATTTACTTTATTCTGAGAGCTAAATGCAACTGTCACTGTATCCTTCATCCTCAGTCTGTTATCGATGAATTCCTGGCCCTACTGACTTAATGTATGCCTATTGACTTATTTATTTTCCATTCTTAATAGCGCACACTGAGCAGACTCTGCTAGAAGGTATTTTCATGGGGGGAAAAAAGCAACAAAAAAAGCCTTCAAAAAATAAACCTCTTCCTCAGAGGCAGAGGGTGGTGTTGGAGGAGGGTGTCTGGCAGCAGGAGCTGGAAGGCAGGCCGTGGTCCGTGTGGCAGGCAGCCCCTCACAGCCCGGGGCAGGCACAGCCCACGGAGCAGCCGCAGCCCCAGCCTCAGCTTTCCGCAGGGTTGGGGTCCCGGGGGAGGCGTTAATGCTGCAGGAATGCATTCCAGCACGGAACGAGGGGAAAGGCAGAGTCTCTCCACCACACTGCTCCCAGAAACGCCTCTTTCTTAGTGTAGTTAAGACCTGCGGATTGATCTCATGAGCGTTTGTGCAGCAGTTCGGTCTGTAACTGTGAGTGTGCTGAGGGAGGAGAGGGACACAACCAAGGGGCTTAGAAGGTGCTGGTCTGGGGGAAGATAAGGCAACCAAGGCTGCCACGGGACCCCGGCAGCGCTCCAGCCCGGCCGCCTGCGGATCTCATCAGGGAAGCAGATGTGACCAGTGGCAGAATATCCTCCCCAGCGTGAGATCTGGAGTATGTGATTGCCTTCCAGGAAAGGGGAGATGGGAAACTATGATGGGGAAAATGGCCTTTTTTATAGAGTTTAATTGCTTAGAAGAAAGACACGTTTGCTTTTAAAGAAGAAGAGATGCTCAAAAACAGGCTTAGGAAGGTGTCTGGAGGAAGGAGCAGAAGGATTTTTCACATGGAGAGAACACTGAACATTGCTTCCTCTTTCCTGGTGGTTGTGTGTTTGAAATGATGAAGTGGCAGCAGACAGTTCTCATTCATTCCTTTGGTCACTTGGAACCAGGGCGGGGCGGTACAGAAAAAGGGGAAGAGGCCTGTTGTCCTCTCCTCACAGAGCAGGAAATTGTGAGTTTTCATTCATGAATTTGCTCATTCTCCTGTACAGAGAGGACAGCTGGGAGAGGTGTTTCACCCCAATGGAGGGAACACCTCGGCACTGGCCTTAGCACGCTGTCCTTGTTACATCCAGGCTGTCCCTGTCGAGCTGTTGGGTGGCACTGCCACCACCCCAACTGGAAGGAGCTCGTGGCATGAGCTCTGTGGAGGGGCAGGTGGCAGATGGGGTTTTTCAGGCACCCAGGATTGTAGCTGCTGCTTATTTTGGGGCAAAAAGGAGAAGGAGGAAGTTTTCTTTACAGAGCTGGAGCTGGGACATGGAGTGAGCTCCGTGTGCTGTACTCAAAGACATCACTCACTGTGCTCCTGGTAGAGGAAGAGTTGTAAATGCCCTGTCTCAGCCCCAGCAAAGGGTTTGGGGGGAAGCCTGTGCCCTCGGCTCTGTGTTCAGACAAAGAGCAGAGCAGCAGTGCAGGGAGCAGTGCTGGGGTGAGGCCCCCAGCAGCCCGTGTTGCCAAGCAGATGGGCTGCCGTGTTCTCAATCAACTGCAGTTTTTAAGGTCATGCCTAGATAATGAGCATCACAGCACTCGAGCCTACAGAGCATGAATATATGGATGAATATTGACTCCTGCACTTCCCTTTCTGCAGCTCCATTGCTGTAACTGCCCCTCTGCTCCAGCTGTGTGAGCCCAGAGCTGCACAGCCCTGGGGTCACAGCTCCCCCTGCCCTTGGTGCTGGGCTGTGAAGCACCTTCACTCAAACCCGGTGCCTCCCTCTCACCCCTCCTGGTGGGGTGTGATGTGGCTCACTGGGCTGGAGCCCTGGAGCTGCACGAATCAGCAGGGCCTGGGCTCAGGTGGGAACTCAAACCATATGTTAAGCTGTGAGTAAAGATAAACCCTTCTAACTGCTTCATTATTGTGTTAGCAAGGCATGAGCTTTAATGCTCTGTCTCCCCTATTTTCTTAATGAACTGCCTGGAGCTGGCCCCTGTTTATACAGTGTCTGGTCATTAGTGAGGCTCAAATGCCTCCCCTGCACAGCCAGGGAAGACAAGAAAGAAATATAGAAAAGAGAAGAGTGGAAAAGGAGAAGAGCAATTGAAGCCAGACTGAGCAGCTCTGGCTTTAACAGTCCTAGGCCCTTCCCCTATTTTTCCCTGACATTCCTGCTGGTGACCCCTTCCAAGTGTTCTGGGCGAGTTCTGCAGGAATGCAGAGCCCCGCTCCGTCTCCGAGAGCTCGGGCTGTTATTCCAAGGGAGCTGGCAGAGCTTCCCAGCTTTCACAGCCAGATGTTACGAGTGTGACCCTGCCAGACGCTGCAGGCATGCACCTTCCCACTCCCAGCCCCTTGCATGGGGAATAGTTTCTGGGGAATCTATTCTGGCTAATACTTTTCTTTCCTGATTTGCTCTCCTCCTCCTCTCCAAAGGTTGGTTTGTAGCACCAGTGCTGTGTCATTTCACAGCTACAGAAAGTGGGATGAATTTTACCCTGAACTTCAATGGGAGCAGGACTGATTGGCAACACTGAAGGATTCTGGGGTCCTACTCAAGAGTCAGGACCCTAACTGTGCTTGACTAAAGGGAACTCCTGCCCAGAGAAAGCTGCAGGTAGTCTTATGTTTCAGACTAGTGATATGGATCCACGGAGACAAAAGAATGCAAATGAAAACTGCAGCACTATTGGTGGCCTAACACACAGGGACCATACAACACCCACAGATCTTCTTCCATCTTTGCTTTGTCTGCTCCCTGTGCTCTGGAGCTCGTTAACAGCCACGGGGATGCACACACTGAGGGGCACAGCCAGCTCTGTCCTTCGGAGGAGCAGCAGCACATCCTGCACACTGAACACCAGCAGTGCATCCTGCACACTGAACAGCAGCACATCCTGCACACTGAACAGCAGCATGGCAGTTTTAGGGTTATAGCCCCGTGTCCCTCAAGCTGTGGGATGTCCCACGCTTACAGGGGGTTGAAACTGTCTCATCCAACCAACTCCTCCTTTCTCTTCTACCTCTGTTCTTGGTTTTGAACTGAACTATAAATTCTGTGAGGCAACAACTTTGTCCGCTGTAGGAGCCCGTGGGATTCCCAACCACTGCTCTCCAAGAGCTCCTGCACTGCCAACACCAAACGTACGTCTCAGAACCAATGACTTGTCACTTCACTTGATTCATCAAGAGGTTGTACTTTACCTCAAAATGAGCTGAGGTGCAGGTGGCAATCCTGTCATTTAAATTTAATACCATTTTGTGATGGCAACACTCAAGCATTCAAACAAATTACAAATTTAGCCTTTAAAGTGATATTTTGAAAGGAAGTTAAAATAATTGCAGAGCACAGTTCTTAATGTTGAAGTGCTTTCTGTCCCTGCCCTGAAAGGTGCTGCAGAAATGAAGAGCATTATGTTTATTTATTAATAATCCCACAAAGAAATTTTCATGATCGCCACTGGGGACTGTCTGACAGGTGACACAGGCGACCTCCTGCCAGGAGTGACATCTCTCCCCTACAATTTACATTCTCTAAATGATTTGTGATCAAATTACTTACAGCACAAATTAGCTTCTCTCCCCACCGTTCACTCTCATAGCACCATATTCAACTGTTTGTTCCATAGGGCCATAAAAATAATCATATGGAAAGTCAGTGCCTCTGCTTCCAACATGGAAACAGTGCATTGGCCAGGAGATCGATTCCTGCACTCATTTTCTCAGGCACTGGGATTTGCATCTCAGGGAGATGCAGGTCATTGGCTGGAAAAGAGCATCCTGGGTTCACATTTTGATTGCACAACCAGATAAACAAACAAAGTGTCCCAATTAGAGGGAAGAAAATAATCAGCATTCGGTGGCACAGGAACCAGACAGACTAAGGGACAGATTTGGATCAGGCAAAGAACAAATCCCAGACATTTATTGGATGTTAGGGAGACTGTAACAATCAGTGGCAGGGAAATGGTTAAGGGAATGTATTAAAGGTGCAAAGGGTCTCCCGACCTCTGCCACTGTCAGTTCTGTCAATGGGCCAACAGACGCCAGCGGAATAATTATGGCCTATATTTAGATTATGGATGCATTGGACAGGGTGAAGGTTGAACATGGGGAACATGGTTGTTTGCAGTTCATTAGTGATGGGAGCAGCAGAGGGTGGGAGGAGGGCACTGAACTGGATTCATCCCACCTGGAGTGCTTGTGCTGAGCTGCATAATGTCAGGGAAAGAGATCTGATTAGATGGGGAAACAAAGGCAATAAACAACCGCTCGACTGTCACACCCCGCCAAGGAAGGAAGGAAGGGAGGAAGGAAAGAGCAGAGAAAGCAGGAGCAGGCTCTGGCTCTCAGCCAGCTGTTCCTGCAGCAAGGAATGCAGTGGCCACAGGGACAGGGGAGGGGATGCAGAAGGGCCAGCAGAGCTCTGGGCAGGTGATTTTGGTGTTTGCACACAGGTGTGTTGGGCAGCAGAACCGTGTGGCACGTGCAGGTTGTCTCTGGCTGCATCCTGGGCCTGTCCCGTGCCTGCTGCCAGCCTGCTCCGGGCTGGGCTGGGCTGTCTGAGGGGGGCAGGGGGAAGTGCAGCGGGAAGACCTGGAAGGACACTGAACACTGCTAGAGCTGGAAGCCTCAGAGATGCTGCTGCCTACACAGGTCTGCAGCTGCTGATCAGCCAGCACAGGAAATAGCAAGTCAGGTAAAGAAGAGGCTGTAGGGAATGTAAAATGGAAGCCAGATGCCACAGCATCACGTAATTTCTTCAGTGCAGACCACAATGACTGACAGCTTCCCATCTGACTACACAGGGCCCCAGTGAAAAGGCTGGCAAAGTTTTTACTCTGAGACGCTGGGGATAATGAATTCAGAAGTTTCTGAACAGCTGCTTTCCATGGATCATTTAGAATTTGCGATGCAAATATGAAAAATCCATGTTAAATGCCCTCAACTAATTGAGTGGAGAACAGTGAATACAAAAGAATAGATCATTGACCTTGGTAAAAACAGCACAAAAGCCTTAATCTGCCCAGAGAGACCAAGAAGGGAACTGAGGAGTAGGAGAGAGCAGATATATACTCTCACTCAAGTTCCTAATTCTGCTTGCCAGGAGATAAATGCAGACTTTCCTTTTGGGACCACAGACCAGCACCCACCTCCCTTCCTTACCCCCACGGCAGTGGGGAAGCAGTGGGTGGGAACTGCCAGTGCCAAACTCGACAATTCAAGGCAGAATCTGACACCAGGGAGAAGAACACGTAAGGGTAACTGTGAGGTGGTTTTTAACAGTTTAGCAGGCACAAGATGAAGGGGGAAGAAAGGCAGGGCTGGATGGGAGTGGGGGGTGGTAGAAAGCATCACTGCTTGGACCACTGGGGCTACAACACATGCAAGGGAGAGATGGAAAATGCAGTACTGGCAAAATTGAAAACAAAGGACAACTGTGGCTTTTCAGGACGACGTGGCAGAGATGATCACTTTGGAAAAACAAGGAGTTCCTGTTGCCTGGCTGTGTATTGCAAATCCCTAGCATTTTTCCCTGGCTAGGTGTGTGCTCCAAAGGTACTGACTGTTAACCACCAGCTGCCTGCATGAGGGGCTGTCACTGCTGAGCAGGCCTGACAGATAAGACACTGCTCTCCCAAGGCTCCCTGTATGGAAAACAGCAGCAAGGTCCAGCCAGAGAGCAAGGCTCCCCAGCTGTAGTTTTCTAAAATTGGAACGTCACGTCCGCTGGGCTGCACATACCAGCCCTGGTCCTGTCAGCTGTTCCTCACTTTATCATCGAGCTCCTTCAAGGCAGAGCACAGAACTGTCCCCTTGCTGCTGCAGGCACCGCCACACCTTTGCCAGGTTGTGTCTGTGAGAGCAGCACAGCAGAAACACTGGAGACGGAAGAGGCCGATCTATTATTTATACCCAGCTACTCCCCTTGGGCCTGAACAAGCAAAAAGCTCTCTTTAAAGGCTTCTAGTTCTTGGTCAGGTTCCAAGAGAGACAAAGGGATGTTGTAAAAAGAGTTTCATATGAGCTTGGTAAAACACTCTCCTAGGGAAGAGGCAGCAGGTTTCCTTTGTGTGGGAAGGCAGGAGGTAGACGATTTTGTTTAAATTTACATTCCCAATGAAGGATTTTCCTGTGTGTTTCAATGGCACTCAGTCCAATTTACATTTCTTTGAGTGGGTTTCTGCGTTTGCAGGGTTTCTGTGCCGTTTCTAAAGCAGCAGCCCTGTTTCATGCCCTCTTAAGTCTGTACCACTCAGGAAGTTGAAAGTGCTGACTCAGCTCTCTGGAGGGCCGTGCAGCATCGCTGTCCTCGCTGTTCACAGTTCTCAGATGTGAACAACCACAGAACAGAAACGGTTCCGTGCCCCTGGTTCAAATACTGGGCGGATATGGGGCTTTCTTTTAAGCAGGAAGGAAACAGGGAGGTACCACAGGGGTGCCACTGCTGCTGAAAGAAGAGCAAAGACAACTGAAGCCACCGAGTATCGGGAAGAAAGCGGCGGCGCAGTCAGGTGTTGTGCCAGAGGCCTGGGAAAACACTTGGAACGTGCTTTTGCTCCACTAGTTTCAGCCAAGTTTTAAATGCCCAGAAAGGATCTGGAAGGTTGCCAAGACAACAGCGCTTTTGGAAACCGCAGCGTTCAGGTTTGGGTGGGGATGAGGAACACGCTCAAGTCATTCCGCAGGATCTGGAGCCACAAGCCAGCGAGAGAGCACAGGCAATGCCAGCAGGGACTGACACAGCCGGCACAGAGTCCTGTTATTGCTTTTGCTCAGCACAAACCACATGTTTTTCATTAGATCCAAATTGTAAAAGAAAATATATACATATTAAACCAAAATACCAGAGTGGTGTGAACGTGTGTTTGGCAGTTTGCGTTCAGGTTACAAACGCTCACAGTGTGTGTTTTACAAGGTTGTGATCCGCAGTCAATAATGCAGACGTGCCCTGTTCCCAGCCATCACCTCGGCACACACGTCCTCACACAGCAAACAAAGTCAACTGAACTGTCCTGCAAACAGCAAACAAACAAAGTCAACTGAACCATCCTGCAAACAGCAAACAAACAAAGCCAACTGAACTGTCCTGCACTCCAGCAGCTCGGTTGGTTTGGGTGGATTAGTGCCTGGGAACAAAGGGGTTCATGGATCAGAGACCTCCTCGGTTTCCTGAGTGCTTGGCTTCCTAAGGACGCAAGACTCCTGCATTCACACCATCCATCTGTCATCTCCCCCACCTCCTCCACCCCCATCTTTTTAGCTCACTGGCCAATTTTAAATAATTTTATGTAATTTGGCAGGCAGTTGAAGGAGGCTCCAACACAGATTTGGGTTTGCCAAAGTTTGTGAAGAGCCAGTGGACTAGAAAGCGGTGAGATGAGTGTCCGTGCTGAGACCAGCGGCCCCCGCCACCCCTGCCCATGGCCTGGCCCCCAACCCCAGCAACAGGGGCCTGTTGTGCCCAGCGGGGCGGTGTCACACGTCAGGGCACTTGTCACTGGGGTCTGGATGGGGGATGTGCCGACCCTTCTCCCAGCCTGCTGTTCCTGGCATTGTGCACGGCCTGGAGGTCGCTGCGGACGGAGCGGCGAGAACAAGCAGTGACTGTTGAGCAGCAATACGAGCGAAGGTGGTGTTTGTGCCATAAAAGTGTGCTGTGCTCTGAGACATGGATAGAAGGGAGCAGGATCTGGGAAGCGATTGTTTTATGAGGGACTGACTTTAAAATGACTCATTTAGCACAGAGCAGCAATTGTGACTTTATTAAAAATCACCGTGTTCTGGAGTGAACTCCTTGGCTCAGCTACGTGTGCTGCCAACCTCGGCTTCATCAGAAAATAGGTCTTGCTGAATTCCCATGGAAAAGTCCTGGAGTGGGTCCCAACTCTGTCTCCTCCCCGGGGAAGCTGTTGGCACCCTGTCTGTGGCACAGCGGGGCCAGAGCCTGATCCTGCCCTGCTGCAATCACATCCCTGCTGCTTTGGGAACAGCTTCCCGTCATTGCTTCTGTCCCTCTGCATTCTTTAGGTACATTTTGTGCAGTCCTCAGACACTTCAAAGCACTGGTATTAAATTAAGCAGAAATGCTCACTTGAGATAAAAATCAGACTTCTGACACTTCCAAGATATCAAACTGCAGCCCCTTCCCCTGTACCAGTGGCTGCAGCACACGGGGGGAGGATGTTCAGAGAGCACAGAACCAGGAACAGCAAGTGTGGGAGAAACAGGATTTCTTGTAGTTCAGTTTCCATAGCCTTTAAGAGGATCCAACAAATTCAGATCTAAAACAGATTGCTTCATATTTTAAGTGTATGGACTTTACGTGGCAAATTTAAAACTCTGCTTCAAACTGCTTTCTTCTCTCCCTTCCCCCCAAAACAGGTTTTGGGATGGAAATATTGATCTAAACTAAATCCCAGGAGCCTGACAATCCTTCTGCAGAACTTCCCTGAGACCCTGGGACATTGCCAGCTCCAAGGGATGGAAAGGAAGACTGCCAGGTCACAGGGCATGCCACAGATGGGATTTGACTTCTAAGCAGTCACTTAATTTAGGCCTGGAACATGATTTATGAGACTCTATCTGAAATCACAGAGAAAGAAAAAGATACAGGGCTGGGGGGAAGAGGCAGGTAGATGTGAATTCCGATGAGACAAACTCCATCTGAAGTGTGTAAAATATTCCTGCGAGGCTTCAAGTTTCCATCTCTGTTTTACAGATTGGGAAACTAATGCTTCAAGTACAAAACCCGTGCTAGCAGAGAGAATAATAGCAGGGGGAAGAATAAGGACACACAAGTCCTGCAGCTCAGCTCTGTAGTCTGATCCTCCTCCTCCTCCACACACTCCCTGTGCAGGGAGAATGGTGTGGAAAGGCAGGGACTTTGTGTTATTTTCTGCTTGTACCAAACAAGGCACATCCTCAACTGGAGAAGTACAGTGGGGTGGCTCTTGCACACACACTAGGCAGGAGAGGTCCAGCCACAGAGAGGCTCCCCCAGCACAATCCCTTCTTGCATGTGGTCCCAAGGCAAACGAGGCCCCAGCTCAGCAAGAGGGATGGGTATTTCAGTCACATTCCCTGGAACACTTTCACCTCTAAGGCATTTTTGTTGCTCCTACTGTGCCGCATCTCACCCAGAAGAAAGCTTGTCCTCCCGAGTGCTTTTGTTCTCTGTCTTCCCTCTCCTCCCCTCTTAAACAAAAACCAAATAAAAAAACTGAGAGCAAAAAATGAGGGAAAATAAGAAAACCAAGCTGTTTCCCCACCCACAGGCTGCAGACAGGCTGCAGGGGCTGCTCCCTGCTCGGCTCAGGATGCCCCACTCCCCTCATTGCAGAGCCCTTCCCTGTTCCCCTCACTGCAGGACCCTTCCCTGCAGTGCTGAAAACCACAAATTACACACCAGCCTCTGCAGCAGTGCAGAGAAGCTGGTCAGCATTGCCTCAGGTTTATGGCTGTAGAAACCGAGGTGCTGGGAAGGGCCAGGAACTTGTCTGTGCACATCATGTGGTTTGTCAGGGTAACTCAGTTCCCTCCTGTTAGTGTCAGTTACTGGTCACCACGGCCAACTGAATGTAGAGGGAGAAAATTAAAGTGGCTCCTTTCCATTCTGGAGTAGCAGGAGCCAGGTGAGACACAAATTAGGCCACCACCCTCCTGTGAACAGCACAGCTCACGGGTGCTTCCTGAACCAGGACCACAAACCTCCTGAGAGACGAGCAAGGCCCAGCTGTGGATAGAGCCAGGGCCCAACACCCCCTCTCCTATCTCACATCAGATCACTGTGCAGTCCTGTACCTCACCCTGTCCCACAGGGAAACCACCTAATAGCAGCTTTACAGAGGAGCCTTGGCAGGGACGTGTCTTAATCATTGCAAGGCTTTGAAAGTCAGTGGGAGGAGAAACATGTTCCTACAGCTCTAGATGGTGGTTTCCAGAAGAGTCTCTCACTTTCCTGCTGGCAGCTTAGGTTCCTGCTATTGTTTTGCCTCTTTGGCACATATGGGGAGGAATGGAAGCTGACTCCTTCCCCTGCCCTTGAGGTTGGTGCAGAGCACCTCCCCCTCCCCAGGCTGGGGACACAACCATGTGCCAGTGGCCGGATTATGACTGAAGGCATCAGATCCTGCAGCCAAGAGTGGACAAGCACTGAGGTCCCCCAGAGTCCTCCCCCAGAGTCCCACATCCCACTCAACAGGAACAAAGCAGGCCCCAGTGCCCTTGAGACACGGAGCTGAGAGATCCAGTCACCCACTGGATGGATTCCCCTTGGCTGGTGTGCCCCAAGGGCAGGACACTGCTCCTTTTTCTTGCTGGGAGCACCTGGTACCGGTGGAAATTGAGCCTTTCATCCCCATCCCATCTCTGTCGTGGAGCATCATGGGCTGGGGGTCTCTGTGGCTGCAGGGGCTCTGTGGGTGCCCCGGGCTGGGGGTCTCCGTGGCTGCAGGCTGGGGAAGCCCCTGTGCCTCGGCAGCCAAGCGGTGCCTCTCCCTCCCCGCAGCGTTCCTGCCTGGGCAGCGCTCCCCACCTTGGCTGCTCTGCCATTCGCTCACCAGGGAATGTTTGAGCTTTAAGGTTGTGGAGCACTTGGTGCCGCTGGGTATTCACTGGCGGGCAGGGCTGCAAAGGGACGGGGGATGTGTAGAGGACAAGCCGGGAGCTGGGGAGCTTCAGCCACCGTTCCTGTGCCCATCCAGCCCCGGTGCCACAGCCGGTGACAAGGGGCTAAATCCCTGCTCGGTGCAAACAAGTGCGACTCGCAGCCCAGCCCCAGGAGCCAGCACAGAGCCCGGCTGGAGCTGGACCCCGTGGGGTGGCAGGATGCAGAGCCAGAGCTCAGACCAGCTGCCTGTTTCCTCAGGGAGCTGAGCCGGAGCTCTGGCCAATGTGCCTGATTTCCCTCTCATTTATTTCAGACTTTCAGCAAGACATTTCCACAGCTACTCCCGATTTACACCAGTGGGAATAAGCGATGGTCCAGGCCCCTCCTCCCAGAAGCCTGGCTGAGCTTCCTCAGATTTCTTCCTCTCAGAAAGCATTGAGAGTCCATTTTTTCCCTGTTAAATCATCTGATTTTTTTGGCTCCCTGTTTGAGAGGAATTCTTTTTCTTTTGCATTAATTTTGCTCAGTTCCAGCACTGACCCATGGTTACGAAAGGGACTTATGAGCTGTAATGTTAACTAGCCTCAGTTTGCTGATTCAGCAGCAGAGTAAATAGGTAATTACACTCTGCCATATGTGTCTCTAATTCCAGATAGGTGGTGTCCAAAAGGCGCTGTGCATTACCAGTGGATGACTGGAGTTGGGACTGTAAAAATGAGTAAATTGGTCCCCAAGGCCAGAAAAAGCTCTGTCAAATCCCACTGTTTATATCATACTGAGTGGCTGACTTGTGGTTATTTTGTAATTTAATACTGCTAAATGTCAACGGGAAATCCTTTCAACTGCAGTTTGATACCTAGTGACAGAAAATCATTCAAGACTTAGACAAAGCAGCAAGCTCAGAGAGGAGCATTTTTTCTTTTAATCTTTGCATAAAGAGTGATGCTGGAGCAGCTGCCCTGCCCTGGGGGGACAGGGCACACACACTGCTGCCCCCAAAGACACCCCTTCTTTGGAGTGAGTGGCAGTGAGTGGCAGGCACTGGGCAGGGCGGCCTGTCCCCCTGTCCTAGAGCAGGAGTGTCCCCTGTGCCTCCCTGGCCAAGCCCAGCTGGACAGGTTTCCTCACTCCTTGTTCCACACAGCCCAGTGTATGAGCCCAACTCTTATCTGCATGTTTGTTTATCAGAAAACAGAAAACACAGACTTGCTACAGTGTCCAAAGACTTCCTGTGAACAAATCCAACACAACCCGCAGGGCTGCTCGAGCTCTGCTGGAGAAGGAGCTGCAGAGGAGATTGCAAGGGACTCACAGCGTGTCTCCTTCAAAGGATAAACTGCATCCCACAGGCTGTGTTACACAAATATGTCTAAACTCTCCCAGAGCAGCCTGCTGCCCTCATTCACCATGTCCTGCCCCAGCGAGCTCTCTGAAGCACTGCTGGGGACCCACTGAGTCAGCAAGCAGGAGCCACCTATTCTGGTGCTTCCAGCTGCTGGTCACTGCCTGGGGCAGGGGCAATCATCTTTTCCTTGGGATCAGAGCACCAGGGCACTGCAGTGGCAAGGAGGAAGGGACTCACTCACAGCTGGCTGGGCACAGTCCAGGGGACCTGCCATCAGCTCTGCACGTGGGCAGGACACTGTGCCGTGGGGACACCAGCCTGTGACACACACGGCGGGAGGAATCCTGACCACAGCCCAGAGGTGCAAGGGGAAGGGTTTTTCACTCCTTAGGTGCAGCACAGGGCTCTGCTCGGGTGTGCCCGCGGCTCTTTGTGCTGGGCAGTAGCACCACATTTCCAAGGGCTGCTGTCCAAGCAGGGTCTGTCGCACCTGATATTCTCTGCTCAGTCTGTCTCTAGCAGACCCCTCCTCTCTGGGGGCTGAGCAGAGTAATTAGGGGCTGAGAGCTGGACAAAGTCTGTCTGGGGGATGGGGTAATTTACAACTGCTCCGACTGTCCACAGTCCTAAGCCAAAGAGGAGCTTAATTAAGGCACAGGAGAAATTCACCTGGGAGAAAATTAAGGCACAGGGAAGCTCCACCCCAGCAAAGGCAGAAGGACACCCTCAGTGCAGCCTGCTCCACCAGGGAATCCTGCTGGCACGGGGCAGGGAGCAGGGCTGTGCTTGGGCAAGCGGTGGCCCAGGAGCAAACAGGGCATGGTCATTGCTCATTGACACTTCCCCCCCTGGCTTTGGGAAGCTCTGACAGGATGTACCAGACCAGCTCAAGCCCCTCTCCAGGGCTGCAGGGCCCGGCCTATTGTTGGCAATTCCAGCTCAGGCTAATGGGGTCTGCAGGGAAGCTGCTCCACACTCAGTTCTGCCGTTCAACACCGTTGGCTGCAAACTGGGGGGAGCTGCACAAGCTGCTCCAGCAATATGTTTGCACAGATCCCACAGGATCCTGTCCACTGCTCCTCAGTGATCCCATAGGATCCACTCTGCTTCCTCAGCTTTAGGCCAGTGACTTCTAGAAAGCAATGAGTGAATAGCTCAAACCTTTCTGTGCCTGGCTAGGGAAGAGCAGGGTCCCGTGACAGGAGCTGCCTGGCCCCATGTGTTAGCAAGGCAACGGGCACAATTCAGCCCAGACCAGAGCCTGTCCCAGCACCAGGAGTGCCAGCAGCTTGTGTGGCAGGGTCTGGGGCCATGCCAGTCATTCCCCCAAAATCTGGAGAACCCTGGGAATCCAGGACACCATATTGTTCTCCCACTGTGTCCCATCCCAGTTGTGTGTGTGGAGCTGTTTTGTGGCTAAGGCAGCCGAAGGCTGGGGCACAGAGTCTGAGATCTGCTCCAGCGGTTTGTTCTGGGGCTTTAAGCAAAGCCCTCTTGGCTCTGCTTCTTGCAGGCACCTGACAGAGACAGAAGCCAGTGTTTAATGCATTCCTGCTCTCAGTCTTGCTTCCCCCATCTGTAATCTTGGCTGATGCCCTCCCAGCCCTTCCCGGGACAGAGGCAGTCTGTGTTACCCCGTGTGAAGGATGCTGAGATCTGCAGGTGAAGGAAACACGGGAATGCAGCGATGCTGCAGAATTGTCTGCTGGACACTCAGCCCTCCCCCTGCACCCAGACTTGGCTCCTGGCATCCCCAGAAACCCCAGTTAAACAGCTGGAGCACTGAGGGAAAAGTCAGCAGCATCCACACTGTATCTGTGGAGAGGTGAGCAGCTGCTGTCCTTGACAGCCCTGGTACAACTGTAAATATTTCCATTTCTACAGGACTGCCAAATCCTGGGAACCTGGATACAGCCTAAGTGCTTTCTCGGATAATCCTTATTTTTCATCACAATGAACCTAGGACCTGTGTGGGGCTCATCCCACCCATTGCTTTCTCAGAAACTCAAGACCTGCAACCAGGAAATGAAATCCAAGCCACTGGCACAGCTGAGCTGAAGCAAGCCCTGTGCTAGCCCAGTGTGTGGACAATGGTGTCACCTTTAATGATGATTTGGGGGCTATAAAAGCATGCTGTGTGCTAAGAACAGCCCCTCCCAAGCTCCCCATTGGACACCAGCTGTTTGGGGGGCTTGGGCACCCTGCAGGTGCTCAGGGCAGGACTGGCTCCAGCACAACCCCCAGAGAGCCACAGGAGAAGTGTGGGATGTCTCCAGCCACTAGGAATTACTGCTCATGTGATCCTTCTTTCCCTGTGGCCTAACCTGGCCCCAAACCCAAATTCCACAGCACCCACACCGTGCTGCACCTTCCTGCTTTGCCCTGCCCAAGGCTGCTGGGATGTGTGCTGCATGTCCACTGCCTCTGCGAGGGGAGAGGAGGCTGGGGGAGCTGAAATACCATGTGGAGGGGATTTCCCAGCTTGTATGATATCACAGATTTCAACCTCTGAGATGAACATGGAGGGGAAAGTCTGGTTTGCACACCAGTCCCTGTACAGCAAAGCAGCCCTGGCTCTGATGCTCCCAAAGAGCATCTCCTGAAGTGCTCACCCCTAAAGCTCCCTGCAGCCAGATCCACCCTCCGGGGTGCTGAGGGGACACAGGGCTCTGTGGTTCCCCTCTGTTCTGAGAAGTTACAGCTGAAGACACCCCATCCTGGTTTGTTTGGAGGGGGCTCTGGGATGGCCATATCCCCTGAGTGAGGTCTGCTTTTCCTTGCATCCCTGGGCCGTACACAAGGCTGCTGACTCTGCCCTTGGCCAGGGAGGTGACATGTTCTGCTCTGGGGACAGGGAGACATGAACTCCTCAGAGCTGCAGGGCCCATGGAAACAGGGATGCTCTTTGCCCTGGGGTAAGAGGTGGTTTTGGGGGGGGAGGGGGGCTCAGGGAGGGGCTGTGCTTTGGCAGGGCAGATCTGCCCTGTCACCCCAGCCTGAAGTGACACCTGCCAAGCCCTTCCAATCCATCGGGGAGAGATTAAAGCATGGAGTGGCTGGCGGTTAAGGCTCAGTTCATTAGAAAGAGTCCTGTTAATTGGGTATTAACTGGCCTCTGCTGGGGATCGGGGACACATGGGCTGGGAATACAGGAGCTGCAGTGTGATGCTTGTCAGACATTTGAACTTTGGCAGGCTGGTGTAGATGGCATGGGTAGGGCAGCCCAGCCCTCAGCTGGCATGTCAGGCCATGCCCCTCAGAGATTCACGGCTGCTATTGTCTTGGCCAGACTAATCCCTCTTACTGGGATGCTGGTCTGGTGTTTCCTCCCCATCCCAGATTGTCTATCACACCTCTTGGGCTTTGCTCAGTTTAAAAATACATGTTTAGGGCTTAATCTGTGCTGCTTTAGGGCACAAAGACCAGGCTGGCCCTGAGATCACCTGACATTAAGTCCTGAAACAAAGCCCTTAGGGCAGAGTCCTCATACTCTGGCACTAAAGTCTCAATTCCTGTCGCCTGGAAACATAACAGGATTGTCTCCGTTTAGTGGGATTATGTCTGAAAAAGCCTTTTGTTACTGCCACTCTCTGCTCCAGGGTTGACAGCTGAATCAAACCAGATGGGAGTCCCACGGTCAGAGTGAGGAAATGGTGGAGGGCTCCTGGCTCTGACATGGGTTGACCTTGGACAAGTCCCTCCACTGCCCTACACTGAGCCACTCCTGCCCGGGGCAGAGGGGAGGAAGGGACCTTGAGGGATCAGAGCCTCTCCCAGCCATGCAGGGAGCTGTGTGCAGCTCGAGGGGGCAGGGTGAGTGACCCCACAGGTGAGTGTCACAGGGGTCACAACACACCCCACAGTGGCTGCTGTTGGGGGACAAGTGTGTGACTTGTGGCAATACAGCAGGTCACAGTCACAGTCACAGGGGGCTAAGGACACCCAGGGAGCACTGAGGTTAAATGGGAAATGCAAGGCTTCCCCTCCATGATTCCTGTCTGCCCTGCAGGTCACACCCCAGCAGGGCCCTCACAACAGCACCCAGTGCCACAGGCCAGGCCCCAGCGCTCTTGGGCTTGGTGGCAGGACACTGCCCAGCCCCAGTTCAGGACACTGCCCAGCCCTAGTTCAGGGCACTGCCCAGCCCCAGCTCAGGACACTGCCCAGCCCCAGCTCAGGACACTGCCCAGCCCCAGCTCAGGACACTGCCCAGCCCTAGTTCAGGACACTGCCCAGCCCTAGTTCAGGGCACTGCCCAGCCCCAGCTCAGGACACTGCCCAGCCCCAGCTCAGGACACTGCCCAGCCCCAGCTCAGGACACTGCCCAGTCCCAGCTCAGGACACTGCCCAGCCCCAGCTCAGGACACTGCCCAGCCCCAGCTCAGGACACTGCCCAGCCCCAGCTCAGGACACTGCCCAGCCCCAGCTCAGGGGGCTGCTCTGAGCAGCACCCAGGGAGGAGGAGGAGGAGGAGGAGGAGGAGAAGGAGGAGGAGGAGGAGGCTGCAGGTGCCTCTCAACACGAGCAGCTCCCCCTGACACTTGCAGAGCCGCAGTGGTGACGGAGGCCTCTCTACCTCTAAGGCATGAGATAAGCTGTACACAGCAAGAGGGTTTGCCTAATTAACTCCGATTGTATATGACATTGTCATGTTGATTTACTAAATATACGCGGGAAATCTCTTTATTTCACCAGCTGATTGGTGACATAATCTGGGGCTGTAAGGAGCAGCCTTGACACCAATTCCCTCTGGTTATGTTACCTGTCTTTTCCACCTGCAATCGCATCAATGAAGCCCACAAGGAACTTCAATAACTAATTTATTCATTTTGCTTCTGATTTATAGTAAAAAGGAAAGGATGTCAGGATACACTTGTCTAGAATGACAATCAAGCCCAGAACCCTTCCAAGCTGGCGCCTCCTCAAGAAGTAGAAGGCTTCACCTTAGCAGCATGTGCACGGAGCAGATCGCAATTACCAACACTCCTGTGTTCCTGCAGGCTCACACCAGCTGGGAGAAAGTTTCCAGGTAACAGAGTCTGGAAAAGTCAATTACTTTATTTTTACTATCTGCTAAAGGTATGGCCATCCCTGACTGACACATGACATGTTCAATCATGCTCCCCGTGTCCCCACTCGCCCCAGAACAATTCTCTCTGCTCACAAGGCTGTGCTGAGGTCCTGCTTTTGCAGTCTGCTGTGGTGGAAAGGGCCCCACGGACCCCTGGGACAACTTGCATGAGCAGTAGGTACAGGGTGAAGACTCGAGCTGATGCAAATGAATCCACGACTGTCTGTGGATGAGCCCCCTGGAGCTCAAGGAGCTTCCCCATTAAGCAACCCTGCGTACACTGAAGTACAGATACTCAAATCTGTATTTGCTGTCTAAAGGAAATGGACTCCAAGGCAGCTCTGAAAGCTCATACTAAAGCTTCTCCCCTCCCATGCAACATGGGAAATTTTCAAAAGTTTGTTTTGGCAGGAAATTGTTTCCAGTGTCTGACCATGTGCTGGAGGTCAAGGCTTTCCTCCCCAGATGGAGAGCAGGGGATAACTACTGATGGCCTCCTCGGAGGCGCCGCTGCAGCCTCTTTCCAAAGGAGCTCACAGTGGCTGGTGCTTTGCTGGGCAGCAGCAGTGGTGGGTGAGCGGTGCCCCCGAGCGCGGCTCAGGTGCCACGTGCCAGGTGTGCAGTCCCTGGGCTGGCCTGTGCCCCCCACAGCTCCTGCAGTGCATCTGGCAGGGCTCACAGAGCCCAGGAGCCACATTCCCTGCTCTCAGCACAGAGGGGAAGGAGCAGTGCCCCAGCTCAGCACACCCCTGTCCCAGGCCAGCACACGGCATTTCCCATTGACCACAGCTCTGCTCGACGCTGCTGCCCAAATTTGGAGCACTTTTTAGGGCCCGGCCCACACTGAAGCAGTTGTTCTCAGGGGCTGGCAATGTCAGTGGCCTTACACTGGCAGAGGCATCCTGGGAGACCAAGAATGCCTCCTTCAGCAGTTCTCTGAGCTGCTCCAATTTCTGCCTGGAACAACCAAAGTTACAGACCAAAGCCACTTCCTGCCGCACGGCCTGTCCTCGTCAGCGCTGCGCTCCTGATGGCCCTGAAACCAGAGCTCATTTGGCACGACCAGCAGGGAGCAGGGGAGCTGCTCAAGGGGATGTGCAGATCCTCTGTGTCAGGCGTGGAGCCCAGCTCAGCAGCGGGGAAGGGGAACACACAGCTCCATTGGAGGACAGCCTAGTTAAGACCCGTCTGTGTCAGCCCAAAGCTTAATCTGGATTGATGCAAACTGCAGAAAGTATCATTAGAGACTGTCTGGGGAAGTCATGGAGCTTCTCTGCTCCCTCCTTGTCTGCCACAATAATAGAGATATTTCTGTTTACAGAGGTGGACTTGATCCTCAGAATTTCCTCTGTAGATCTCTAGTATTTGCATGTGTCACCCTGTTTTCCCTGGCTCATTAATCACTCCCTGTGCTTGTCAAAGTGGAGCAGTGCCTGCTGTGCTCCCACTACCTGCTCTGGGGGCCCCAGGCTGAGTGTTTCTGCTGCTCCTGCAGAGCTGCTCTGTGGCCCTTCCCGCAGCCCCTGGGTGTGCCCACCCTGAGTCCCGGCAGCCTGGGGCACTGTCCTGCCCCAGCACAGGGCAGGGGCTGCCTTGCTGCCTACAGAGCAAAAGCTCTCCCTGAACTCCAGCAGGAACATCTCCCCATCCCCGGGCTCAGCTGCTGTCTCCCTCCCTCACATGCCTGACCTTCCTTGTGCTCCACTGAGCAGAGGTGCCCGTGGCTGGGGCAGGGGAGAACCCTGGGGAGAGAGGGCAGTGTGCCAACCCCGTCAGGACTGCTCCTGAGCAAAGACCTGGTCAGTGCAGGGAGGGCCTGGCCGGGTGGGGCAGGGCCAGGTGCAGTCTCAGCCAGGTCTCCTGGAGCCGGGATGTGGCTCGGGCCTGTCTGCAGCACAGTGAGCTTTGTCTCTGCACTCCGCCGTGTCTCTGGCTGATTAGGAGCAAAGCCCATCTCCTCCTTCCTGCCTTTCCCATCAGCTGGAGCACAGGGCTTACAGGAACAGCTCCTTTTTTTCTTCTCTCCTGTTTTTAATGACCAATCTCTGTGATTGGCATGAGGAGCTGAGTCCTGGTAGGGCTGGGGAAATTCAATATTGCTAAGACCAGGACAGGAAACAGCAGTGTGTTCCTGCAGTCACAACATTAAGTAATTTGTGTATTAAACTGAAGATGACAGTATGAAATGCTGAAATTGTCTCGGTCCATCCCAGTTTACAGGACAAAATGAACTTAAAGGGGTTCAGTTTGGTATTTCTGAGACACCTGTCACCTTGGGATCAAGTTTTGAAGCATCTATTTTGGCATTTTTGAAGGCTGTCCTCTTAGGGTGGGGGCAGGACCAAGAGAGGCTCAGTCACAGCCTTGTGCAGAGTGAGGCAAGCGCTGGCAACCCCTGGTGAGCCCCAGGGCCGTGGAGCAGTGGGATCTCTGGTCCATGCGGCACTGGGATCCCTGATCCACGGGACAGTGGGACCAGTGGTCCAACGCTCATCTGCTGTGCTCAGTGTTAACAACGGAGGCTGCAAGAGTTGCCATGTGGCCTCACATAAGGAAGCCCTGCAAGATCCCCATCCTACGGAGCAAGGCAGGCATGACTGGGGTAGGAGACGTTTCCCTGGACACTGAAGGGAAAATTCCCCCAGGCTAAGGTAGTTCTTTCCACTGGAATTTGTCATCAGAGGTGTCCCCGGCTCTCGGCAGAGCTGGGTGTCTGCAGGTTGCCAGACTGCCTATTTTCAGTCAAGTCAGAAGCACTCCAGAAGTGGTGCCAGTCAGGGCTGAGTGACACCCATGTTACCCAGGGGGGAGCTGGGCTCCGAGGCAGCAGTGGAGAAAGGGAACTGTGTCCCGTCTCTGACTGCAGGGCTGTGGGCTGAGGGCTCCCCAGCCAGGCCCGACACACGCGGCCTTCCTGCACGAGCCTTGTGTGTGCCACAACCTGAAACCCGGGACAGGAGGGGCACTGCTCCTGCTGTGTCTGTGTGCACAGGGCTCTGAGACCAGCCCAGCCTCCTGTTCTACCTCCCATCTCAGCTATTCACCACTGACAATCAGAGTGGGAAGGAAAGTCTGAAATGAAAGCTTGATGCAAAGATGCTTTTGAAGTCTTACCGAGTGTCAGAACAAACCACTGCAAACCTCTTGTTGAAACACATTGATAGCTATTGAATTTCCCAATAACAAGTTATTGATTTGTACGCTCAGCACCTGAACCATGAAAACAAAAAGCCAGGACCACAGAAATTCAGGAGGACAATGATAGAACCACACTTCAACACAGTCACTGGAAAATATTTCACCTAAGCTTTGCCATATGCCAGGTCAAAAGGGGAAACACAAAAATCTGTTGTGTTGAGATGTGCAGCTGAACTGCTGCAACCCTGTGGATTGTTTCAGGTAGAAACAGTCCTCCTTTTGCACAGTGTGTGATAACTTCTTTCCTGCTGTCCACTAGGAAGTTGCAACAAGAGCTTTGCAAACACATCCATCTGTGAATGGCAGGCGTAGGACAGTGGAGCAGCTCTGCCCTCCTCACCAGCTCACTGAAATGGAGGACGCTGCTTGCTCACGTACCCACAGATACACACACATTTCCATTCACATTCCATTCATCCCAAACTACCTATTTGTATTAAAAACCCCTAGAAAAGCAGGAAGGCAAGACATACCCCCAGTATTGAACGGCAATTAAGCAATTCGCTCTCCTCCAAAGCTCGTCCACTGCAATCTTCATCAAGAAAATCAAGCCAACCCAAAGCAAATTAATATAGATATGCCTGCTCAAAGTAAATAATTGTTAGAGCAATCTCCCTACCGGGGAGGCTCTAATTCTCCTCTTTTCTTACTATTTACAGAGCCACTGCCAAAGAAAGGACATGTTTCATTTTCTCCACTTCAGTGGGGTGATCTAATGGACCGGAGTGGACGCACTAAAGCTCCAGAGAACGGCATAAATGGGCAACAGCCATGAGACAATGCAAGAACAAGACAAATCAACCCTTTCTAGCTTCAGGTCCTCTCCATGGCCCATGGGACTGAGCTAATGCAAGAATTAGCCAAAGAGGAAACCAAGGATTCCATCCCTTAATGACAGGAGCTGCCTTCCCTCAGGGACAGAATGCTTCCCTGCGGGCAAGACAGAGGGACACTGGGAGGAGACGTGGTGCCAGGGAGACACGGTTAGGGGGCCTTTGTGCTGTGGGTAGCAGGGGAGGGGGATTCTCCTCACTGTGCCTTATAGGGCAGGAGTTTGAGGAGCCTGTGACACTGTTTCCCTGGTGCAGGTGCTGGGAAGGGACAGGACTGTGTTTTCAGCTGAGGCTGTGGGTGAACAGACCAGGGACAGCCCCACAGCCCAGCCCCAGGTTGCTCTGTGCTGTCCTCCACAATATAGTCACCAGTTAGGGCAGTGCAGATTCCCCTTGACTCATCCCTGTGGGGCAGCTCTGCACTTTTTTTGACTGAATTCTGAGAGCATTCCCTGGCCTAAGTGGTTAAGACAAGAAATGTTCAAAGTCACCTGAGTCAGGACCATCACTGGCTCCCCAGCCCAACCTGTCCTCACCCACACAGGCACTCAGACCAACACTGCTTCCAGGCTCTTCCAGCCTGGGCACCAGGAACCAGCCCGTGTCTCACGTCACCCTTGCCCCAGCAGAGCAGAGCTGCTGTCTGGAGGATCTGTGATCAATGGATGGAATCAGAGTCTGAAACAGCCGTGCAGAACAGAAGTGAAAGTCCCCCTGACACAGCACCGTGTTCCCGGAACAGGCACAGGGGCAGGAGCAGATTAGTCACTGCTGTGCCCTCGTGCTCTGGCCAGCACGGAGTCACAGGGCTCAAACAGTGCCACTTCCCGTGAAAAGTGATTCAGACTCCTCATGCACACCCCACTTCCCAGCCCAGTGTGGTTTCCCCTGATCCCAGGGTATTTCTGCCATTACTCCAATACTGTGTCCTTTTGAAATCCTGGGAAGACACCTGTCCTGACTTGCCAGAGGGTTCCTTCAGCACTTCCCTCCCACAGCCTTGCTTGGTTTCTTGGTCCCTGCTGTGCAAATGACCCCACCAGCCTCCCTGCAAGGGATGTGGAGAGGAGCTGCTCACTAAGTGAGAGAATAAAACCTTATCAGACAAAGGTCCAAGGAGAAGGCAGGCAGCACATCCAGCATTCCCAGGGGGTGCTGGGAGATGAGCACCAAGAGCTGCAGTGCACTGGCTGCTGTTGTACATGTGTCTGTGTGTCTGTGTGCTGACATTCACACAGAACAGTTTGGACTCAGGCCCATCCTGGCCCTGCCTTCCCCCTGAGCCCAGTGTCCCAGCGCAGTGCTGGGCACAGCTCTAGAGTCACAAGTGCACTTGGAAGTATGACCCCCTGACAGGCATTTACAGCTAATGGGGGAAGGCAGAGAGCATAAATACACATTTTTCAAAGGCCAGTGTAAAAATGGTGTAGAATTAAGTTGGTGGAACAGAAATTCCAGCTGGAGCCCGTGATCCAGGCTGAATAACCGAACAGCTGGAGGCCTTGTCCTTGAGGTGCCGGGGGTGGTTTGCTCTTCAGACAGGTATTTATTTACCACTTGCACACTTCCGGATCTATTGCAACGCCTTGTTACAGTCCTGTTACAGACTTGTTTCACAACAGCATTCCCCTCTCCTTACACCAAAACAAAATTAAAAAAAAGACGGATAAAATACAGAGTAGCCTCACAAGCCATTGGAGGTAAGGCAGCTCCTACCCACTGGGTATAATTTTGAACAACCCAAAGCAGCTCCAGAATAAAGCAGAGAAAATGTCAGCCCTTTGTATGAAAGGGCTTTTGCAAGAGGCAGGCTGCTCGCAGTTGCCGCAGGCACTGACACAGCATATGTCACAGTGCTGGGAGCAGAGGAGCTGGCTGTGCCACCGGCAGAGCCACTGCAGCCCGGGCAGCTCCGCCTGCCACCCTGCTCCTGGTGGCAGCTTCCAGCGGGCTGGCACTCGGCACAGGCCACCTGCAAGCCAGAGCTGGGCTGTCGGAGGAGCTGGGACCTATCTGGGTTGCCCAGCTGCAGCTCAGCTCATTTGCACGAGGCAGCCTGCCACATCAGAGCTGCTTTGGGGAGCGCCAGGAGGAAAACCAATCTGCTGCCTCCAAAATCAGGATGGGTGGGAGGCGTGTCCCTGCCCTGCCTCCACGGGAGCAGGGGGCATTGCTGGGCAGGCAGCACGAGGCAAGGGCTGTGTGCTCCCCAAACACCCTGCCATGGACATCTCCTCCCGGGCCTGGCCCTTTATCAGATACAGCTCCTTCTCTTCAGTCACACCTTCCTGCCAGAACTCAACCTCAGACAGATGACTGTGCTGCCCAAGCTCCCACACACGCTGTATCCTCCCTCCTGCTCCAGCTGGAAGGTGTCTGCTCAACTGCCCGCAGAGAAACAACACAATTGTCCCTTCACAGTCAGCCATCAGCCCCTGTGAGAGCAGAGCTGTTCAGGCCCACTGGGGTTCCAATAAAAAACATGAACATACAACCCCAGAAAAGAACAAGAATCCTGTGTCCTCTGGAGAGAAAAAATGGTCACTTCCACATCTTTAGGCCTCTTTTTGTATCAGAAACCAGTGGCCAGGTAGGATGGCCAGGAATGAGTCAGACCCAGGACTGGTCATAAAGTGAGCAGGAAATGAGAAGTATTGTCTGTGCAAAATGTGCTTATCAGAGGGCTGGAAGGAAAATGTTCATTTTCTTAGGGAATGTTTTTAGTGGAAATGTTCCAAGTATTTCTGTTAAGAAAAGACCTAATGCTTCATTATCTTTTTTTGCTGTTATTTTTTTCATGACAGAGAAAAATGTTTGAACCATGCAGAGGCTGTTATTTGAGGGATAAAATGTTCCTCTGACATTAGCCTGCAGCAAACATCTCAGGAATACCAGTTTACTGGTAGGAATGATCACAACCCAGCAAGTCCTAAACCACCCTGAAAGAATGTTCCATAAAGGGACTTATGAGCTCATAAACCAGCTTTTGCACCTGATGCCACGAGTTACACTCCCCTGGTTTGGGAAGGGAAGTGCTGCCACGTGCACGGCATGTCAGAGCAGAGCAAGGCAAACTTCAATTGTGCAGGCTGGCAGCTTCCTGTCACAAACAAACTGCAGACCAAGAGCTCCTCATTACCACCGCAGTCATTTCAAAGCGTAAATGTAATTATCGTGATCTGATCAGGGACAACAGAGAAAGAGGCATAATTTGCTGACAACAGTATTTGCAATAATTAATCTCCCAGATCTTGCCTTACAGGGTCATGGACGTCTTGCAATGGGAAATGGGATGTTTAAATTGTTTGTGTCCCTTTAATCATCTGCACCAGCCGGGGTGACTCAGGGCCTCCCGCCCGAGTCTGGCGGGTCCACGGGGACAGGGAGTGCCTGGGCTCCCCCACCCAGGCTCAGCAGGGTCCCCCTTCCTTCCCCTGCCCTTACAGGGACCAGGACTCGGCGGATCAGGAGGAAAAGCCCTGCTTGCAGTCAATGGTGCTGTAAAGCCTTTACAGACATCAGTGCAGCGTTTGTCACACTGGGGGCTGCAGCCCTGAGCTGCAATGCCCCCAAACTGAGCCCCCAGCTCTGGGCTTCCCACGGGGGGGGTGTTGGGAAGTTTTGGCTCTGCTGAGGAGTGAGGGGAACCCCAGAAGAGAGGGGGGGAAGAGCAGCAACCAGACAGTTTGTCTCGAGGCTGCAGGCAGGGAGGAGTCGGGCAGAACAGACACGGCACCAGGAGGGTTTAGAGCAGCCAAGCCAGGCATTAACCTTGCCCTGCAAGGTGCCAGGAGAGCTGAAGGAGCTCAGCATCCAAAGCCTTGCTAGTCCTTGGACATGCTGACACTGCCCACAGCAAACCAGTGACGGTCAGTGGGAGCAGCGGGATGCTGTGCTGAGGGAACCTTCACTCCCTGCCAAAATTCAGGGATGTGTCCCACATCCTCCCCGTGCTCTGTCTGACAGCAAAGGGCTTCACTGCAGCCACCCAGCCTGCCTCAGGAGGCGAGGATGACAGGAGCAGGGACACGTGTGTCCCAGGTGTGCCACGTGCTGCTGCTCTCAGTGCACTGGGCAGGTGGGTGGTGCAGCAGGAGGTGGGAATCGGCTGAAGCTGCTCCAGCAGCAACACACTCTAAAAATGGGCCCGAGAGAGTAATATTTCTTTCATGGGGAAAAAAATCCTGCTCACTTGAAAGGCAGCTGAAGCAGAGATTAAAAAGGGAGCCTGAAAGAGGCAAGTGGACCCAGGATGCAGCTGCATTTGGAGGCACCATTTCCAGTGCTGAGCTCTGGCCCCTGGGCCTGAGATTGCCTTTTGCTCCCTGGAATGAGGCCTGTCAAAACTCTCCTACCTTTGATCACCTTTTGCAGGAAAATTATGTACACATTAGATGCTCATTAACATTTATGTAAGTCATCTGCTGCAGTAGCAGCTTATCTTGTCTGCTACTCGCCTGTGGGAAAGAAAGAAAAGGCACAAAAGGCCTGCACAGAAAAGCCCCAGGACCACAGCACTGCAGTGATGGCTTTGGAAAGTCCATCTGATCCCTCTGCTCCAGCCTCACCCTGTGCCCCCACAGTAACTCCCACAGAGGCAGCTCGGGGGGAGCTCCCCAGCCCAACCCTCAGCGCTGCTGTACCAGGTGAAGTGGTTAACTGGATGTGCTCTGCTTTGAGAAGATGGTTCAGTGAGCACAGCTGTCACCAAACAACAGCAGCAGAGCCTGAACAAATGCATTCAGGGGAAATCAGATAATAGAGGTGGAAAGTGTCCTGTGATCCATTTAACTGTGCCTGCTCCCACGAGAACTCCACAGAGACTGCTGGATTTGGTTCCAGCACGACTGTGCACACACTCAGGGGCACACACTCACTCACACCAGCCCTGGGCAGGGCAGGGCTGTGGGGATGGCATGGACAGCACTGACGGGCTCTGGGAGCGGGGCTGCAGGGAGGGATGGGCACTGTGCTCTGGTCAGGACTCGTCTCACTGAGTTGTTGCTTCACAGAGCCTGTTCAGCAGATGAAATCTCATCAAAGCACTGTGTGGTGTTCACACTGAGCCAGGTGAGTCTCACAGGCTCCCCTGCTCACCTGGCTCAGACAGACTCAGACCACTCTTCCCATTGTTGGCTTAATAATTAAGGAGTTGTTCTTACCAGGTTAAGGACACATCTTTCTTTACAGAGCAGCCGGCTCAGTTTACCCCTAATTGCACTCTAGGTAAGAGGTTAAGAGGAGAAAGGATCTTATTATCTGGCTAAGCTGAACAAAAAATCCCCAACCAGGAGGGCCAGTGCAGCTGTTCCTGCTTCTCCAAGGGCAGGACTCTGCCTCTGGAGCCTCCCCAGAGCCTCATCCCTACCCCAGAGAATTAATTATCTGCTCCTTGTGCCTGGGCGGAGAGTGGAAAGAGATGATTCCCTTGTGTTAGGAGAGGAATTGTGAGACAGACGAATTAGGGCTCGCTCAGTCTTCAAATGCAAGCCCAGCCCAGCTCAGCTCTGGTGTCCAGCACCTGGTGCAGGGATCCCCCAGAGCGGGGCTGAGGGGCAAGGATTGCTCCTGCATGGTCGGGCACTGCTCACACAGCTCCCATCCATCAGAGGGCTGCAGGACAGCCCCCCCTGGCACTGTCCCCCTGCAGCCTAGGGGCCAGCAGCGCTGCCCAGCATGCCTGAGGGGCTGCTCCCAGCTCTCCCAGTGCTCCCAGTGCTCCCAGTGCTCCTAGCTGGCCGGGCCCTGGGCAGCAGGAGGCAGGCTGAGCTCTGCACACCCCATCCTAACCCAGAGGAGCACAGAGGCTGGCAGGCAGTACCCCTGCACCTGCAGCTGGACGGGCTGGAATGGTGAGTGCCCCGCTCAGGAACGGTGTGGGCAGTGCCAGCACACCCAGCTGGGACCCTGCAGGACTCACTAAGCCAGATCTGAATGAAACACACCCAGGGGATGGGACAGTTCACCCACCTGGCACACAGAGGGTTCAAGCACAGAGAATCAGAGAAAGCAGCTCGGGAGTGCTCGGTTTGCCCAGTTGTTTTGTAGGGAATGGGCAGCACGAGGCACCCGTCACCCAGCAGGAATTTCTGCCAAAGGATTGTGGGCTCTGTTTGGGACAGGAGATGTCTGGGTTCATCTCCATGCAGATGTATTTGCATTTCCCATGCGAGTCTCTTCCAGGTGGGGATGCTTCTGGACACAGCTAAGAGATGCTGGAATGCGCTCTCTGTGGGGAGCACAGGGAATTCACAGCAGGAATGGCTTTCCCATTTCCCAAGCACTCTAGTCAGTTCTGCAGCAATTTCTCCTTCTCTTTTAACAATGTAAGGCTTTGGCAGATTACCCAACTTAAAAAGTAATTTAAACTGCACTTATAAAATATTTCATGAAACATTTCTAAAAACATTGCCACTTTCACTCCCCAGCCATGACAGCAGCAGTTGAAAGGAGGAGAGTGCAGTGAAACCTCTCTCTTAAACTCAGATCTCTTGAAATTTCTGCTGCTTCAAGCTGCTATTTCTATTCTGTATTCACTTAAAAGGTGTGGAAAATAGGTATATTCAATATCAAATTTTGTTGTTTTAAAACTCGTGGAAGTAAATACTTTGATCTAATCACATGTAAATTATGTGTCACTGTTAAAATATGGGACTGCATGTAAATCTCAGATACAAAAGAAGTCATCACCGTCTCCATGTAGAATGAAAAGAAATGTAGAATATTAAAATCAGGAGGTTCAACTTTATTAGCATAACAGCTTCAGTTGATATTCATGTGCACCAAAAATGCATTCGCAGCAAAATAACTCAGAAAGAAGAAAAGCCCTGATTCAGCACAGTAATTTAACTCATATTTAGTTTTAAGTGTGTGCTTAAGTCCAGCTGGGCTTAAGTCCAGAGGAAGAAAAGTTCTCTGATAGTCAAGACAAAGTCAATAAAGCTGAGCAAATGATTGCAGGCTGACCAAAATATCAGCTCAGCCTTTGTTTCAATTCAAGTGTGTTCTGTTGTTACAAAACTCTGGGACCAGGCCCAAACTAAGCCCTCTGAGGCTAATAAATTCATAATAAACACTGTCCTTGAAGGATGGAGGACAAAAGCTTCCAGGCTGCATCAATGGTCCATTGACAGCCAAAGAGAGAGAGGGAGCAGCTACAGGTAAGACCAGCAGTGAACTGGTGCATGTGGAGAGCTGGACAGGCTGTTCTTCCCCTGTTTTACATGGAATATGCACGAGGCCGTGAGTTCCCCCTGCTCCCTCCTCCCTCCACAGCCGGACACTCCATGGGATCCCATTGCCTCCCCTCCTCCAGGCTGGGGGTTCCCTGCTCACACCCATTCCAGAGGCCAGCAGATGCCACTGATACCAGACTGACTCCCTGGGGAGGCTGTCCTGGGGCTGCTGGGCTGCACTGGGCAGTGCTGGGAGAGGAGAGAGCAGCTCTGCACAACCACCACTCACACCGACCCCTGCTGACGGGGCAACGGCAAGCTCTTACCCACTGTGTGCACATGGCACCCAGAGAAGGAAAATACAGTGTCAGTGAGGCCAAAGGTGTCAGTTAAAAACTGCACTTGAAGAGAGTTGGTCTCAAACCGAGGAAGAAACACACGTGAATAATCCGGGCAATGGGCTGTGGGCACAGGTGCCAGCAGCAGGTAAAACGTTTTGTCCTATTCCGAAAGACTTGATGCCCCTAAAACTCTAACCCCCCAAAAAACCTCTTTGGTGACATAAATTCAACCATTTCCCAACAATGTTCTTTTCCAGCACCCTCTCCCAGGGCCCCGTGCACACGGGAGGACATCACTGCTTCCTCTCCCTGCACATGAGGTGACTTCACTCTGTTTGCCGTGAGCTTTTGCAAAAGGTTCCTTTCATCAGCTGCCTTTGAGGTTCTTTGAAAAATGGAAATAATTAGGCATGTGTATTTTCATTGGCACAGAGAGGCTGAAGCCTGATCTGAAAGGCTTTGCCTCTGCAAGAAAATAATAGGTCCAATTAAATGTACTTTATTCTGTGAAGTTCAAACGCCGTAGCTTTGGGGGCAGGAATTACGTGCAGAACGGGGATACAGGTATGTTTAGGAGCGGGGTTAAAGGTAATCCACTCAGGTTTACCAAACAGCAATGCTGATGATGAATGGAGAAGCAAAGAGTGCAAGTGTGACCCTCCTGTCCAGAGGGAGGAGGGAAAAGCCCCATGCCCACTGGCACTGAGTCCACTGAGAACCCAGGGGCTCCACTTGAATCCGTAATCATCCAGCACTGGCTAAAGTGATGGATGGAGCTGTGATAAAACACCCCGGCCTGGAGGGAGCTGCATCAGACCCCTCATTATCACTCATGATTCCTTGTTCAGTTAACACTTGCAAGAAGTTTCTAAAGTTTCAGAGGAATATAAATCTTATCAAAGTATTTCTAATTGCACGTAAATGACAGGTACTGTGTCATTTAGCTTGGGCTGCAGGGAACGGGCAGCAGAGCTCTCTGGAAACAGTGCAAAGGTCTAGTACTGCATTCAACACTCACAGAGACATCAAACCCTCATATAAATGTTAACTGAAAGCAAAATTGCAGTTAAAAACCAGATAGGATGCTTTAAAAATAATTAAAAACATGTGAGGCAAATCAACATGCTCCTCTGCTTATGGGTCTGGGCTCTCTGGGGGCTCCTGCCTGTCTCTGCTGCCTGCAATGGCTTTCTGTCTGCATGCTTGGACAAAAGACACTTTATTACGGTAATTTATCACCCCATAAAAGTGGCTTTCTTGTATTGCTGAATAATTTTGAAAGAAATATGTTTTAAAAATTAAAAATGCAGTCGGTGTACGCGCACTCGGGTCTGCTGGGAGACATTTCTGCAACTACTGTAACTGCCTGGGTAGTTTTAATACCTCTATCTTCTATTATTTAAAGTATGATGATATTTTTTCCTTCCCTGAGCTTTGTCAGCTATAAATAAAAGATAAGGGTTGAATTGTACAGGGTATCTGTAAGCACTTCCATTATTGATACTTAATGTTACTTGGAGGGGGTGGTGAGACCCTGGTGCTTCTCATTTGTACCTCAACCCCGAGGCCCACTGAGGAGAGCGGTAGGTGCACGACTGAGAGGCCATTTTCTCAGAGTATTGCTATTTTGCCCTCCACGTGGCACCTTCCAGCATGAAAATGAGACCTATCCACAGACATTTAATGAAACGTTAAACAAAGATGGTTGGGGAAACTGCTGATGGGACCCAGGATTAACAGGAAAGGCTTCCTAAAACAATCTCAAGACTCAGAGATGCTCAGACAAGGTCCAGAACTGGGTCCACGATTCTGAAACAACAAAATCTTGGTTTGCACTTTATTCTCTAAGACACAGAGTGTCCTTTGCCTGCTGGATGGGAGCTGCTTTCTCCCCAGCTCCAGAACAAAAGTGGATCCTTTTCTTGGCACACTGGCCATCCAAGGTGTTGCCCTAGTTCTTAGCACCACATCAGTCTGTGGTTTCACAAAGGCAGTAAATTGCAGGATGACATAAGGAAACAAAGCATGCTAAACTGGGATTAGTAACAAATACTTTCACCAAACTGGTGCAGAAGCAGAAGGGTTGTGTCACCCTGGGTGAGTCTGAAGGAAAAGGAATGTGTTTAGTAAGGCTGCTCCTAAGGCAGAGCTGTAATTTGGTTTGACAAGTTCCTTGTTCCTCACTCTGCTGTCTCCACCTGTCCCAGCTCAGCATCCTTAGGCAGGACATTTGCCCCAGGGTGAGTGTCCCTATAAATCCTTTATTTATGGCTGAGCCACATCCTTGTTCCTCAGCAAAGCTGCACCAAACCAAACCCCTTGTACTTTTTTTTGTCCACTGATGTTGCTGTATCAAGAAAAGTTCTGCTGTTAAAACAGACAGGCTCTCCAACAGGACGAGGACCACACACTCCACAGGAGTCCTTGCAGAGCAGCAGGAGCTGGGATTGGAACAAACACATAAAGTAATCCTAGTGGTGTGAATCCTGCCCCCTGCATCATCTCTTCAGTGCTCTTAAGGGCCATGTGGCAAATTCCAGCCACACCAAACCTGGAGAGTAACTGGGAAGGGGAGTCAGTGTCAGCACTGGCCTGACAGATCAATAAACCCCCTGAGCTGAGTGTCCCCTCATGGGCTGTTTTCCGTCTTGCCTCAGAACTGGCGAGGCTGTGTCAGAGCCCCTCTGCCAGCCGACACTAATTACACATCTGCAGCCAGTCCTGATGCCTCTTCAAACCACAAGATGATAAAATTAGATCATTACTCACATCACACTCTTTGCAGACAATTATCAGAGGGATGCAACAGTACGCCCCCCTTTCATTTTCTAAGAAGTGACTTCAAGGCCCAGAGAGTGAGAGAGTGACTCACGCTCGGAGGGTTCTGCACCAGCTCACATTGAAGCAAAGCTAACAATGAGAAAAGCTGCTCTCTGTGCACAGACACCCAACAAGTGAACACACATGGTCACACTGCAACAACAGCCACACAGATCCCAGGCTGTGCAGAAATCCACATCACTGGTTGCATTTCAAAACCAGAGGGGCCGCCAGGCAAATCCTGGGCACCACTGAAAGCAGAAGGGTGGAGCCTGCACCCAGCCACCAGCACAAGGGACAGTCCCTGAGTCATCTCAGTGGCACTTGGGCCCTTCTGTACCACATGCCCTTGAACTACCACTGCAGCTGGAAACATGCAGAGCCATCCCAGAGACCCAGCAGGGGTTCAGTGCTGCACAAGTGCCTCCACAGACACTCCTTGTTGCCCTGGCAGGTTTGGACACAGGTACAGAGCTGTGTGTCACCAGAGCAGAGGCTCATCGGGCCAGTGTCCCGTCCCCTCAGTGCCAAAGGTGGATGCCTCAGGTGGAGTTCAAGGCCACTGCCTGTTAGGGCTGACCCAGTTCAGCTGTTCATTTAGGGATTCATCTGGGCACCAGGCTGAGCTGGGCACTTCCCACGTAAGCATGGCAGCATTCCCAATTTCCCAAAGTGCCATAAACCCCCCGGTCTCACTGCTCACACTCCCCTTGCAGACAGCTGTGTGAGTCCCTGCCAGGCCCTGCTGTCTGTCCAGGCATTCCCAGCCAGTCCTGCAATATCACAGATACTTTGCAGACCTGCCCTGACTATGCTTCATGTTACAGTACCGATTTTACACGGCTTAAAAGGCATTAATAAATAATGAATTGGACTTGTTGGCCTGTTATATATATAAGCAGCATGTGTCCAAAATGGTTACCAGCACATCGGTGGAAGTTACCATAGATAATGATAAGCTACAATTAAAAGCAATCTATTGCTCTGCTGGACTGTGTAACAGTGTGTAATAAAAGATTAATCACTTATTAAAATAGCTACAAGTATTTCATTAACCTTTATGCATTATTTGTAGGGGGGCTTGTCTGCGCTGCGGTGGCTGAGCGTGCTCGGTGACAGGACCTGCCGGTGCAGCTCTGGCAGCACCAGCCCCTCGTGTGTGCCCAGCTCTGGGGGCCTGGCTGCAGGCCCCGTGTGGTGGCAGCAGCGCAGGGCACCCTGTGCACACAGAGGTGGCTGCTCCCCGAGGGCCATTCCCAGCTCTGGCCTGGCAGACTGCATGACCCCGGCTGCCCTCCTGCACGGCAGGCATTCTGCGTGTGCTCAGTGG
Organism: Myiozetetes cayanensis; assembly: GCF_022539395.1. Taxonomy (NCBI): domain Eukaryota; kingdom Metazoa; phylum Chordata; class Aves; order Passeriformes; family Tyrannidae; genus Myiozetetes; species Myiozetetes cayanensis. The sequence goes on along the minus strand of NW_026087445.1, from coordinate 9,649,695 downwards.
CATTCTGGCACTCTCTGGTGACCAGCTGAACTCTTGCCCCTCGGTTTCCTTGCACAGCAGCGATCTGAGGGCTCTGCTTGCTGAGAGGAGCTCCAAGGAGCCCTGGGTGTCTGTGCTCACCTTCACTTTGTGTGAGCGTCCCCTACCCTGGAAACACCCAGATTGTAATTTGCACCTGGGGAGCTCGTTCCAAGGAGTGTGTTCACTTTCTGTTATCAGTTGGACCTGCATTTGCACAGACATACAGAAATACAGGCAAAATCTTTCCTCTGAGCACATGCTGTTAGCTGTGCTGATTACTCCCAGCAGTACTTATGGGCAAGAGAGGCTTTCAGAGCTGAAGTACCTCAAGGACTGTGTTTCCTCCACAGAAGCCAGTCTGCTCCTTCAACACCTTGCTACTTGAAGCTCTCTCTGCCCGTGGCAGCCTATCATGAGCCTGCAGAAACTCCATCAACTCAAAAACGGTGTGTGCAACTGAGAAGTGGTTTTCAGGAATGCTTTTTAAGTGTGTAAAATAACTCAGTGGCTTGTTGAAAGCCATCAAGAGGTGTGCTTGAGGAATAGTGTTTGGAGACAGCAGAAAATACCTCTTCATTCCTAAGGACAGAAAAGTATCTTTAGTTCTCTTTTCCTCTCCTATGCAAATGTTATCCTTTAATGGGGCTGGTCCTGAAGTGGTAAAGGACACACCCTTCTCCATCAGATGAGAGGGCGATCTCTTTGCTGTGTTCCTCTGTGAAGGGGGAGTCTGAATTCTTCCTTAACTTCTCAGTCCCCGCTGTTTAAGCCCAGCATTACGTCCTATTTGGCTCCCCAGCCCTTGCAGCTCTCAGACAGAATCATCTGAGCCATTGCCTGGGCTCCAACCCTCCTTTTTCTCATATTAGTGGGACCTATTCACACGTGAGGGACCCCCATTATGCTTGATCTGAAAGATCCGTGACTCGTGGAAACAACACACTTTGAAACATTCACGCAGCAGTTCTGTAACCTCAGCCAGAGTTCAGCAGTTGTACATAGAGAGATTCCCTAAATCACTCCACTGAAGCACACTGCTCAGCAGAGCCACTTCTCCTGTGCCTGGTTCCTGCCTGTTGATGCCTTTTGCTTTTGAAGGCTGGAACTCGTCTGATACATCAAGGCTGGCAGAGGAAGAAGTCTTTTGCTCACAAAGGTTTGAAATCCCCATCAGTTTGCACCTGTGCCTTTCAAGCCAAACAAAGCTCTTGTATTGCTGGATGTCACAACAACAGTGGGGAGTGTTGCTGCAGCCCGTGGTGTCATCCCTCCTGGATCCCCCAGCGGCCTGGTCCACGTCTGGCAGCCACAGCTGCCAGAGGTGCAAACCATGCTAGAGACAGGCCAGATACTTTTCTTGCCCTGATAGGTTTTTGACATGTACAATAATTCTGCTGAATTCAAAGGATAATTTGTAAAAGAAGACTCTTTTTTTGTTAATCTCAGGATTGCTGCTTTGCAGAACATGTTCTCTCTGCAAGACTTGTCACAGTGATGGGAACTGCCCCAGTGCTGAAAAGGGGAAAGGTTGAGGAAGATTCAGCAGGTAGCAATGATTCCTTACAATTTTTCTTTGGCATGTGTGTCCTTTGGCAGTGAAAAAGGGGTTCTCTGCTGTGGACTTTATAGAGAGGGTGTGGAGCACAAGGAGATTTATGAACTGTTTTCTGGAGTGCAAGTGCCTTTCAGCTCTGGTATGTACAAACTTACATCTTCTGCCCAATTTGACAAGAAAGCAAAGTTTCCCTAGATTGTCCCTGCATTTGCTCCATCCCACTTACTACTTTCACATGCAGAAAGCATTCTTCTTCTTTTCAAAGATCCAAAGAAGGCAGGTCTCAGAAGAGAGCATTCCTGCCCAGGGTTGGATCCCGAGCTCTGCCCGTGACTCAGTTAACAGGGGGTGTCCCTGAACTCACTGGTCCCAGGATGAATGGAATATTTTTCACCCTTTGTTTGCTCTGTTCTTGGTGCCTCTGCAAACTACCAAAAGCTGAAGAATCTGGAGCTTGCCAAGAACTGTTAATATGAAAATGTGATCTTTCTTCTCTGCCCTGGCTGTCATGTGTGTCAAACAACATCTCACACCTGAGCTTGGGCGACACCTGAGCTTTTTCCTAGCAAGTGGAGTGGAGCTGGGACTCCACACATAGATCTGCCTCCTGCTGCAGTGTCAGGAGCACCCAGGCACTGTAGCACAGCTCAGCCTGCTGCCGAGTCCCTCTTCCAAAGCACGTTTGAAAAACAAATCTTCATCTGGTTTCATCTCTCCAGCCCCTTTCCCAGGCCTTTCATCCACTGAAGTAATCGTAGTTATTTCAAATGTGTCTATAAGCATCTGAAAGAGCTTTTGTGATTTCCTGCTGCTGGGCACTCACAACCCCTGTCCCAGCCAGGAGGTGCCTTACGTGAAACCACCAGCCCTGCAAGTCCAGCTCTCCCTGTCCCCATTTCCCAGCCCCAAAGTCCAACCCACTGTCTTCCCCAGAACTCCAGCTCTCTCAGCTGATGTAAACTGGCCACACTGCACCCAGGTCAGCTGGACCCACAGACTCACAGTGCTGCTCTGACCCCACCCTTGGCAAGGACACCATGGGACTGTTCGCTGTCTGACCCAAATCAGGGTTTCAAATCTATAAAGTACTGCCTGCAAGATGAGATGGGACCGCCTGGACGGGATGGGGGTTATCAGGAAGCCAGGCTGGGAAGCAGTTGTGTGATGTGCCTTGTCCCATCCCTGCAGCACAGCACAGGCACTGCCCTGCCCATCCCCCTGGACACCCCCAGCAGAAGCAGGGAGCAGGGCTGGGCTGGACACACCAGCCTGCACGGCTGTAACAGGAGCTGCGGGCCCAGCTGCACGTGCTGTAAAACTGCCCGGGACACCAGCACAGCTCTCCTGGAGCCCTGCAGCGCTCGCAGCATTTCTCACACAGTATCATTTCAAATTACTGAAAGTATTTTCAAAGAGGTGTTTCTTTCCCTACATTTTGTTTGAGTTAATAAAAAGTGACAGAGTTGGAGAGAAAGCAAAGCACATGTGTTCCTGGGAAGAAAAAAAGGCCAGTCAACAAAAAAAATGACCAGCTGGAGACCAGTGCAACCAGGATGGCTTTGGAACATCTGCAGCCAGAGAATGAGGAAAGGGCACGGGGAAAGAAGGAACGAGGAGAAGGAGGGGAGAAGACAGCTCTGCAAACCTCAGGCTACCCTCAGTGTCCTCCACTCACTGCCCTCTCCTGCAGAGGCTTCTTTAGATGTGATGGAGTGGAACTGCCAGATAAGGCCAGCAGGGCACAGGAACCTCAGCACCAGCACTCCCTTCCTCAGAAACAGGCATGGGCTCTGGGCCAGAAACAAGAATTAATCTCCAAGGCTGGCATTCTGGTACCTTTTCGCAGCACTGAATAATGTTTGGTGGCAAGAGGAGAAGAGGACTACTTTATTTACCTGTAAGTGCCAGAAAACAATTTTTTGTTTCTTTCTCAGGTCAGACATGTGTTTGTAGCTAATTAAAATCACAATTTAATTACATGTGGTGAAAAAATCTACGTTTCTTAGTTCATTTTGAGATAAACAAATGAAACCACTAAGATTTGTTGCTTTGGAGGCTTTTCATAACAGGAAATGGTAATAACACATTTGTGTCTGTAGGAACTTCCTCCGGTTCCCCTCTTGGCACTAAGGGAACTGTAGGAAGCTGCCTGAAACAGTCACAAAGGCTTTGCCGTGGCAGGAAGGCAGTTGGGTTCACTTTCTGTCTCCTGCCGAGGGTCCTGGCAAGCCCTGCAAGGCTGCTGGCACTGGCTGGCCAGGAAAGGAAAGATCTGTGTCCAGCAGCCCTGCACGCTTCACTCGGACACCCCAGGGAGTTCAAAGAGGAAGGGTAATGCCCAAATTTCCTCTGCCAAGCCCTGCTTCTCCCAGGGTGATGCAGACACTCCTGCCCCAGGCCCAGGGCAGGCTGGTCCTAGAGCAGACCTGTCCCTGCACACAGGCAGGGGCTGTACCCTTCACCCATGGCAGCCCTCCTGCAAACTCTCTCTGCCAGGCACACAGCAGCCCTGGCACTACAAGGGAAGCTGAACCCCTCACAAAGTGTGTCCTCTGACAGCTCACACAAGGTGCCATTGAAGTGGCCACATCCCAGCCTCAGATGCCTGAAGTTCCACCCAACGGGGCCTCCTGTGTGCCAGAGCAACGGGGAGGGCCCTGAATGGTCACTGCCAGCCACCGTGCAGGCCGTGTGTCTCACTCAGACATGCTGTTAAGATACATGTTTCTAATCTGGAAAAGCAGATTTTGCCATCCTCCCCCCTCTTCAAGCTCAGAAATGTTAACAAATGCTGCAGTTCAGAGGTATGAACAGGGCTGTCCTAATAATGTGTCTCTCTAGATTCTTGTCATGCTGCCCTGGTGATATTCAGCGTGATAATGAAGGCAGCAGGGAAGGAAGAACAGAGAAAATAGCAAACAACCTGGGAATAATGTGGAGTTGCCATGAAGAGTCACAGATTTGCTTACTGGAATTTAGAGCAGTTTGATTTTTTCTCTGAAGTCCTGCTTGCTGTAGCAGAAGCCAGACCAGCAGGGCTGCTCAGTGGGGCTCAACTCTGCAGGGGCAGCTCAGGTACAGAAGAAAAGGCTGGTCCTGGGCACTTTGTCAGCTCAAAGATGCTCTTAGCCTACAACATCCAGGTGGAATGAGAGGGTACAAACAGCCCCAGGGCTGACATCACCTCAGAGCCTGGAGACATTCCTAGTTAAAATGCAGGAATGCCCCCTCCCTTCCAAGCAGCCCTGGACAGCACCTGCCAGTCACTGCAGAGATCAGGGGTCAGGAGAGCAGAGCAGAAGGACCTCAGGAGGTCACTGCAGCTGGGAGAGAGATGGGAAAGTGAGAGGGCATGGAGCAAATGAGAGAGGAGGATCCACTTGCAGTGGAAGGTGCAGGGATGGAAGGAGGGCCAGGAATGGCTCCATCCATCTGCTCTGGCCTTGCTCTTTGTTGTCTCACCTTGCAGCCTCTTGCCTGCACTCACTGAGCACCCCCAGCATGACCCCCTGCACACCCAGCCCTGTGCTCTCTCCACACTCCTCAGCACACGTGCTCTGTGGGTTCACACGAGCAGCTCAGAGCTGCTGGGAGCACGTGCAGGGCAGAGAACAACCTGAAGCAAGTGAAAGCTGATTCTCCAGGATGAGCGTTCAGAGGGAGTGTGAGGTTCAGCAGAACTGCCTGAGCTGCTCTTTCCTGTGTCCTGCCATAAAACAAAGTGATGGGGTGGGTCAGTCTGGCACTGGGTTTGCACCTGAGAAGAGCTGAGGGATTGTTCTGGTTAGGACCCTTTCACACCCAGACTGAGGGTGTGGGGAGCATGAGGAGCAGAACAGCCAGATACTGCTGCTGTTAAACACACTGTGTTTGGTACCCTCTTCAACCTCCAGATGCAGTGACAAGGACTGAAGTGAGATTAGCAAGGGATCCAGACTTCTCTGTTCCTCCAGAAGTGCAGTGCACTGGAATGAAAGCTTTTGATTTTCTGTCCATTTATCTGAACTTTAATGATATGGTCAAGGTGGCAAAACTTCACTGTTAACTGAGCTTAAAGCAGTAAGAGCCTTTTCCTAATTTCTGCAAACTCTGTACGTACAAATTTATCAATTTGTGAGATGAATTTTTTGTCTTAGCATTTGTTTTTCATCTTTCTTAATAGACACAATGTTTAATTCACTGTAAGTAAAGACACTGGGATTTTAGTGAGTTTTCTGTCAGTTCCCATAACTCATTTTGATGGGAACCCATTGGATTTTAATGGAAACCTATTAGGTGAACATATTGTGATCATTAATGAACTTGATGTGCAATTACACAGGGAACCACCTAAAGGTAATTAAAACCTATCAAGACCACTAGGGAATAAAGAGAAAGGAAGTTACTCTTGTTTAAGACAATTAGCGTAGACAATGATCTGAAAACAAAATAAATGATCCCTGAGAAGAAAAGCTGTGTAGGTGGCTACCCTGGAAGATATAGGCCATGCAAACAAGGGTTTCTTTAGGAAACCAACAATTACTGCAGTTTGTTTTTTTCTGTTGTAAGGGGTGCTTTGACAGGGAAGTTCAGCCTTTTTTCCTTCCAATTGCTTAACTCTTGGACATTTTGCTCATCCTCTGGTGCTCTGGGTCTGGGGCAGAAGAGCACAGACTGTCCTAACACCTCTGTGCTTGTAGAGCCAGGCAGAGGGAAGCGAAGGAGAGTGAATCCCTTCTGTTTGGGAAGGATGTGCTGGGTGACACCGTGCCTGGATCATGCACACCCCAGTTCAATGGCAATACCTCAGCGGGTGTTCCAGGCATGGCAGGGACCAGAGCTGTGCTCCCCCCTTATCCCAGGGACTCAAATGCAGAGTAGATTTTACCCCGGTCTGGTACTGCTCTGCCCTGCTGAAGTGGTGCTTGGTGCCAGGGACATACCCCCAGCCAGGAAACATCAGCACCTCACAGAGCAAGCACATTGCAGGCTCAGAGAGAGCCCCCAGATCACTGATCTATATCTCAAAATCACAAGAGATTCTGTTGCTTGCTGACCACTGGACAATTAAAGGGCCTCTCACTCCATTGTTCTGATCTACTCTGCGTGCCTTCGGTGCAGAAACAGGGAACATAACGTAATTAGCTGGCGGGTGATGTCCACCAAATGTCATTCCTGAACACATTTGCTTTAGTCCCTATTCACCAGCATCAACAGCAAGGCTGCTTCCCCATCCACTGGCAAAGGCTTTCGCCAAGATTTTAGAATTCAACAATGAAACAGGCCTGCAACTAAAACATTTATCTGGCAGTTTTCCCTCTTTAAGTCAAAGTGTTATGTTGGCACACGGCACTGTGGGTGGCGATTTGCCAGAGGAAAGCATGTGTTGGGAAACCTTGCTCAATATTACAGCAATCTCGTGCTCGCAGCCTCGTACGGCTCGAGGAGGAGAGCGACTGCCGGGGGCTTGGCTGCCCCTCTGCCCAGGGCAGGCACCACTCACACCCCCTGGGCCAGGGCAGGACCAGCCACAGCCCCCTCTGCCCGGGGCAGGCAGCAAAGGGGGTGCTGCTGGACACAGCCTGGTGGGGTGCTGGTCGTGCTGAGGGGGAGCGGGAGAGGGGCTTGACTGCCATGAGTACAATCAGCTGGTCAGCAGAAGGGGGGTTGGAGGAGGACAGCACAGAAAGACGTGGGTTTATATTTTTTAAACATGGCCCTGTGGGCCCTTAAGTTTCTTAGGGACCAGCCCAAATGTTGGACAGCTCTGACAGCCTTTTTATATGGGGGAGATAATCCTCACTAAAGCAGGAAGAAAGACCAGAGGGAATTGTCTGTAGTACAGAAAAACATATTGAGGAGGCAGCAGTAACTTAATATGCAAGAGAGGCCTGGATTCAGAAGTCAGTTGCATCATTCATTTAGCAACACTCCAGCCACAGAGCAGGAGCTGGGCTGCCAAGTGTGTGCACTGGGCATTGTGCTCCTGCCAAGTTACATCCTAGAGGAGCCAAGGAATGAGCCAGGACAAAAACAAGAGGGTGGAATGGAGGAACAGGGAGCCAAACAAAGCCAGGGCTCTCTTCCCCCTGTGCTCAGCTGACCAGGTGCCTGGCCAGAGGTGGGAGCAGAAGAGCAGGGCCCGTGGAAGCTCTGGCCACCCCACTTTCCCTGTGCCATCTGCTGCACGGCAGAGGGGCAGTGGCAGTGCAGAGCCTGCTGCCACAGCAGAGCTCAGCACCAGCAGAGCTGTTCCCTGGCACACAAAGCCAAGCTCTTCAGCTCCATCATCCCCTGGCCATCCAGCTGCACTTCAGCCCCCTGGGGCACTGCTAAGAGGGAGGTCCATGAGACATCAAGTCTGCTGCTGAAAGAAGAGCTCTAACTCAGCCCTGACTTCTGAGGCTGCTGCTGGGGATTCGGGGCAAGACAGAGGCTCTGCTTTTTCACACAGGATGGTCTGAGCAAGCCTCTTCCCATTGAACTGGAAGTGTCTCCCAAAACTTTCCAGCCAGAGCACGAGCAGGACAGTGTGAACAACATACCTTCTGTTCTAAGACAACTACAGACTTGTTACCAGAACTGGCAGCTAATTAGACATCAGAAAGCCATGAAATATCATTCCTTCTGCTTTGTCACCATTATGTACACCCATATCTCTAAGTCTTCAGACATATCCTTATCCTGCTGCCCCGTTTCACCCCCCTCCTGCTCTCTCCTCCATCCCCACAAGAGCCGCCAGTTGTGTGACACCTCCAGGCTCTGTTTGAGACCCTGGCTGTGGTTGTGCTGGGGCCAGAGTTACTGCTGTGATCACCAGGAGTTACAGCCCCCTTGAAAAGAGCAGTGTCAGCTCCGATTTCCTCAGTTTGGGTTGTGATTTCTCATTACACTTTGAAAATTAAAGCAACAGGCATTCAGTCCTCTCCTATGTTCATGCAGCTGCAACAGCGCGATTTGCTTGGAATCCCGTGGATATGGAGGATATGGGACAGGTAAATGTCAGTGGTCTGGGGTGCAATCTCTCACCGCATTACAAAGCAGTGCTAAGCCAAGCCCTACGGTAGGTGCAGCTCCAGGAAGTGACAGGCCAGCTCTACAGCTATCACGAGTGCGGTTAGAGCAAAAGCCATTTCGTTTCCATTTACTGAGGCTTCCAATAAAGCCGTGCTGGGTTTTCCGGGGTGTGCAGCTGGCTGTGCTCCAAAGCCCTGGCGGGTGGGATGTCCTGGGACTCGCTGCCGCCCGGCGCAGCCCGCGCTCCTGAGCTGCACCGCAAACACTGGAATCTAGCACACCTCAGTGGAAGTCAGCAGAAGAGCCCCCTTGTCAGGGCTCCAGTTGCCAGGCAGAGCAGGGCCCTGCACACAGAGAGCTCCTGGAAGCTCTGGAAGAAAGGGTCCCAGGATAAACCTGCCGTGCAGCTGATGTTCAAAGTGACCGCTAAGAAGAGGAACACCTCACTTCCTCTGAGAAACAACAGAAAAATAAAGAACACTGTGTGTAGAGCAGGAGGGGGGAAACATGTGGCTGTGATTCATACAGCAACCTTTTATTAATAAGCCTTTGTAATTCTGTCTGCTCCACCCCACCATTGTCTGGAGCCGCTGCACTTCCATGTCTTCCAAAGCACATAAGGTGTTTGCAAGAAAAATAAAGATAATACCGGAATATTGTGCATGTGCCATTAACACCAGTCATCCTTCAAACTGCTCCCCTCCCGTCAGAAGTGCATACAGCGTGCGTGCCTGAAATCCTCCTTCAGAACCCCAGCCAGTTTCCTCTTTAGCCTCCATTTGAAATGAAGCAGGAGATGGGAATAAAATCCTTTCCTTTTCTGCAGTGTTCTTGCCTTTTTTCTCCATGGTGTGGCTGGCCTTGCCCCTGCTGCAGCTGAGCACATTCTTTTGCTCCATATTCCAGCTGGGATTTTTGACCTTTGGAAGAATATAGCAGTTCCACCACCAGCAGGTTCTCAGTTCACAAATAAGACTTCCATCAGGGACACCACTCCATTCTCCACTCCTCTTCCCCCAGACCACCAGCAAAAGCTTCAATTCCCTTTTCTTGCCACCTCTGCAAGCCATTTAACCCTCCGCTTTGCCCTGGGCAAGCTCAGTAACTGATCTGCCATTGCTTTTTGCCTGTGTCTCCTCACAGATCTGAAACGACACAGATCAAAGGGGCAGACCCACAACAAAATTTGAGGTGCGAGGTGGGGTCTGGAGGGGTTTTACCTCCTCCCCTTTGTTTTGTATCTCTGTCAACCCTGCTGCTGCTGCTGGAGGCCATGAGAAGGACTTGGAAATGCCCACAGAAGTAAGGAGATCCAGGGTGTCATTTTGTCTGACATATCTAAACATTAATGGTTTTCTTGGGTAGATTTATATGATGTTTGGTGTTTGAATTCCATTAACAGCACCATTCCAAACCTATCACAGCCACTCCAGGCTGTCACAGACCCTTCAAACCCACTGTGTCTGTCTGTCTGCAGTCAACCAGACTAGTCCCATCCTGAGTCCCTGCTTCCCAAGACACACAACTTCCCTGCACCAATATAATACAGGGATTGTACCTGTATATCACATTAGCACTGTGATAGCCTATTTTCATCCCAATCCTCACACTTACTCCTGGCTCTAAATTGTTCTTTATAAAGAGGTCTGCAGGGACCTTGTTATTTTTATTGCTGTAATAAGGCAGCTCTACAGGAGAGAAGGAAAGTGTTTAGAAAGATAGTAAAGGCCCCGAGGCTGTCTGGATGTCAGGGAAGGCCTGTTGCAGAGGCCAAGCAACTTGGGCTCTTGCCTTGGTGAACACTAATCAATTTGGCTTGCAAATTATGTACTAGGCAATAAAATCCAAAGGATGAAGCTGCCCAGCTCAAGGATTAACCTGCACCAGGATCCCTGGCCAAGAAAGGAGGAAAACAGATATAAGCCCTCCTCAGAGGGTGCTTTGGGGTGGTGCTCCTCCTTCCATCCCCACCGGGAACAGGCACCTTCAGCCACAGTGCTCTGAACCCCAGGGAAATGCTTTGAAAAAACCAAATCATCAGCAGCACATTTATGTATTTCAGGCAATTCAGAGCCCAGGCTCATCAGACAGGTGATGAATGGTATTACCCAAGGTGTGTGCTCAGCAGGCACGAACGCTCAGCAGTCCCGTTAGAGCACCGTGGGCAGAGAGACAGATAGTTAGACAGACAGACAGGGAGGCAGATAAAGTGTCCTGCTGGACCTGGAGGAGATGAAGCAGCACATTGACAGGTGAGAAGTGCCTGTCAGGAGAGAGCAGCAGCACACTGACTGACACAGCCGTCGAGCCCATCAGTGCTACTGTCTAATCCGAAAGCAAGTCCTCCAACACGCATGACAAGATCACAGCCTGGATTTAATTTCCAAATCATGCAGTAATAACAGAGAGAGATAATGCTAAAGGTAGAGCAAGTGTAAGAGACTTGCAGGGTTCCAGCTGAAGCAAAACCAAAGATTAAATAAATTGGGTGCCAAGAGCTGTGCCCGTCCCCGCCGCAGCCGCTCCGGCAGAGCAGAGATGCCCCCAGTGCCTCTGAGCGAATGTCAAGAACCAGGAAATGCTGTTTCATCACAACAGAAGAGCTCCCCGGGAACACGGGCAGCTCAACAAAGCTTGAAATAGGAATACTTCTGAACAATTTGTTCCTACATTCTGAAGTCTATATCCCTATATACTTTATTGTTATATATCATCTCTGACACTTGGAAATTATTGCACAGAAATGCTTAGAGACAGGTAATGGTTTGGTAATGCTATTTTGCAGGTTTTTCCCCAACAGAAATATTTCAGATCTTTTGACCAATGAGCATTTCAACACTGGATTTTTATCACAATTTAGGACCAAAAAAAAAAAAATTTTGAAACATCACAATTTCTTGGGGGACCAATATTTTGTTTTCCAAAAAGCCTTATTGCTGAGAAACTAAAAAGTTGGTGTCTTGGGAAGTGATTCAGTGCTGCAGCAGCATCTCAGACATGAGAGCACACTGTGCTAATAGATGAGGCTGTTGTACGATGCTAATGTGGAAACTGGAGCTCCAGCAAACCGTTCATCTCCCTGGTGAACAGCTCAGCTCAGTAGCTCACAACTGTTTGCTTTATACGCTCCCTTGTTGTTGCCATGAGGCCAAGAACACATATTCAGTTCCCTCAGCATTCCTGCAAGACTTAATACTCATTCCAGGTTCCCTCTTGGCACAGAGAATTTGCTGGCTTGATCCAAAAGTGAAAGCCTCTTTTCTTGTCTCAATCCCATTGCTTTCAGCAAAGTGGCAACTCGCTTTTCCAAGCGCTCTGGGATTGAAAGAAAGAGCTCCCCACTCCGTACCTGTGTGACCCACAAAGGCTTGGCCTGCAAGATCTGCAGTGGGAGCCGTTCTGCCACCATTATCTCAGAGCTCCTTTTCACATCTTATAAGGCAGTGATTGATCTGCCCATTGCAATGGGTTTGACTAACATTTCATTACCTGTCCCCACTGAAAATGTTGTTTGATTTAGGTTCAAAGAGCTCATTATGTAGGGCTTTTTTTCCTCAGGAAAAAAAAATGAAATGCAGAATAAGAGTATCAAATCCTGAGCTAATTACAATTTGCCAAGGTTTGGTTGGTGTATGAGTGTGTCTGAGATTTTGCTCATTACCAGTTGTATAATATGATTTCTACTGTACGGTTAATTAGTACCCAAAAAATAACCTAAGGAATTTACACAAGCCTAGTTGTAGGACAAGAAATAAATCACTGAGGAGTAGGTCTGGGGAAAATCCCCAGCGAAGACATTTTCACTATTGATGTAAAACACTCAGAGGTTTAACTTTCAAAACAGGCATTTTGGGAGAAGCTCAGAAGCATCTCGAGAGCAGCCCCTGTGCCATATGCAGACGATTACACTCAGGCTCATTCCACAAGCTCAGGGCTTTATCCAGGTGATGTCAGCAATCTCCAGGAGGCCCCGGCCCAGGAGGGGCTCAGGCTGCCCATGGCCTTGGCAGGAGCAGCAGGTGATGCTCAGCCTGGCTGCAGGTGGCAGCCTGTCCTCGCAGCACTTGGTTTCCAAGACTCCCCTTCTCTCGATGGTTCTTTCCAAACACCTGAAGCTGACTTAGAGAAACTTCACTTAAGCACTAGCACAGACACCTCCTCCTTCCACCACCACAGTATCCACCCTGAGACAGCGGAAAATGCCACTGATGCTTTGAAGTCAAGAGAACTAAGACAGAGCAGATCTGCTCCCTCATGGTCAACCAGGCTCCTTTCGGTCCTGTGCAGACATGTGAATCACCTTCCCAGCTGTGCAGTGTGACTGAGGAATAATCATCTTACTCCTGAAAGGCTTCATCTTGGCTAGTGTTGCTCACCACTGCAGGAACGAGACATTCTGGAAAGATGCCACTGTAAGTTTGAGGCAGATGGGTTTTACTGCAGTATGTGGCTTTGGTGGATTTGGTTTGTTCTCCAAGACCCTTGAGCTATTCTGAACTGAGAAACCTCTGCATATTCCATCTAAACCAGTTCATTCATTCCCACTTTCTGCCCTTTTCCATTCAGATGCTTTCACCCTTTCAAACATGTGCAGCTGTTCCACCCCCAGCTAAAAGAGGAGATAAAATTTACGATGTACACAAGTGGACTCTCAGTGAGGCTCTTCCAGCAGCTCGGCAAGAAACAAAGTCTACTGGGATGTATTAAACCCAATGATCATCCCAGACTCTTTCAAAAGCAGTTAGATACCAGTAACCCAATACATTGCTGTAAAATGTCTTGTTCTGTCTGGGTCTGTGTTTGTCATCATATCAAAGCCTACAAGTGGTCTCCACTTTGCCTGTATTGGGATTCTTCATTATTCACCACTCCTCCCAAATCTGGTGTGATCTGCAAACTAGCAAATCTTGCCTTCTATGTCCTCAGCCAAGTCTTTCATACACTGTAACTATCAGAAAGACCAGGATCCGCCAGTGCAGTCTCCTACAGTACACGCTCCTTTATTAACTTGTCTTTCATCTTGAAAGGCTTCTATTTATGCCTCCTTTCCCCACTCTGCTCCTGTCCTCTGGCCAATTTTCAATCAGTGAGCCAATTCTTCCCCTTTCCAACTCCCCACCTTTCGACATTAACCTCCGACGCGGGACCCTGTCAAACACTGTCTGAAGATCCAAGCCTCTCCTGACTCCTGCTTAGCCTCTTGTCTATGCCGACAGGAGCGTATGTTCTAAAAAAAGACATTTCCAAAAGTTAGCGAGGCAGAAAAGGTCCTTTCCGGAAACCATACTGGCTATCTTTGGTCAAGCTGTGCGTTTCTCAACAGGCCACCTTTCATCTATTAAAACATTTTCTAAGACTTGTCTTCACCTGAAGGGAAACGAACTTCCCTGCAAGACCCTGGTGCACATCTGGGTCGTTCCTTCAATAATGGTGGGAGGCTGTCCGCCTTCCACCTTTGAGGAATCTCCTGCAAAACACTTCAGCTCTGTGAAGTGCCTGTGAAAACCTTTCCAATTTAGACCCACAGTTCCTTTAACCTCTTTAATAAGAGAGCCATAGAGTAGGGGGTTTGGTACCAACCATCCACTTCACACCCTCCAGCTCCCTGAAAGCTTCATTTTCTGTGCTCTCTTTTCCTTTGAGGAATAAAGTCTGGTTTCCACCTTTCTACTTACAACTTTGGTCCAGGCAGCTCCTCTCTGACTCAGGTGTATTCTCTCTGCCAGTAGCCAAGCATGATATTTCCACTTGCCTTTTCTCTACTCCTCAACCAATAGATTAAAACAAAATTAGTTTCTGTCTTTGCAACCAGCCCTTTTCTTCCTGCTGACATGCAGGCTCTGCCAGCTTGTTCTCACTCAGCTCCAATGCCAAAATGTCCCCAATTACCAAAGAATCCCGTACATCCTGCGCTGTGTGTGATCATTCCTACACCATTACCGGCCCTCAATTCATAGCCTCTCCTAGAGGCAGCAGTAAACCTGCCTCAGTGTGCCACTTTACACCCCCACTGAATCTCCGTGGTCTCCAAGGACTCTCAGGGCTCACAGTCACCTTTCTACCATCGAGACATCTGTGTGCATAGGCAGCTTCCCCTGCAGCCACACGAGGAGATGGATATCCTATGTTGCTCTCAGAGCACACAAACAGGTATTCTCCCAGGCCACCAGGTTGTTTGCTTGATTAGAAAGAGCTGACTCAAACACATCCCAGAGTTGCATGGGCTAGTTACAGTACCTCGTGGGCATGGCTGTTTGTATCCTCTGTATGATCACAGTACCCTGGACAAAGGTGCTATATCTGTAAAATGGAAAGGAGCGGTATCAACACTTATTTGGGGCATTGTTCTTGGGTTTGAGTCATTGCTGGGGCTTGGTGGGGAGGAGCAATGAAAAGATCAGCCCTAAATAGTTTGTACATCCAGTGCAAAGACTGAACTGCTCACAGGCTGCCTAGTTCATCAAAAATGTACCGGTGTTGGGAGAAGTAAAAAGGGTTCTGCTCTATCTGCCTGACTTCGATGTCCTTCACACCCAGCAAGGCAGGGCAGCTCTTCCCTTCAGCTTGAGCCGTGCCACTGTCCCTGCTGAGGTCACCCAAGGCAGATACACCGCCTCACCAGAAGCCCTTCCAGTCTCTGGGATAAGGAGTGGTACAGCAGCAATCGTGCTGACAGCTGGTGGAGCAGAGCACTGAGAACCAAGCTGAAAGCTCTTCATGGCATTGTCCCAGGCACACAGCCTGGCTGACAGAGCTCTGCTCTGCAGGCTACAGTGAGCAGCAGTTATGGTAAGAGGAAACTGCTGCTCCTCTGGGTTTTCCCGAATTCCTCTGAGTCTGAGGGCTGTCCAGCCCCAGCTGCACCTGCCTGGCCAGGCATGGCCTGGGGGAAGGTTCCTTTCTGCATGGGAAGGAAGTAGGTCAGGCCTCTGGCAGGTGCTTGCCTGGCTGCCTCTTAGGGCCACCTGAGTCCAGCAAGGGGGCAGGAGAGGCTGGGAAGGTGGGCTGGCACTGCGGGCACTGCCCGGGCTGCAGCCATGGGCAGCATAGCACCTCTCACCTGCCCAGTGTCCCGGCCGCAAGGTCAGCCACCACCGCCAGCCCCAGACCCTGCTGCAGCAAACTCGCCTCGTCCTCTGGCCCACACTGCCCTCCCCCTCGGCCCCGAGATGGCCAAGGTCACATTTGCAGAGTTCCAGGCTCCACAGAAGCTTTGTTTGTTTCAGACAAGCCGGGGGGAGCAGACAAGAGAGAGTCAGTCAGTGTTATCACAACTAATGCAGCTCATTAGAATTGTTTTAAGCTCTGAAAGCAAATGAATATCTAATGAGATTTCCCCCCAGGTGTAATTAGCAATAAGCTTTACATTGCTCTAAAAATACCCTCCAATTTTTTGAAAAACTAAATGCAGATAACTGGAAGCTCTAGTTACACTTAATGAACTGAACAAAGCACATTGAAAACTAAGAATATTTTAATTGTGTTTATTTAGCCTTCAGCAAAGGATCCAAGACATTTTCATAATCATCAAATTAATTTCCAAATGCTCCTTTGTAAGTTGTCCAGCCAGCAATGTCGATGCTGATCATATCCAGAGGACCGTTTCCTGATCGGACAGTCCATTTATGAAACAATGCATTATTCAAGGCACTGGAGCCATCCCTTCACCAATTCTTCCTCCCACAGGCAGTTTGGAGTATAAAAGGAATTTATCAACGCAAGAAGAAACACTGCAGTTCTGGTTAGTGAAAATAATTATGATTAGATATCTGCTTTCTCCATATCTGCCCCAAAAAATAAGAGAGGAAAATACTCACTTTCTCTAAAATTGTCAAGGATTACTAAGAGCAGGTATTACCTTCCACATTTACTTCAATTGGAAGTTGACTTTGTATCACTGAGTACCCCAAATCCCCAATTTATTTTGGCAATTACCAGCCAGAGCTGTCTAAAACTCTGACCCTTGAAAGAAAAGAAGCTGTATCTTGGTCCATGTATCATCTTTCCCTGGAAGTGTCTAGGATTCAATCCTGGTTTTGATCAAATCACAAAACCTCAGCAAGATCCCGTGCCCTGGTTTCTCTGCCTCTGGGGATTGCTGCCAGGCTTCCCAGATGCAGGATGGGGTGGCCCCTATCACGAGTTGGTTGGATACCTCCAACCTTCACCTGCAGATAGAGCTGGAGTGAAAGAAGTAAATTCATAGAATGGGAGCTGTGTTGAGACCTTTCGTGGGAATTGTCAGTATTTTCCACCAGAAAGTTCAAAATCCCCCAATAATCGGTGCCTTAGCCCCTCCTACACTTCCCTCACAGAGAACAGGACAGCTGCTTCTTCACAGCTTCATCCACACGCCCCTGAATAAGCACGAAAGGGCAGGACACAGCAAGGGACCGTGGCAGCTCCCCTGCCTGCTTTGCTGGTCGTGCTCCTGAGTGGCCACTGGAGCCCAGGCTGGGGCCAGCACGGCCTCGCTGCCCAGTCCCACCGGCCCAGGTAGTCACATCCCATCCACATCCTTTGTCTCCACTCGCCGGCTTCCTCTGAAGCATCGCAAAGGAGAGTTAATTAATTCTGATCACTCCTAATAGTCTTCTAGGTCACAAATTGGTGATTCAGCTTCATTAATTTGATTTCTAGCATTTCATCCTTTGCACTCTCTGCCCGATTAGCTTCTTGAAATTTAGTTTCAATAAATGGGATGAGCAAGGCAGAAACTTCCAAAGAGATTTTCCTCACTGGCATTTGGAGGACACGCCACAGTGCAGAACCCCTGGACTTACAGCCAGGGTGCGGTCACCTCAATTCTGCAAACTTCTTGGTGATGGGTAGCGTGGCCAGGCTGCAGTCTGAGCCACTTTGCAAAGGAGCATTGATCCTCCTTTCACTCAGACAGGCCTAAATCGGGAAAAGCACCAGTGCAAATCGCGCTGGAGTAAGACTAGCACAAGGGGAAAATCAGAACACAGAGTGTCTAAGAAGAACTAAGAATTAATTTTTCTGATAGTGTTTTTAAATAAAAGCTGACACTGATTTGTAGGAGGATGCAAGCAGAGATTACATATACTGAAAAGTTCTCTAATCCTTCAGGCCATGGCAGAAACAAAGCACATGGTGAGAGCTGAGCTTTGGAGGGGCAGGAACACTGTGAGTCCTCAGACACTGTGCTGGGGTCTCAAGGCCTGTTCACACAGGTCACTGCTGCATCACCCCCTTGAAAGGCAATATTTGCAGGTGGAATAAGTGAATACATTATTCTATATTTGGGATCTGGGTGGGGTTTAAAAACTAAAACACCTTTTTGAAAGGGTCCAAAGATCATAATGGCTTCCTTTCTGGTTTTCAGGTGAGAAGATTGTAACATGACATGTTCATATTTGTCTCCCTGTGATAAATTTTTATTGTATTCCACTGCACAGCATAACACTTCCAATGGGAAACCAAAACCATTTCTTCCCTGGGTAGGACCTAGTCCTCCCTCACAATGAAGAAAAGCTTCAGAATACTTGAACACTCCTGCAAATCAATGCTGTACTAACAGAAACCATTATTTCACCTGGGGAGGGAGGAGGGCAGGAATAACATCAGTCATATTCAAACAGGAGCATGTAGTTCTGTGACACTGAAAGTTTCATGAGACAGTCAGAGGAAAACTAGAAAGTGTTCCGTGGTCCAGGCAGAAAATCACACCTTTTCTCTCCATACACATTACAGAGGAGCAACTTCAAGCCCCAAAGTTCACTATGAAGCTCAGCCCGAGCCATGACTTCTCAGCCAGGTTTGAATCAGAGAGGTGCATGTGGTTTTGCCACAAAACCAAGAGGTCAAGCACGTTTGGGGATATTCTACCAAGCCTAAGCTGACGTTTCTCAGAGCAGAGCAATGTGAACTCAGGTCCCACCTGGCTGGTGGGTTTCACTGCAAACACATCAGATCTCGAGCTGCAAAAGGAAACAGATTTCCGAGGCCAAATAAAATCTTGGGGTGAAAATATTTTCTAGGAAATCACTTGAAACATGCAGATGTACACCCAGAGCAGCACAACCTGAGAGAGAAAACAAATCACAGCTGTGGCTGGAAAACCCCCTGCCCTGTCGGTAGCACAGCTTTTCACATCACAGGAGCCAATGAAAAAGTGCTCAAGTGTTCTCACTGCTCAGACATGTGCAACCTGGACCCTTCGCTGGGCTTATTGTTCCCTTGCAAAAGGCCCATTTAGAGCAAGCCCAGCAAGCCTGAGAGGGGAAGGAGGACAATGGCAATCTCTCCCATTCAGCAGCACAGGCCTAGGAAATATTTGCTACTCCAGGAGAGCAGCAGAGGCGCCTTTTCAAAGCTCCCTTTGCTGGGAGCTGAGTGACAGCTGAATCACAGTGCTGCTTTCCAAGAGCCAGACCTCAGTAGCACTGCCAAGAGTGGCCCGTTGTATTCAGAGCCCCGACACAGCTGCAGTTACTGGGAGGTCCTGCCATTGTCCTCCCCCAGCAGAAAGATGTTTCTGTCCCCCCTTCACAGACCTCCATCGCTGCCCAGTACAGGCAGGCTGAATGAAAATGTCAGCAGCAAGCACGGAGCAGATGTGAAGGGACCATGCTCTCTGACCTGGATTCACCCATCACGTGGGCTAACGCTGCTGGATGGAGAACTGCTTTGTGAGGCAACTTCAGGGGGATGGGATGGTGCCACCCCAAACCGGAGTGTGGGGCACAGACCTGACCAGCTCGGCAATGGTGCTTCAAGGCAGGCTGAGGGGAATTCTTCCAGGGAGACATCAAGGAGAGATCAGCACCCTAAGAGTTTTGCAGGATTTGTGCACTCAGAGTATACTGCAAACTCTCCCCACTCTTAAATTCTGCTAATTCTGCCCTAATCCCACTCTCACATTCTGCTCAGTGCATATGGGTCACAATAATAGCTCACTTTTGAATGGTGGCTCTAGGTTTTGAGTTCGAGCTTTAGTAGAAATGAAACCAATAAAAAGCAAAAGTTTTAGAAAGCATTAATAATATAATGTCTTCTGGATGTAAGTCAAACAGCCTGTGGTATCATTCTGTCTGCAGAATAGTAAAATGATATTTATTCCAGACAAAAAAAGAAAAGTAAAACAACTAGTGTCATTTCACAGTCCAAAGTAAAAAAGGTACAGAAAAAACCCAGAGCTGAGTAAACCAAGAGAAAAATACCACAGATGTTCAAAACAAATTTTAAGCAAATTTTGTCCCCATTCTGTTGGTGACACCTCTGCAGTGAATGCTAGAACTGCAGTTCATGAGCCCAGTGCTCACGGGGAGCTCCTGACTATTGATGGGAAGCGCACGGCAGAGCCCGAGCACACCCAGCCTGGCCCGGCCTGTCCCCCGCAGGTGCTGCCAGCACAGCCCGCACGGCCCGGGGAGCGCACCCAGCGGCCCGGACAGCCGGGGAAGGGCAGCAAAGGAAGGGAGCAGACAGGGGAGGGCTGTCAACAGGGCAAGCAGTGTGGGCCGCGGGGATTTCACTTCATTTGGGAAACAACGGGACTCTTAGGGAAGGGCCCGCGCTCCTGGGGATAGTACAGGAGAGCAGCTGCTTTGCTCTGTCAGCCAGATCAGAGACGAGGCTGCATCCAAGGGCTGGATGGGAGCCAGGTGTGCTACATGACTACAGACATACCTAAGATACTGGGATGGTAATCTCTCGCCGGGTTTGAAATGCAGATGAGGGTCTGCAGAAAGGGCAGCAGCACAAATATCTTGGAGCTGAGAAAAGCCAACTTTGAAGGGAAATGAGACAAAGCTGAAGGAAATTGGCGGGGATTCAATAAAGCCTGAGAAACTCAGGATGGAAAGAGTTTAATGCTGTCAGGAATTGCATTACAACAGTTCTGCTTTACAGCATTTTTTGCATCATCAGAATTTTTTTCGTGAGTCTCTCAATCTGCGGCAGAAGCCGAAATTTCCCAAGGAAAAAGCCTCGTGTGCCAAAGTACTACAAACGTGGGATGCACGGGATGCCCGACTCCTGCCGGCCGAGGCAGAAGGAGCAGAGCAAGGCCAGGCCGGCGCGGCAGCAAAGAGTTCCCGGGAGGAAGGGCAGGGATGTGAGTGACAGCAGAAAACTGGAGGGACAGAGCAACTTCTTACCCACACTTCAAAGCAAACAAAGTGCCAGTACAGACAGCACAATGGGGCCATTGAAACCAGAGAGTGATAATGGAAGAGGAGGCGGCACCATACAGCTTAAAACCAAAGCAGATTCTTCCCAGAACTCACTCCCAGAGGCATTATAAACTGAAGGGAAAAACAAGAGAGTAAAAATAGATTCAACTCTGATCCACAGTAATTGCACAACAGGGATAGCAGGGATCTCAGAGGTGGAGACCATGAAGTGGCAGAATTTTAGAAATTAAAACAGTGAGCACCAAGAATTACAGCAGAAGTTGATGAATCTGGAAACTACGTCCTAAAATGCTGTTTCAGCTCTGGGCTGGCTGGGGCCTTTCTCTTAGTCCAAGAAAGGGTCCTCCAAGGATTCCTGCTGCCTAGATAAACAGAGCCCCTTGCCAGGAAGGTGGAGTATGCACAGCTTATAGAACCACTGAACCCCAAGGAGATGGAAGCACATTTTGCTCCTGCCCCGGCTGCAAACAGCGCAGGTACGAAGCCTCCCCCTCTGTTTGTGAAGTTTTCCTGATGAACTACAGTGCTTTCCAGCCCAGCAGGATTCTTCCATCTTTCAGTTCCAAGGGGAGCTTATCCTGAACAAACGACATGCACTCTAACTTTAAAAGCTTGCTCTTCCCATGTAGCTGCCTTTGTTCGGATTTTATCTGCCTCAGAGGGCAAGATAATTTTGACTAACACAAAGTAATTAAAATGAGAGACCTGAGTCTTAAACTACTTAACATTTGAATTTCTTCCAAGTTACTGCCTCCTAAGTAGGTTAGACATGGGGAGCAGGAGGCTGGAGAGAGGAGCCCGGGCAAGTGCTGAGAGCAGCTTGTTTTGTCCGTGCACATCAGCGGGTTGGAACAGGGGTAATCACGGCGTGCGTGGCCAGTTTTATGAGCTACAAAAATAATGACTCATTCTTCCTCCCCAAACCAACCATGTGATGGAGAGGAGAGATATACTTTGTTTTCTCGTTCTTTGCTTTCTGGCTTCTGATCCATTAGGCTTTCATTTCATGTTTTAAAATGTTCTCACAAAACCACAAAGATTAGAAATATCTTTTCTAATACGAGAGCTCAAATTGCACAAAAAGCTATTTCTTTCAGCATCTGGAAGAAAAAAAATATGCCACCAAATACTGCAGGACTTAGTCACACTACCAAGAGGACAGAGTGAGCCCTCTTCCAACAACCACAGCCTGACTGGAGCACCTTGGTCCCAAGAACAAGTTCTGCCTCAGGAATAGCTGGGCAAAGTCAGAGTGCAAACCTTCCTTCTGCTCTCCCTGCTGTCTCGACCCATGACTCTGAGGAACAGAAGCACTTTTTTTCCTGACCAACAGTTCTCTCCCACCTCTAAGAAAATAATTCAGATATTACACATTCCATAATCCCCACATTTAAAGAGAATCTCAAATCTCCCTGCATTTACAGCAGGAGCACCAGCCTTCTGCTGAGGAATGGAGCACTGGGTCTCTCAATGTCACACTACATTTATATGTACCTCAGCATAGAGGCATATGTCATTTTTCTCTGATTAACACATTTCTAATGGGATCCAGACAAGTCTGATGGGGAGACAGGGCTTGGAGGGAAATGAGGTGGTTTTGATTCAAACTGTGGCTTCCATCAAAATGCTGTGGTCTGCTTAGAATGTCTGCGGACATCACTTTACAAGGCACACTCCCACACACACAGGATCCCCGGGCTTCTAAACCCTGACTTGCAGCAGGACCCAAACCAGAAACTTTTGCAGAGACTGCCAGAGCCCCTGCCTGCACCCCCGGAGATGCTGAGATGCAGCGGCTGCACCACAGCGCGCAGGCTCCGGGCAGAGCAGGCGCTGACTGCGCTCACACCGCAACCCCCACGCTGCCTGATGTCACACCACGGGGATTTGTTCTTTCAGGAGGTTCTACAAGTGCCTTAGGACTAGATTCCTGAAAGCAAACCCTCAGCCTTGCTGCTGGCTTTAGGCCCCACTGCAGCCACCCTCGGGGAAATGTTTCCTTCATGTTGACTCCTGGAGCAATGCCCAACAACAAGGCAACATTCCCTGTATTTTAACTGTCTGGTAAATACTTCAAATGCTTCTGGCTCACAGTTCAAGCATTTGAACCAGCCTCGGCCCAGGGTAACAAGCTACCCCAGTGTATAAAGAGTAATGGTTTATGCCTTTCTATCTGAGCACACAAGAGAACAGTAGCAGAGTGTCACCATTCTTAGTTAATTTGGCACTTCAAGCAAGAACGGGGCTTTTATCTCTTCCTTTTCCTTACAACATGGTGAGACAAACATTCGGTATCAATAACTAACTAAGCTGGCTACAGAGGACAAGCAAATAACTGCAGACGGTTGTTTGGTAAGTGATGAGCCGTTTTGGGCTCGATCACCACCTGTAGGCAAGCTTTGATTTAGACATGAGATCATGGAAGAGAGTCAGACACAAAGCAGCACCTCTTCTCTTCAGGTACCTGGGACAGCAAACCCAACCCCTGCAAGCTGCGGTGGGGAACGGGGCAGAGGCAATCACTCCAGTGCTGTTCCTTCTTCTACCCAAATTCTATCTGTTCTTTGCACATGTGCTCTTCCCTATTCCCACCCGAGCATGCAGACTGCACGGCATGATGACATCGACAGTGCAAAGGCTGCTTCAAATAAGCAGTTGCATGTTACCTTCCCCTAAGAAGGAACTGAGCAGAGGGTCTTTCTCACCTGTGCGTGCATGTGAGCACACGCACAGAGCACCAGCCTGAGAAGCATTTCCTTGGGGCAAGAGATTTAGTTAGTGACAGCAACACAACAGCTTTGCTCTCATTCACAAAGCCAGGTGAAAGTAGAGGAAAATGGCTTGAACCATAACCTGCTGAATGTGTTCAGCGTGGGGGATTTGATTCCGCTTCAGGGAAGTGCAGCCAGGCTGAGGGGCTGCCTGGAAGGAGCCTCAGTGTGTCAGCCCCGCACAGCAGGGCTGTGTATGGAGCTGCCTCCTGTCTCTGGAGGGCTGAACCTAAACACAGATGCTTCCAAATTCCAGACTGCAGCCCAGGACCTCGTTGGCCTGACAGCTCACTTCACCTTTAAGTGAACCTTTAAATGTCAGGCAGCTGCTAAGCCGAAGGAGAGCGGAGCTGTGAGCTGCACCAGCACAGCAGCAGGGGAAGTCAGGGAGGTGACGGTCGGCTTTCACTGCCACTGTCGCCAGTCCAGCGGGAGCAGCAGGAGCGCCTGAAACAGCCAGGTTTAAGCAGGGGTTGATTCGGACTCTCTTACCAAACCCAGTAGCCACTAGATGGCAAACTCACAGCCCAAACCCAACTGACCGCCGCAGACTCCGCGGGCTCTGAAATCCGGGGTGCCAAAAGCCAGCGAGAAGGCAGGGACGCGGGGCTGGCACACACCAGACACCACTGGTGCCTTCACACGTTTGGTTTCTCTGTGAGTTTCTGTCCCACCACTGAACTGCACCAAGATGAGCCGTAAACGTTGTGCTGCCGACTGTGTAAACCAGCTCCTGGTGTTAATGTGCAGTTCCAAACATCCCAGGCACAGCTATGGCAGAAGGGACAAAACAAGATTCCAACACATCCACTAAAAACATATTGCTTAAGCCAGAAAAAAACCTGCAGCCTGCAAATAACATGGCTAAAGGAGCCCAGATTGCAGATGATGTATTATTCATTGCTAACATCACTGTAAGCCTCCAGCCAATCTCGTTTTTTCAGTTCTGGCTGCAGGAAAGGTGGGGGCACTATGTAAATCAGCAGTATCTTGCAAATGACTCTTACATATTAGCTGCTGTGGCTCTGAAAAGAAATGAAGTGCACGGTAGCCAAAGCTCTACACGAGCCATCATCTTTGTCTAGCAAAGTGGCCATTTGTATTTTAGCTCAGCCTGTTATTGTCCTGAATCTGTTCTTGAGCAAAGATCAAAGGCGGGCTGGGTAAAGCAGTCCTCACTCATAACACGCTGATAACTTTTCTAAGCAGGAGTCCTTTCCAGGAGCTGGAGTCACAGCCATGGGCACTGCTACGTGCAGGGGTTCTACAAAACCTCAGGGTCACACTGAGCCAAAATTTCAGCCAAGATGCCGAGGGTGGCTGCCTGTCCCACATCCAGAGAGGGATGGCCAAAACCGCTGTGCACCTGTAGGGGTACAAGGGCAGCAGTGCTGTGGTGGTTTTACAGAAAGCTCTAAACTTCTCCGTTGGCTACAAGGCAAAACATTCCTTGCTTCGAGAATAATAGAAAATAGACTGGGTTTTATTTAATGCCCAAATGTAAAACTCAGCAGTGGGTTTACCATGCTGCTGCACAGGGCAGGACAAACTCTGAGGCACTTCCCTTGTATGACTGGAACACAGAGCTCATCAAAACAACTTTCATTTTCACTCCAATTTCAGAAGTTCATTTTCCCCAGTAGTAGGGTTGTTTGTGCACTCAAAGTAGCAGCAGTGCTGTGTACCCAGGCTCCAATACTCCTTTCAACCATAATTACCTCAGGAATGTCAGGAAAGAATAAACTTACAATCCTGCAAGCATTACTGAAAATACTTTCCTCACCTGATGATGCTATTTCATGCCCCTTGCAAATTCAGCCTACATATATAAACAGAGTGAATCCTACTGAACCCTGGGTTTGAATGTGCAAAGCCTTTCACCACAAGAACTCGTTTCCCAGATTACAGTTTCATACAATTTACCAACACACTGTGAACCATCAGTGCTGAATTACAGTAACTCCACTCAATCGGGGGATCACCAAAGTCAGGGTGTACCTTGCTCATGACACACAATAACCATCTGCTCCTTGCAACTGTGAACCTCAGCTCCAGAAAAAGATATTTTCATTGATCCCCTTTCCAAGAATCCAAACTGAGGTGCTCAGAGATCCGTTCATATGGCTCATCCATCTACACCGTCTCTTCTCTGCCTTGTTCACTACCATGGATTTACACTGGACACGTTTCTCCTAAAAGGGTGCTTTGCACCTTTAACCAACAACACACTGCTCCCTTTGGCTGTCCTGGTTCTGCTGTTTCCCTGTTTGCACCCACTCCTTTAAATTGTTGACACATGTCATGAGCGTGTCCGTTATGACCAACACATTTGATCAGTATGTTGTGAATCTGAGCACTGCACTTGCCCATTTAATGAGCAATATTTTAGACATTTTCCAAACTTCCTGTCACCAGCATTAGCTAACACACGAGCGATCCAGAGAGACCCTTTTGTTCTGAGCAGCTGTGCTGTAAAACAGGCTGAGTATCTCTGTGGCCACAAACTGCTCTCCAAGGTCTCCCCATCCCCAGTCTGCCATATGTTGCCCCTATATTTTGTACAAACTCTTTCATTTCCTCTCTGTGCTGTTGCATTTCAGCAGGTTTCACTACAGCACACACCGGTGTCCCTCAGCCCAGCTGTTCGTGGTGCTCTGTGCTCTGCTCTGCTCTGCTCTGCAAAGGGCACAGCTTTTCAGTGGAGATCCTTACAGGGTCTGGCACGAAACCCTCGTTTTTAGGTTTCTCAGCCTTGCACCTCTTCTACTTTTAAGAAACACTTCTGTGAGCCTTGGAGCCCACTCCACTGGAGCACTGTGAGCACTGGAGTGTCACATCCACAGCGGTCCATAGCAAAGACAGTGCTGGGTGTTGTACTGCAATGGGGCTATCTCAGGTCACAATCAGAAACTCAAGCAGATTTAGACTCCAGGAGACACAGCTACACTAAGGCAGGGAGCTCAGTTGAAAAGTCCTTGCGACCACAGGGGCTTCCACCCCCTCCTGCTGAGTAACAGCACATTTTCCATTTCTCTGAACAATCTTACTGAGCTGCAAACATCAGCAGCAGTAAATTCTGCTCTCTTTTGGGAAGGAGCCAAAGCTGCCAATGTAAAGCACAGGATGTGATTTCCTGCCCCTCCTGGAAAAGGAAGCTACAGTCCAAAAGGTAGAGAAAGAACTATTAATCCAAGAACAACCATTTTAATGTTGATGATCACATGATGCAGCTGCAGAAATACCAATTCAATTCAAACAGAACTTGTAATGTGCTAAACATGCAGGATTTGTGATACAGAAAAGGAGACACCAGATCCGGGTGCTAAGAAGAGGAATTACTGTTCACAGGCCCTCGAGGAAAGATGCCCCCAGGACCACTGCTTTTCTGACAGAACTCTTTAATCAAGAAAATACTAGAAAGCCAGGAAAAACTAATGGCAGATTCTCTACAGAGTCTCCTACAGCTCTACTTTCTACTGTATCTATGAGCCGATTAGCAGCAAGGTGCTGTGCTCCTCGGGAAAGGGGCAGCTTACGGAGTGAAAAGAAAACCAATGTACAACCCCAGCAGGTTTACTTTTGCACAGGCTTTAAAAAGAGATGGAGAAATAAGCAGTGCTATTGAGTTGGTGCAGAGATGGCCTGTACAATTCCAGTAGCTATTGCCTGCTTAAGCACAATGGAATAGGATGAATAGAAGCACTAATGTGGCTGACTCACCCTCATTACCCAACAGCCTAAAATGGGGGGGTCTTCTGAGGAGATCAGAAAATGTATTTTCAGATGTCTGAAGGTGTGAGTTTGTACGGATTATGCAGCTCAAGCCGCAAGTGCCCATTATTTTCTATCTGTATGACTGTAAGAACTCTCCCGTGTACAACTACTTGGTTTTCAGGGTGTCTGCAACCATTTGCAAAAGACTGACAGACATGTGTGCACAGACACACTCCCTGTGCTGTCAGGGGGACTTGCTTTCTGTTCTTTCTCACTAGTTTTCCTCAGCCTAAAATAAAAGAATGTTACGTGCAAGAAAACATAACACAAGAGTGTTTATTTGCCTATGAACACCATAACCTTCATAGATCGATATTAAAACCCTTCACACTTATTTTCAGTGCCTAGTTCAATTGAACTTAGCAATTCCAGTGTATCTTGAGAGAGTGCTGAACAGCTGCAAACTAGCCAAGGGATCACATTCCCACAGATGGTATTAGAGTCCAAAACCCTTCATGTTTGACTGTGGGATATGTACAGGTCAAATGAGAAGTTCCACTGTCTGGGAACAAAGTTTCGCAGTCCTTGCAGGCAGTGTTACTGGGTTTACACTTGTTTGATTTAACACCGCTCTCTTGCAAAGGGCGCCGTTACAGAGGTTTTCTGCAGAGGTAACTCAAGGCCAGCTGGCTCCACCACAGCCCATCTTCTCTGTAAGTTCTGGTACGTCCCAGCTTGTGGCTTCTCCTTGATGGGCTAAACGTAAGGTCTGGCGGTGTTTTCAGCACTAGTCTGACAGGTGTCCAGAGAAACGCATCGGGCTACACAGTGGTCGAAGGACACGGTTAGGAGCTGGGGCCTGGAAACTCCAGCATTGTTCATTGTGCTTTGCCAGATTTCCTACCCTCATTTACAATCTGCCAGAGACACACAGTGAGTTTCCCGGTTTGGGAAGGAGGAGGATGAACACGACTGGCTCTGGCAGGCATTAGCTGCCGTGGCCTGCATTCGGTGTCCCACAGAAGGGAAGACTGTCAGCCCTGCCACCATCACCCCTGCAGCTGCCTCCAGCTTGCAGCTCGTGCTGTGAGCGGCCAGCCCAAGGATGGCCAGTGGCAGCAGAGTTTGCCCATGGAAAGGCAAATGAGGACAAACACAGCAGCTTGCTCTTGGTTGTAATCAGCAGCACCAGAAATGATGTTATTGTGTCCAGAAAGACCAAAAAGCAGGGAAACAGGCAATTATGCTTTGGAGACAAAATGACTGTTTGCATGTACACACGAGAGTAAAGGAGAAAGAGCAGGATAAGGGGGAGAAGAACTGAGGGGAGCACCAGGCAATTTCTCCACAGACAGAGCAGGGGACCACCATCTTGTGCTGGCCTGTCCTGGACACCTGCAGTCCAGAGCCCACGTGAAGTGGATTCCCACTCAGGGCTCTCCCCAGGATGCAGAAAGACAGGAATTATCTAATCACATCTGTATAGAATATATCTGCACTGCAGTAAAATGGGCAACCTCAGAGTTTTCCAGCGGTACTCAGAGCATCTTTCTTCATGTGAGCTCCCAGAATTAATCACCAGCCTAAGAATTTGGCTTCCTATCCCTTTCCCCAGCTGACAGGAATTGATGGCACCAACTGCCATCACCATGAGAAATAAGTGATTCCTTCACTAGCATGGCAGACATATGCCAGCCAGGAAGAGAAGATCTGATCATCAGACTTGCTTGTTTTGGCTTTTCAATGCACAAAAGGCTGTTTTTCTCAGAATTAGGGTGACTGCGACAATCTGTTTTTAGACAGAGTTAGAACCACAAGATAAAAGAGGCAGAAATCTTCTCATCTGCATATTTATCATCAAAATGCAGCAACTGCATAATTTAAGCTTAGTGTTAAAAATATTGTATGTATATTTTAAGGTTTTCCTACTCAGGTGAAAAGGAGACATGCTTTCACTAAGGAGGTTAATTATTTCCTAATGGTGTGAAAACAACAGAAAAAAAGGAATCAAAAGGAATTTTCTTACCCTTCCCCCTACCCTGAGGCACGACAGAGGTATCTCTGTCCATATCCTTCTCAGACACACAGAGAGCTGACTCAGTGGAGCAGAGACATGTACTGACAACTGGGTCCCACTGAGCCCCACGAGGGTCTGGGCACTGGCACAAAGGTGCAGGTTACTGGAGATTTGTAGAGAGAGCAGAGCACTCTGTGAGCTCATGAAACCCTGCAGCTGAGGAAGGAAGTGCTCCCACAGCCAGGGCAGCACTAACCGCCTGCAGGGCTCTGCCATGGGCCAGGAGGGTCCCACGGGGCTGCCCAGCCGGGTGAGCACTGCCCAGCCTCCTGCAGCACCCAGACACCGGCAGTGCCTCCCCTGCAGGCCTGGGCAGGGCACAGAGAAGTCAGCCTGCCCTGCACCACCCTCCCCACTCCATCCCCCTCACCCTCGGGGGAGGACTGGGGTGCTGCTCAGTAGGCTGACTGTGGGGAAGGCTGAGCTGAGCACAGGCTGCCCCTGTGGCACTGCCCGGTACCGTGGGGGTCTCCTCCTCACTGCTCCCTGTCTCTGGGTACACCTGCAGTCTCTGCACAGCTGCAGCAACAGGCTGGCTGTGCACGAGATCCAGCTTCTTAGCAGGAGGACTTCTTCACCCAGAGGTACCCTGGTCCATCATCTTTCCTACTGGCTGCCCCCTTATTAGAGACAGCTCTTCTGTGAGCCCTGCTGCTGTCCATGCAGACAGGACCTCACTTTCACACTAGGAAGCATCTTTCCCTCTGCAGCACTGTCCAGAAACCCCGTGGCACGATTAGTCACTGCTCAGAAATGTCTCTGGGAGCTTGGCAGCCCCTCCAGCCCCGCAGAGCGGGCTGGCCAGCCCGGCCATCTGCTGCTCCCGCAGCTGACACAGCTTTCCCATGCTCTCTGCTGGCTGCCTTTGCGTCCTCACATGGCCACACCATCCACTCTGCTCTGACAGCCTCATCCCTCAGATCCCAGTCCCTGGAACACCTGATATGCACATGTGCTTCTGTTTAAAGAGACAAGTTGGAAGGGCAGTGTATGACAACACACCACAATCTGAAGACAGCCAATCAAACCAATAAATCCCCCCTCGCTCCCCAACAGCTGTAGCCCAATTAAACTCAACAGTTCACAGGTGTTCATGTAATGACTTTAACACAAAAAAGCACCGCTCCCTTTAGGGGCCTTTAAAAAAATTTAGAGCTCTTTAAATTTTATATACCAACAACATCAAACTAAAGTAGGAAATAATAAAGAAGGAAAGGAGATAGAGCAAAGAAAATACATACAATGTCAGCATCAGCAACAGCCTAATTAAACAATAGCCAACAGGAAAATGCACGTTCTGCTCGCCCAGGCACGGTCCTTGTGGAGCTGTGTGCTGGGTGCAGAAGCGGTGTCTGTACATCCCTTGCAGCATGGCTGCACCAGCCCCACTGCCCTCGTGCAGCCCCTGTGCCCCCACAGCAGCGCTGGCACTGCACTGCCAGCAGCACAGCCGGGCCTGCTCTCCAGAGCTCTGCTCCCTGCCGGGCTGCAGGGCAGCACAGTGTGCCTCTGGCAGGGAGCCTGGCCGTGCAGCACACGGCTCTGCAGGACCCTGGGGCAGCTGACACCCTGGCTGGCCATGTGTGTGCTGTGTGCCCACAGCAGGCCTTGCTGGTGCCTCCTTGTTCTTGGGTTTCCTTACACCTGGCGGCAGTTCTGGACACAGCCTCGTTATTTGGTTTTGCAGCTTTCCTGATGACTGCAGGTGCTCCCTCTCCTCCCTCACCTTCATCCCCCTCGTTCCCACAGACCTGCAGGCATGAGCCCCCAGCAATGTCAGGATCACAGTGAGGAGCTGCCACGTCTACTCAGTGCAGGAGGGATGAGGAGCCAGGAATCGCTATTCTGGCTGGAGAACAACAGACACTTCTGGGACCCTGCAGGGCCCTGAAGAGGCAAAGAGTCTGCAGTGCCTCAACCTTGGGAGAAACCCAGTCTGGGGCTTGTTACTGTCCTTGCTTTGATTATGTGTTTGTAGGCCCTGACTTTCCCATGGTGCAATACTGAAGCCAAAGTGCATCTCAAGCTCCTGCTTTGAAGCAATCCTGGCTTCACCTCTTCATTCTTATATAGAAACATGAAGTGTTCTCACGAAAAATTTGTGTCCAAAAAAACGTTTTTAAGAGGGGCCGTGAAAAGATGCTGCTCTGTTAGAGGTCAGAGTGTTCTGGGAGGGGAATCAGTTTCACTCCACCTTACAAATGAGACCCTAAGAAACCGAAATATGTTGAGGCTGCAAAAATCAAGTTACAGTGCCAGAACAGTGCAGCAGAATGCTTTTCCAGAGTCCTTAAACAGGGAAAAGACCATGCTGTTGGGCCTGTGAAGGCAGGAGTTTGCACAGGAGCAAACTGGCAGCCATCCTCTGTCCTCTGCAGAATGAGAGGTCCCTGCAAAGGGCACATTCCTCAGGCAATGTGGAGGCCTCACTTGTGCACCTACAGCACCTCACACACTGGGCCCAACCTGGCACATTCCCCTAGGAATTACTGTAATATAAATAGTAAATAAGTATGAATAATTATGTGAGGATGATAACCAGTGATTTAGCTGTGAAAAGGCCCCAGGATGCAAGTGCTAATCTCCTGAGATACTTAGCCATCCTTTCAAGATGCATGAAGATATATAAGTAGGCTAATTACAAAGGAAACTGTCTCCTGTATATAAATCTCATCTAAATTCAGAAGTGATGCAAAAAACAAACTGAGAAGATACCCAGGAAAAGTTCAATCATGTTGCTGGGAAAGGTTAGTTTTTAGATATTTTTTTTAAGATAACCCAGAAGATCCTTAAATACAAAAATAGTTAAACCTTAAATAGCAACTGCAAGTGTCTTACCAGAAAGGTACTCCAAAATGAATAGAACTATTGAACTGAGGAAGCATCATGGCAAAAAACACAATTTCATTTTCTTAGTTTAGTCTCAATTTATAATTCACACAAGTAGCTTAAACACGTCGATTTGAGATCAAAACAGAACTGCAGGTTACATAGCATCTGTTCTATAGGAGGGTGCTGTGTGCACTGAGATAATTTTAGATGAATGTGTTATAAACAAGATCTGTGGAACATTGCAGAGTAGCAAGTTTTGAGAGAGAAAAACATACAGTTTAAATGCATAAATTGTTTAGAATGTTTAGCATGTGGTTGTAAAGCGATCAACTAAGTGATCTGTTTTCCAGAGTGGGACAGCTTGTGCAGATGAAACAGCAGCTTCCTCTGTATTCAGTGTAAGAGCCGTTCAACAATCAGAAAAACAGCCTCTTACTCTGCAAACTTGGTGATCAGAAAGCCAGAACTATCAGCCACTGCTTTTGCTCTTTCCCAACACCTCCCCAACCTGTGTATCTAGAAATGTAAATTAGATGAACATTGCATATTTCTTTCTAGTTCTTTTTTCTCCTATGGGAAAAAGAACATGTGTATGTGTAACACAGGAATTTCTGACAATCAATCATCAATTCATGGATCCAAAATATTCTGCATTACAACACCTTTCATCAAAACTAAAAACAAGTTCATGATAGTGATGTGGTTTGGGTCAGAAAAAGGCATTTCATATGTGAATATAAATGACAATGCATGAAAAAGTTTCTCCTTTTAGAAAAAAAAATTATGAGATTTAAAAAGCTAGTGTGAAACACCACACAAAACAGAAGACAAAATCAGTTCAGTTGGTTGATAAGCCTTGTCAGGCTGCAGGGGAACGTTTGCCTGAGAGGTTTCCTCCTGTGTAGGTTATTTATGGCTTGCTCTCTAGCCTGACTGCAGCACTGACACCCTGCAAAGAATCGGAGGCAGGGGGAAAGCAGCTCCCTCAGAGACACAAACCTTCAGGCATCTCTTAGCAAGCCACCAGCACAAGGCACTGCGGGAGCTGGGGAGCAGCTCCACGGTCACAGGGGTTGCTGCCACAGCCCCATCCTGCGGGAGCAGCTCGCAGAGGGGCTGGCTCAGCTCCACACCAGCATTCAGGGGATCACCCTGCCGGCCTGCCGAGGTCTGAGGCACCGCACGAGTTCTTGCCTGGGTGAAAGCTGTGCTGAACTTCAACATTTGCCATCATCTAGAGCAGCTGTCTGCAGGTTGGCTGCAGCCACCACTGGCTCAGAGGGCAGGCTGTGGTGGGGGCGAGGTGCCCATCTGCTGTCTGCACCGGCTGCTCGCAGGGCACGCGGTGACCTCCTCCCGCCCCTCTCCAGACACCAGCCACTTCCAAGCACTCATCTGCTGGCATATTGAGCCAATGCACTGTCACTCCCAAAGTTTATATTTAAGTAAGCCCTTCTGTTGAACTCAGATTAAATATAGCCCTGTTGAATCTGATACCATGAGAGAACCAGGGCTGGAGGTGAGAGAGAGAATGAGGAGGAGATCACAACTGAACGAATACAAAGTTAACACATGGCTGCACATCTGACTCTGGCACACACTGGCTGTTTCTTTTCGGCTCAACTGTAGTATTAGTTGCAGTGGGGTCATCCTCACATATCCCTCTGCTTCATGTCTCTTGCTAGGCAGACACACACAAATCTTCAAATTTTACAGACAGAATGAAAATTCAGACAAACATTTGTCTCCTTGACCTGTCAGCACTTACAGCAGTGCCCGACTGTCAGAGGCATGAGAGGGCAAGTCAGAACCTCTGCAGAGGGGGGTACCTCAGGACTAATTTTGGACTCTACTGACAACAATAACAATCAGCTCTTAGCTAATGTCACAGATCAACAACAAAGCCTGCAGCAGCTAGTGCTGCAATTCCAGCCAGGGGACTGTTTTGGGCTCTCTCCTGATGTGGATGGCCCTGCCAGCCAGATTTCAAACACTGCTTGAAATCTGGATGGGGAGAGTGGCCTGGGTGGCTGGACCTGACAAAGGACCAGAATTCAATGTTAGCAAAAATGTAATTAAGGAGCCCAGGTATTAAAGAGAAAAAAAGACCAGAAAGTGTGACCATAGGAGTGAGGGAGGAAAGCTGTAGCATTCAGCTAAGAAAGTTCACAAGAAGTAACATAATAAAGCTAACAACCAGATCCTCAGACCTTTGGGACTCAGGTGTTCAAATCCAGTGGGTTGTGTCCTTAGTGCATAAAACTTTTCATCAGGCTTCAGGATGAGCATCATCTAGCAGCAGACCAGATTTCATCCAAGTCAGTCAGCCACAAAAAGCCTCATCAGTCATCACATGATAACCCTGATTGAACAATCTCTATATGTTTAAGATACCAGTCCCATTAGTTGCACTCTAAGGAACCAAGCCAAATTGTTCTTATTTCTGTCCCAGTATCCTAAAAGCTAATCCTAAAAGTTAGTGCCGACCTCCTTTGCTCTCACTGACTGACTTCCTTTATGGCTGCTCGTTGTATTTGACATCTTTGAAATCCACTGTGCTCAGTTCCAGACTGGGCCAGGAGCAGCACAGGGAAAAGCATCTGGAACCAGCTGGGCTGGCAAGAGTTAAAGCTGCTGGGAGTGCTGGTGACTGTGGACTGTCTCCAGCACCAATAAAACACTGTGTGCAAACATACAGTAGGCAAGCCCTGCTTTGTCTTGCTGCAATCTCTTCAATTATTTTTTGTGTTGTGTATTTTACAAAGGATAAATCAGGGAACATTTCAAGAAATGTTTTCTCATTCTAAAACTTATCAAAATATTGCTGACACTGATCCATGGCTGGGAATGTCATTCCTGAATAAACATGATGTCATTCTCATTCCATTCATACTTCTCCTGGACAGCTGCTGTCAGCCTCAGTGAAGAAAAATGCCACCTCACGGGTGACAGCTGCCACTTGAGGTACTTTGTATATCAGCCTCCATAGGAGAAAAAAAAAAAAGAGTCAGTCATGCACATGCTATTTAAAGTCTGTTGCATCTTGATGAGAAATGCAAAAGTTAATATGGGGCAGGTTGCTCTGTGTCAAAACTCTGGACAATGAAGAATAAGGAACTTTTGTGGTCTCACCTTCCTAAGAAGCAAGGCTCAGGCAAGGCCCTTACTCCTGTGCTGTACTGGCTTTAAAAATAAATTCATATTCCTATCAATGGTACCGCAACAAAACAAATGAAATAATAACAGTAATCCAGAATGGTTTGGGTTGGAAGGGACCTTAAAAACCATCTCATTCCACCCCCTGCCATGAGCAGGCACACCTTCCACTAGGCCAGGTTGCTCCAAGTCCCGTCCAGCACTTGCAGGGACGGGACAGCCACAACTTCAGTTACAGTACTGGAACTTCTTGCTTTTTCCAATACCCCAATCCCACTTGCAATTTGTTGGCACCCAGCTCTCCTGCAATTGCTCTAGGAATTGTTCTGGGCTGGGGCAGCTCTCCAGTTGCTTTCCAAGCATGGAGACAGACAATCCCTGTCCCAAAGAACAGCCCGGACTAAATCTGTTTTCTGTTCCTCCTGGCCTCCAACTTGCACTGCTGCTTCAGTGTCAAAGGGGCAGATGTATAATCTGGGAAGCTTTCCAGATGCATCTTGAGCAAAGCAAAGCATTGTGAATCACTGGTACTAAGCAGGATTTTTCCATCTGTCACAGTACCACTGGCAGCACTCACCATGCACTCACAGTACACACAGGATGACAAGCACCTCATGGAGGGGACACCAGTGTTCACCAGAGCCAGATTCTCAAAGAACAAATAAATAAGTTATCTTTCCTTGCACGCTGTGGTGTTTCATCACGCAGACTGTGCCCCAGCAGCACTACTCTGCCCCCAAAAACAATGGCAACAAGCCCATGCTGGGCATGAGCTCCTTTGTAGCCATAAATGTTGCATTAATAAGTTTCTTTCTAGTACTGGGCCATCACTTTAACTTTTATTACTTCTCCTGTCCCATAAATGCTCTCAGGTGCTCTTCCAAGGAGTCTGAGCAGATTGCCAAACAGAGGAGAAGAATGACAATGACATGGCCTCTGGCTCTCCCCTGAAACAGCGGCTTTTCTGTCATCCCCTGGAAATGCTCCAGTTTCTTTACAGCTCTGGAAACGTGGCTCAAGCAAGGTTGCCAACACATGTTCCTCTGTGTCAGACATGACTCTGATTCTGGAGCCTGTGAGGAGCCTGTCAGCTATCATTCTGCCAGGAATACCCCAGCCCTGGCTCCTCTGCTTTCAAATTCAGTCCTTGTTGGGTTGAGTAAGAGGAGCTGACAGGTATCTGAAAAAACAATAGCAGCTCTTGCTTTAATTTGCATGCCCAGCATTGAAATCCTTTGTCACTAATTCAAGCGGGCAGTGGATAAAAACTAAGTAAAATATAATGATGCAATTCACATAAATGCATGAAGAAAGCATCTCTGCACCTAACTTCCCCCTGGCCAATGTTCTGGTGCAGATTTGTTGTGTCAAAGCATCAGAAATTAAGTGGCTATTCGGCATGCTGGAGTCCCCTGATCAAAATGAGGTTTACTGAGTCTCCTGACAAGCTGTCCAGCTCTCCTGATTTCAGGGGAGTGGCACATTAATAATGCTTTCTTTAACCTGCTCTCCCCCAACACCTGAGCACCGCTGACCCTGCTGGGCCTGGCTCCAGCCCTGCCCCACACCAGGCTGCTCTGGCATTTGAAAAGGAGAAAGAAAACCTCCACGCGGGTTTTATTGTATGCTGGCTCTGCCCAGCTGTTTTGACACAGGGTTCCTCTGCTCCTGGCACAGCTGTTCCCGACAGCCCTGTTCCCCCTCCGTGCCCCTTCCAGGACCACCAGCCCCTCACAGCACCAGGCAGGAGGGAAATAAGCAGCTCCAGCACCTTGCCATGAAAGGCAGAGCAGTCACTGACACAGGATGTTCACAACACTTTGTTTCATCAGCACTGGAGTACAGCTGAACTCTGTTGCATGTAAAAGCCCTCCCTGCCCACAGCCCTGCTCCTGCTGCCTCTCTGGCACCACAGATCTCCATGGTCAGGTGTGACACACATCAAACCCCACTGTCCCGGTCAATAAAGGGTCACGTCCCTGCCAGCCTGTGTTCCAGGAGCCTGGGCTGCCCCAGCCAGGCCCCCATGGCTCCACCTGAGCCCCCTCCTGAGGGGAAACGGCTCTGATCAACAAGCACCCCCCACCTCCGGCCAGTCTGCCCTTCAGCCTTACCTGGTGTTGTCTTCTGGGTGATGTTTCCTCACGTGGTGCCCACAGGAGTCCTGGTGCTCCACAGAGTCCCCACAGCACTGTCTGCCCTTCCCTCCACGGTGATGGGCATTCGCCTCAGGGCACACCGGCGCCTCAGGGAGGTTCCCGCCATCTCTGCCCACCCTTCCCTCCATGGGGATGGGTGCTCATCTCAGGGCAGTCAGTTCCTTGGGGAGGTTCCTGCCATGGCCACCTGCCCTTCCTTCCATGGGGATGGGCGTTCCCCTCAGGGCACACACAGCACAGGGCTGGTGCCTCAGGGAGGTTCCCGCCATTAGCGCCCAGGCCTGGCCTCGCTGTGCTCAAGCAAATTCTGGGATTTCCTCCATTTCTGAGGATAAAATACTCCCTTGGCAGAGGCCACCAGCTCACTGAAAGCACCTTGCACCTGAGGAATGCCCCGGCTTCCTCCTGGTAGCCCCTCAGGTCCCCAGACTCTGTGGAACGCTGCCTCTCAGAACATGGCGGCCTCGTGCACCCGGCGGCCCCTCAGAAATGGCGCCAAAGGGGCGGCTGCGCAGCCACTGTGGGAGCCTGGGCGGGGAACGGCCCCTGCCCCGGGGCTGCTGACCCGCCTGTGTGAGCCAGGACCTGCCTGTGTGAGCCAGAACCTGCCTGTGTGAACCAGAACCTGCCTGTGCCCAGCCAGACCCTGCCTGTGTGAGCCAGAACCTGCCTGTGTGAGCCAGGACCTGCCTGTGTGAACCAGAACCTGCCTGTGTGAGCCAGGACCTGCCTGTGCCCAGCCAGAACCCTCCTGTGTGAGCCAGGACCTGCCTGTGCCCAGCCAGAACCCACCTGTGTGAGCCAGGACCTGCCTGTGCCCAGCCAGAACCTGCCTGCGTGAGACAGACCCTGCCTGTGTGAACCAGGACCTGCCTGTGTGAAACAGGACCTGCCTGTGTGAGACAGGACCTGCCTGTGTGAACCAGACCTGCCTGTGCCCAGCCAGAACCCGCCTGTCCGCACCCAGAGCCCCGTGGCACCTTCCCCAGGGAGGGCCGTGGGCAGGCTCAGCGGCCGTGGAGGAGCCGCTGCCCTCGCGGGGCCGGC
Source organism: Myiozetetes cayanensis (assembly GCF_022539395.1). NCBI lineage: Eukaryota > Metazoa > Chordata > Aves > Passeriformes > Tyrannidae > Myiozetetes > Myiozetetes cayanensis. Next base: position 9,611,209 of record NW_026087445.1, on the reverse strand, counting down.
GGGGCTGGAGGGGGCACAGGCGATGGAGGGTGGGAGCCCCAGGGATGTGGTGGGAGCCCCAGGGATGTGGTGGGAGGCAGAGGAGCTCCTGCCAGCGCTGGGCAAACCTCAGCACCGGGCTGTGCCCCAAGGGCTGTCCTGGCACCGAGTCCTGAGGAAGGGACAGGGCTCCCTCCAGCAGCCGAGCAGCACAGAGCCTGCAAACCTCAACAAAGGAAAGCTCTAGAAAGCAGTTAATTAGAGTTGCACTTCCCTTCGACGCAGACCACGGTCCTTTGTGAGCACAAAACGAAGCCTGAGCATTCCCACTGCTAATTATGAATAAGATGAGGAGCTCTTTGATATCACTGCTGTGGTTCAGTGCCATACAGTGCAGGAAACACCCTCATGAACCCAGCGGTTTGTCTGCTGCAGCCTCCTGGCTCCCCTGCTCTGGGCACTAACGCTGCGCAGACGGGAAACGCTGGAGCTTTTCTGCTGTGCCATCACACTGTCCTGGCAGTGAGTGTGTTACAGACCCTCCTTACACCCTCTGGTGAGGTTAACCAAGGGTACCACTGTGTACTTGCCCCCCGAAATCCCCCGTGAGAACACCAGGAGCAGCTGTAAGATGTTCTCGAGTCTGCTGGAGAGGTGACACTGCCCGTCTGTCCACAGACCACACCGGACTTGACCTTCCAAGCTCAGCTAATCACGGCCAGCTGCCACGAGACCCCAATATGAGGATCCCACTGGAGCAGTAAGGGAAGTGGAGAGTGATATCTGTGCAGGGGACGACTGTTTCAAACAGGGACAGAATCAGAAAGCAGAAAATTAGAGCTTCCACCAGAAAGTTCAAAGAACACGGGGGAAAAGCATGAAAAATAATTTTGACACTTTGAAGTAGATCTCAATTGTTCCATTAAACTGTATTTTTAATAAAAAATAACAATAACAGCATTCCAAATATCTATTTTATAAGCTTTACTAATGTATATTTTTTTAATACATGTCAGAAATTCTTACTTGAGGCAAATGCAATATTTATAGAAAGCAAGAGACTTCAAAACAGCTCCAGAGACTTTAAGCTCTCGATTTATTCACAGATTTAGAATAACTCAGGAATACAAAATGACAAAATGTACATTTTTTATATTGTTTACTAATGTATTGTCTCTTGTCCCTGATCCGTCATTTTCCTGACTGGAGGAAACACATTCAGCTTCTTCTCTCCCTTTAATGCTACACATTTCTGGAGGGAAATATTCCCATTTGGTGAAAATCTATCACAATTCTGTCTTGCAGAATATCACTGCCAGAGAATTATGTGAAGATCATTAATAAATACATTTTTGCAATGACAATCATTTCTTCTTTGGTCATGATTTGTATCTATTATTTGCCTCAGCCTCTCCAGTTCCCAGAGAAGCTGCTGGTGAGAGTGAGGAAGAGAAGAGGCAGGGGAGCTCCACATGAAGCCAGAAGGGAGCTTTGCCCGTGGCTGTAAAGGCAGTGAGGTACTGGGGTTAGTTAAGCCCCAGCTGGAGGTGCCACGGGGTGTGAAAAGATGCCCTCTCTGTGTGGGACAGACCCTTGCCTGGGTTCAGAAGCACTCCAAACAGGATGAAGGGAAAGCCCAGCAGAGCCTTGCAGCACGAGCTGAAGTTGGTTGTCCCAGGCTGTGGTGGAACAAAGTTGTGATATTTGATAACGAATCTCCATCAATGAGATTTCCAAGCCAAGACCACCTTTTCACTTGCTTCTCCCTTTTATATCCACACCATCTGAGTTTCAGAGTGAAAATAGCCTGATGTTCTAAAAAGTAATCTGGCCTCTGATTTTGGGGTGCAAATTTATTCCACGTACTTCACCATGTGCCTGCCAGAGGACACCGGGAAGCAAAGGAATTTGTGACCCACATACACAAATAACTGTATGTGTAGCACAGTACAGGTCTGGGCAGACACAGGGTTATTTTTCTTTTCCAAGTCCTGGACCAGAATTAGTCAAAAAGACACGCTACCCTGGCAAAAGATAAGTCCAGAGCTCTCCCAAGTGTACTGCTGATGAATCAACAGCAGGAGCACTCAGCCAGCTCCGGGCTGTGCTGGAGACACACAGTGAACAATGTACTGCTGCTCCTCAAACTGCAGCAGCAGGGATGTGCCATGAACGGTGTAACTGCTGAAAGATGAGCAGCACACACTTCCCTGGGTGGCTGCAGAGGGTTTCTGTTCTCGTTAGACTTTTCCTAATGTTTCCAACTTCTACCAAACTCTGAGATCTTTTTACTGTTATAAATAAGTGCCTTTAAAACTGATGCATTTGCAGTCACTTTTAGTCTCTAGGCCCCAAAAGAGTAACTCAGAGCACTAAACATCAACAACTTAAATGTAAGAATAAGTGCTGGGATCTTTGTCCCCTGCTATCTCAAGTTCAATCTACAAGTCCTCACACATTGCCTTGAGTCCAGCAGTTGGGCTTTAAGGAAAACCAGGAACTGTCCGACGGCGTGACAGAATCATGCTGGAGGGGTGGAGGAGACTGGTGAGTCAGCTTGTCACAGAAACATATTTAGAGTTTAACTGGCTGTAAAGCCCAACAAGGGCCGTGTGTTCTGGGGCACCCGGCCAAAACGTGCCCCGGAGCCTGGAGCTCTGTGTGACAGGAGCAGCTCTATGGTGCAGGCAAACGGGGCAATTTCACCGCCAGCACCCGGCACACCCGCTGGCCAGGTTGTTGGATTGTGTTTGTCCCGGCAGACACAAGCCCTGTGTGTGTCAGGAACGCCTCCCCTGTTCCCAGCTGCGGCAGGAGCAGGGCTGTCAGCAGGTCTGAGCCCAGCAGTGCACCAGGGCTGCAGGGAAGGGCTGCTCGTGCTCCGGACATGCTGGATGAGCAGGACCCGCCCTGGGCCACAGGAGCTCCTTTGCTCTCTGGTACTTTGTCTTAGCAGGACCTCACATTTTCACATCCTGCTCCAGCGCTCATTCACAAGGCTGACACGTATGGCTGTACCCTGTGTGGCCCCTGCTAATTCGTGACAACACCAGTGACTGACAGGAGCTGGCACCTTCCCCATCCACACACGCTCTGGGCCAGCACGAGCAGCAGATCTACGGTCGAGGAATCTCTGAAAGAAAACGCTGGAGCGAGTGCCTGTGGCTGCATCTTGCAGGCACTGTTCAAGAGACTTGGCTCTCGGGGTTGGAGTGTGATCCCCAGGGCGAGCTGATGTTAATATTAATGTACAAATATTAATGCTGCAGCAGGCACAGCGCCTGCTGCACGAGGCAAAGAGGAGAGTTTGTAGCAGCCAAGTCCCTGCAGCCCGCTAGTTCTCTGTGGGGCAGCAGCCTGGTCCTTCCAGATGTGCTGGATCAGCTCCACACAGCTGGACACTGCAGGGCTGGCAGCTCCTCCCAGCCAGACGTGTCACACAGCCCTGGGAGCATCTGTGTGAACTGCCCAGCTCACACTGCCCACTGGCCCTGCCACAGCCGGAGCACACCACGGCTCCTGCCCTCAGGAACGGCCTCTGGGAGCCACTGTCCCTGTGCCAGTCCCAGCTCTGCCACCGAGCCCTTGCCCAGCCCTGAAAGGGTCAGCACATAGCACCAACCACGGGTGTTTCTGTCAGGCGTGGGCTTAGCAGGACACACCCTAGAATCTCCACACCAGTTAAGAAGCTTCACTAAAGACAATATTGCTCAGCTGAAGGGTGCACCCACAGAAATCAAGGGCTTTTCACTATGTATTTAACACAAAGTTGCAGTTTTGGTGGATGCTGCGTTTAATTCTCATCCACACAGAAGTAACAGCTTTGCCAAAATTGCACATTTTCATATCCCAAACAGGAGTACTTTTGGGAAGGGAAAAGGCCATTGAGAGAGCAGGGATGCTGCACTGCAGCCCAGAGCTGTGGCTGCTGCCCTCCCTCCACAGTAACTCAGACAAACAAGGTCCTTTGGGGAGGTGGAGGCTGAAACACTCCCAGCCAGCAGCACTACCAGGGACACGTCACAACTCAAACCAAAGCCCTGTCCTGACACAGGGCTGGGAGTGCTTATGTTGGGGTGAGTTGTATTTCCAGTCACACTAAAGGTGCAGACAGAGATCAGCTGGGATGTGACAGAGCCATGCACTGGAAGTGTTAGTGGGGAAAAGAGGCTGAGCAAGAAAGGTGATATTTTTACAATTGTGTGTGTACAGACAATCAGTAATTAGACCTTGGAGTGTGTTATATATTAGTCTCTCTGGTGTCACTGTCTGCCCCAACAGACCAATGCTTCCTGCTCTTCCTCCCTTCCCACACAAAGCTGTTAAGTGACATCTACACAGGTGGGGAACAAATTTTGTTCCACCAACTTCTGACACATCAAACCTGACAAATATACAAGAGATGCAAGAGTAGCTAATGCTGTGTGCTCATTGCCTTTGTGCTACATCACCACTAAGGAGCATGTGGAGGGGGCCAGTCCAGAGCAAAACTATTGTTTGCAATTGCCTTTTCCTTTTGACATTTTCATTGTATGTTCTTTTAGGACTGTAAATCTCCTGCGATGTCTTTACAACACAGCTGTGAGGAGGCAACATCTAAGAGGCTGAGGAAGAAAATGTCCTGCCACCTGGGAGCAGCACTCTTCATCTCCCCAGCAACACTCAGGAGTCTTGGGCCGCTCTGGCTCTCTTCTCTTCCACTCTGATATTTTTCAGTCAATGCAGGCCTGATTCTTTTTTTGTTCTTTCCTGAATTGCAGGTAGCTTTGAAAAAACACGCATGAACCAGCCCTGCCAGGTGAAAAATAAAGGCTCCTGATTGCTATCATTATTATTATTGTACCACTAGACATTTTATTAACACTAAAGTGTGACATTTCCCTCCAAAGAAAGGCCTTCTCCTGCCCTTCTGCATGGCTACTTTATTGAATCCAAACTCCCTTTCCGAGGATCCTCACCTGTTTAAACGCTGCTGTGTTTCTAAAAGCAATTTAACCTTTCATCTTTTATGGATGGATCCTTTTTAAACAAAAATCCTATAGGGCCATTTTTCTCCTGGTCTCCCTGTGATCTCAGCGATATTACGCGATGTAGCTTTTGAAGCAGAAATGCCGAAACAGCAGCTCCACCACCTGCAGCTCGTGCAGCAGGAAGACGGGAAAGGCAACCTGGAAAAATCCCTTTTCAACATTTCTCTCACAAGCTCCTGGTAAGAATCCCCCAAACCGAGAATGTCTCATGCATAGAAATGAAGGGCAAGTGCTCAGGAGGGCGAGAACAGCCTGCAGATTCTGCCAGTGTAAAACCCCTCAGCTTGTTTTCCAGCCTCATCTTCTCCATACAGTGACGACTCAGGCACCACCCAGCTTTCATTATTTATTTTGGACAATGGCTGAGTGTTGTCCAAGGTAACACCAGCTCCTGGGATGGAGGAAGTCATTCTGAACACAGCCAGTGCCGAGAGGTGCAGTGCTCAGAGACAGAGCTGTTTCCAAGGCATTGTTGGATGATTTTACTGCTTGCTCACTGCATGGCTCACTGGGGACTCCTGGTTCAATAAAACAGCAGACAAACTACAGACACCGGGACGTATTTTCCTCTACTAAATCCTCTAATCCAAGTTCAGTCCAGAGCACTCAGAGAAATTCAGTCCCCCTCCTTGCCAACGCACGTTTCTCAGCCAGGCCCCTGTCTGGGATGGCAGCTCTGTCCTCACACCCAGCCCAGCTCCCCCTGGGCCCCCGGGCCAGGATGCACCCCAGGGAAACTGCCCTGGCACCACCACAGCAGGTCACCCCCACCTCAGCACGGGCACTGAGAGCTGCCCAGAGCCCCTGGGGGCTTTGGAAAGATGCCTGCAAAGCAGAGCCCTCCACAGAGCCCTCTGCTCCAGCACTGCCCCTGCAGACACCTCCTCTGCCCTCCCGGGGCTGCCAGGCAGCCTGTCCTGCTCCTTGCCCTCTCCCCTGCCCTGTCTCTCTGCACATCAGGGGCCAGTTTTCAGCTCTGGGGCTTTTGCTTCAGTAAAGCTGCTCTCAGTCACACCTGTGAACATCCTCCTGCTAGGGGAGATGTTCCTGAGCCTTTTCCCCTAAATGAAAGCCTGTGCAGTCTCACAGATGTGCCACCTCTAAGCTGTAGTTAAAATCTACATTTATCTGTAATTTACTTTATAAAACACGTTAATAAAAATAATTAAAGCCACATAGCCAGAGCATCCACCAGCCAAAGAGACATCATTAACATTCCCTGCACCTGAATAACAAGCAAGGAAAAACAACACAGGGATTTAGAGTTCAACTTGCAAAAGATAACACCATGCATTAGAAGCGAATGAGCCTCCCAATGGGAGCAGCACTGGAGAATGGAAAGAAAATAAAGTAGGGCAGTGTGCCAAATTCAGGAGGTTTTAAAAAAATAAGCAGCACAGCCATCACAAAAGAATCCCCATTTCAGCCCAGCATGGGAGGAAGTATGAACTGAAACCCAACGAGGATTTCCATGTTACTGTCTTAATTTGTAAAGGCTTTGAAAAATAACACAATGCTGAGCTGGTCTTTCTTTTTTGGGAAGAGGGGAGAGGGTCAAAGGGAACTGTATTGGTTATCAAATAATGACAGAAAAAGCTATTCTCTCTGGCTCTCCTAAACTCCCGAGTGACTTGAAGGGACACAAAACACATCCAAAGAACCTTCAGACGGGCAGGCAAAGCAAAGCCTGCACCTTTCCCCAGTGCTGCTCCTGAGCAGCCGTGCCTGGCTCTGGCTGTGCCATCCCCAGGGGGACAGGGACACATCTGACAGGGACAGAGCCCTTCCTGACACAGGGACACACCTGGCAGGGACAGCCCTTCCTCACAAAGCATGGCCAGCAGTGGCAGGACCAGAGCCTGTGAGTTCAGTGCCATCTGGGCACAGCCCACCCCCAAGGGCTCCCACCCTGCCGTTGCTGCTCCAGGCTGGGGCAGGGGGTGCCCCTCACACCCACGGGGACAGGACACAGAGCCCGCTTGTCCAGATCATAGGGGGATGCCATAGTCACCTCTAACTTTTCCTTTGCCTCCTGTTTTCAGGATTTCTGCTTTTTCCCATTCTTACTCTGACAATTTTAATTGTATAAACCCAGCTTTTCACCTTTTGTTGCTCCACGGATATAGGGGAAGGCGAAATGCAGGTAGAGCACCACAAAAGCAAAAGGCAGGTGAGCTTTGAAGGAAAAGGGATCTGGGAAAGGGACAAAAAGGAGCATAGAAATGGAGGGTTGATCTCTGTTGTACTCACAGCATGGAGTAAGCCAAGCAACAGCTACTGTACCTTAACTAGGCAACCGGTAGAAAATCAAAACTTCCCTGTGATCAATAGGATAATGGTGAGAGTTTGATTAGCCTTGGAAAAATTACAATAAGGAGAGAATTTTTTCTCTCCATGGGTTGGGTGATTTCCCTGTGAAAGTTTTTACAAGAATGAGGCTGCATATAATGCGTCTTGTTAACCCAAATTACATGCACTCGAGTTCCCTCTCTTTCCCCAAAGAAATCAGAGAAGAAATCAGGCGTGAAATGGCATGTGGGTGGGGCTGAGCCGAGCCAGCACCACTCTCGTAATTAAATGAGACTTGCTGAGCCCCCACTTCTCAGAGCCTTTCAGTTCTCTGGGCTCTGCTCAGTGCCCACAAACAGGGGCATGTGCAACTCGTGTCCAGAGTTTCCACGCTCTGTGCAGGACCATGGCTGTGGGGACAGGGGAACCTCCTGCCTTTCTCCAGCCCAGGGAATCCTCAGGCCTACCCTTGATGCTGCAGCCCCAGAGCAGAGCTGCCTGCTAGAAATGTGTCCTGCTTCCTTGTCAAACCCACTTTTTAGTGTCTCACCCAGACAGGGTTCCATCCCCGCACAGGAGAGCACTGCAGTGTGGGCATTGCAGCTTCAGTGAATGGTGCCCACAGCTGCCAACTGGTAATGCCACCAACTGCTCCCCGGCTGTGGAACAGCCATTTGTCCTGTCCAGGCTGACCCCACACTGGCCTTGAACCTTCGTGTGGCTCAGTGACACCGGGAGTTGAGACTGCAGGAGTTTTGCAGGAGGTCTGGTGGACCTGGCAGAGCCTCCTGGGAGCCTCTCCATTGCTGTGACACTCTGAACTTCCCTTTTTTCTCTTGTGCCACGAGGCTGAAAAAGCTGCTGTGGTCTGGGGGGAGGTGACCCCAGCGTGGCTGTTCAGACAAACGGGGGCATTTCCACGCCCAGGAGGTTCCTGCAGAGCAGAGGGGGCTGTGTCCTGTTCCTCACCCCAGCTGATGGAGCGGGCCCTGAGCCGAAAGGGGCCAGGGGACCCCATGGCAAGGTGGATGTTTGGTGATGAAAAAGGCTGTTGTGGCTCTTCCCTGGCCTCTGCTTTGCCACAGCTCTCCCTCTGGAGGTGTAGAGACCTGCCCCTGCTTCCAGGCTTGTGCTGCTGTGCCCTGGCCCCGGCTGTCCCGGGAGCCCAGCGTGTCCCCCTGGGCTCATGTCCCTGTTTTTGCTGCTGTGCTGGCTCCCTGCCTGCTGGGGCTCCCTGCTCCCCGGGCCTCCCTCCGCTGCCGGCTTTGTTTGTGGTGCCGCTGCCCCGGGGATGGAGGGAAGGCTGCGCCTGCAATAACAAGCGAGCCCTGGGGGAGAACCTGGGACAATGTGCTCGTGGCGCTCCCTCCTCGGGGAGCGGGGACAAAGCAGCCGGAGGCAAGCAGGTGGCACCGGGAGGGGCAGGTGGAGGCGAGGCAGAGGCACACAAAAGATGAAAAGAGGAGTGCAAGGAGAATACGAGGCTGCAAGAGATGCTCGGTCTGGGCCACGGGAGCGCCGGAGAAGGAGCCACATTTTAGGCCTTTGCAACAATAGGTTGTGAGGAGGTCTGGCTGAGAGAGGATCAGCTCTCCTCCTTGACTGGCAGCTGCTGAATGTGTCAGCAGCTCAAAAGGAGATGTTTTCAGTGCGTGCACCTCATGCTGCCTCTGCTGATCCGCTGCCTCAGGTCAGGTGTATTTTATACACCATAAAATAGCAGAATTTCCAGCAGCTCCTGAGAGTCTCCCCTCCTCGGCAGTCATCAAAATGCACTCCTCATTCACAGGCTCCTTCTGACACTGGGAATATCTCAACCCTTAGCAACAGGTGATGACAGGGCATGACATGTTGTATCAGTGTTTCACTCTCTGGAAGATTAAGATTGGATTTCTCCCACTTTTGCATTAATGTCCTGTGAGATGCTCAGGGCTCAGCTTGCAAGAAAAGTATTGTGTTTCCTACAAGCAGATGTGTGGCTGAGCTCTGCAACAACACAACTGATACCTTGGTAATCCTTTTATGTTATTTTTCTAGTTCAGACCTTTACTTGGGGCCAAGTTAATGCAGTGTTTTGACAGTCCAGATGCCACATCAAGAACACAGAAACTCATTTCTCACTCATGGCTCTGCATCAGTAGCAGAGATGGTCTTGTGGGAAACACAGGCAAAGATGGTTTTTTTAAAATCTATTGTGTGCAGTCGAGTTTAGTGCAGGCTGGAACCCGGGATGGATGGTTCTGTCTGGGGTAGGCTGGTGAGGAAACTTTCTGGCTCTGGCTGCAGCAGCCCTGCAAGGTGACACAGGGGTTCCCCTGCCAGCTCCACCTGCTCTGCCCGAGGCCAAGCCCTGTCTGGCTGGGGGCTCTCACTGGGGCTGGGGCTGTGGGTTGGGACCTTCTGGGTCAGCCATCACCTGCTGATGCACTTTGGCTGCTCCACAGAGCTGACCAGGGAGTCACCCAACAAACCCCAGGATCAGCTGTTGGAGACCAGTGCTTTTAGTCTTGACCTGTGTCCAAAAGCAGTAAAGGGAACAAGCAAAGGGGCTCTGATGTTGTTTAGGTATTTACTTTTTGCCCTTACTATATCCAGAAGTTCTCAGGAACTGTCAGGAGAGCTGAGCATCAGCTGAACTCCAGGTGCTGTGCCTCTGTAAGGCCAAAACAGGAGCTCTGGGAAAGGCTCTGTTCAGTAGTGGGAGAATCTGGAGACTCAGTGTTAATCCAAAGCAACTGCTGCAGCTGGGCCACATCAGCCCATTTCTGCAGTGGATGAAGTGGGGAGGGCAGGTTTGGCACGTGGGACCCGAGGGGGCAGGTTTGAGTGTTTCCTACCACGGGAGCATCCCCAGAGCTGTGACAGCCCTGCACACACACACTGCACTCCCTGCATCACCACCACATCCCCAGAACTGCCAGCCTGCCAGCCTCCCTAATGCACCCATTACCTGGATCATTACCACTGATCAGCTATGCAAATGCAAAAGAGTAACCAGTTATTAACAGAGGGCTCTTTTATTGTTTCTAAAAATAGGCCTGTGCAGCGAGACGTTTTCTTGTTCTCTGTGCACACATAAAGAGAAAGTGCAGAGCAATAAACGTTAGTATTTAAAACCACCCAACTTAAGAAGGGCACGTTCACTATAACTTGCCTCTTTATGGAGGAATAACAAAGGATCCCTAAGCTGCTATGGTTCTGCAGAGACTATAAAATGATTGTGAGTTTAACTGAATCTTTCCTGGGTTTGAAGGTATAAGATTAGTGTCTGTCGAGGGAATTGGCTTTGTTAATACTCCAGGTTCAGTCCAGCTGCATTTTCCTTGCGTTTTATGGCATCTGGTTTTGTCACTTTCAACAGTTCAGTAACTCAGCAAGATAAGAAACATACCCAAAATTAAAGTCTGTAAAATGAGAGATTTGGCTTACAGCTTCCTGTCCCAGGCTTTGTAGGGCTGGGGGCTCAGCCAGGCTCGTGCAGTGACACCTCTCCCTGTCAATTATTCACACGTAACAACAGAGCCACTGCTAAGGAAGGACAGTGGGTGAAGGCAGCCAGCTCACAGTAGCAAAGAGCAGCACATGGAATAGCCGGGGTTTGTCTCCTTCAGATTCCTGACAGGACGTTTGCAAGCGTGGAAGGGAAGGTGCAGCCCTGACACTCTCCCCTTGCCTGTGCTGGCTGTGCTCAGTTCCCCACACCCCTCCTTCACAGGCCTGTGCCTCCTCATCTGCAGGCACCAAATACATGACCTAGTGTCCCTCCCAGAAAAATGGAGACTCCCTTCAGTACCTTCCACCCTAAATTCCTCCAGTCTGTTGTGTGGGATGGATTTGGGTGTTCTCACACATCTTGCAAACCCTAAAAGGCCGTGCAGTAGTTTCTGGTTCCTCGGCTGGGTCAGGCAGCACCCAGAGGAGAGGCTGGAGGCACTCACACCCACCTACTCCCTGCCATTTGCTCCCAGCCTCCTGTGGGAAGTGCATTTTGCTCCACTTTGGCACTGTGCACTCAGGAACTGGGGAGCACTTTGCCCGAGTGGCGCTCCCATCCCTGCACCGGAGAGGCTGCGGTGGCAGCAGGAGGCAGCAGTGCTGCCCTGGCCTCTGCTCCAGCCAGCAGGCACAGCCAGAGAGGACACAAACACCTGCAGTCCTGCCAGAAACACATTCTTCCCTTTAATGCCTGGCATCACCCCCAGTTTAATTCTGGAATTAAAGTGGATTATATTTTAGGCAGATCCTGTGAAAGCAGCCCAGCTCTGGGGCTGTTCCGAGGCAGCTGACAATGATGGGACCCCCATGTGAGAGGCAGTGACACACCTTTCACTCCCAGCACTGATCCCCAGGAGCTGGAGCTGTCTTATGAGGAAAAAGTAATTCTACAAATAGCTGCCAATGTCTTTTCTGAGCCTCCTCATTTTGTGCAGGAACAGCCAGAAGGGACTCCGGAGAATCCTGTCAGTGCTGGTGGGTGCTGGTGAGCACAATCTATAATCTCCAGGACAAAACAGAGACACAGAAAGAGACTATGAACACAAAGCATGAGTAGGAACTGCCTGCACTCAGGGAGCTGAGGAGTAAAGGATCACAGAACAGAGCATTGTGCAGCTTTTATATTAATCTAACGTGGATTCCTGAATTCTGTAGGCACAACGGGGCAGAACTGGAAAAGACACACAGAGAAATGAAGGCCACAAATGCCTTCATTACGTTAAAAAGCCTCTCAGAGAGTGGGTGGTTGGGCTTGTTTCTGTAGCACCAGTGGCAGTGGCTGCAGTGTGACTTGTGCTGTCACCCAGTGTGCTGGGTGAGGTGTTGGGAGTCAGTGCCAATGGGTATGAAATGGAGAAAGTCTGGGTCTGCATTAACTGGAACTGACTGAACAGGATAGTAGGAACATCCATGCCTGATTTCTTTAAGCACAACATCAGCTCCAAAAGCCATCAGCAGCTGGCCAGGGCAGCAGCCCGTTACAAGGACTCTCCTAGAGCCCTGCCCAGATGAAAGTGAGCACTGCAGACAGTGCTGGAGGGAAGAGCCACTGTTCAAAGAGCAGTGCAAGCTCCTGGTATGAAACATCTCATCTCCCGAGTCCATGGGCAGCTCACACTTGTCTGCAGGCTGCTCAGAAACGGCCAGATCAGACAGGAACAAAAGGGGATGTAAAAGCTTTTGAGCTACTTCTGAGGGATCTGTGCATGTGAACTAACAAAGGCAAGTCCGTGGTCAGCAGGGTTAAATCCAGTAGAAAGTGTTCTGGGACCGACAGTGTGAAAAAGCTGGAACTGCTCATCTGGGATAATTACAAAAGCAAGGATGAAGTTTCATATGACCATTAACAAATTCTCAGATGCTCTGGGTTCAAGAGATGAGATGTCTCTGGGGACTTGGTCCAAGCAGTGATGCCTGTTCACCCTTTAATCTGTCTGTGGGTGAGAGACTGGCCTTTCAGAAATTGCTCTGCCCTACATTCCCAGAATCCTTTCCCAGACTTGGGCAAGGCTTGGCATCAGTTTCTTGCTCAGTCACAGCCTGCAAAGCCATATTACAGAGTATTTCTTTTGTTAGTCTTCATTTCCAAAGAAGGACTACAAAAAGTGACTGATGAAACTCATGGGACGGCTGTGGGAGTGCAGAAGAAAGAGTTGGTGACATGTAGTTTCTGTGGGCTGGAGAAAACCTGTGCACACTGATCCCATGTCTGCACTTCCACCTGCCAGGGTTAACAGATGGGCCACAGCTCTGTCTGGGGGCCAGTTGGGCAAGACCCTGCTCTGAACCTGCAGGAGGGTGTGGCCAGCTCAGGTGGAGCTCCGGAGTGCTGGGCACTGCCTGGCCACGTTGATCCACCCTGCGGGTCCTGCCACTCCCCAGTTCACCACCAGAGCTCAGCAGGCAGAGCTGGGAGAACAGAACAGCCCTCTGGGACTGCTCCCTGCAGTCCCCAAGGACAGGCAGCAAGGTCTGTCAGACCCTGCATGCAGAGCACTGGGACAGTGTGGGGTTGAGCTCAGTGCAAGGAAGGAATCACCTCCAGCTGTCTCGGACAGGCCTCTGAGAACACCCAGAATCCATGGCTGAGAGCTCCTTGCCATTGCTGCTCTGTATTGCACCCTGTGCCCTTGGAAAATCAAACCCCTCTTCTAGGGGAAAAAAACCCTGTTTCTGAGCAGGAACAAAGGAACATTAAATTCCCAGTAATTCCTGAGCCACGGATGGAGAACAGCCTGGGTAGTTTTGTGTCACTGCATGAAAAATCCGTGGCTATTTCTGTGTTTGCAGCGCTGCAGATCCGTTGTGGCTTCCCAGCACTGCTGACCCCGGATCTGTACCACTGAGATTTATCAATTAAACCGGGTCACCATGGAGTTACATTGCACTTCCCAAATATTTGTGTCCCTCTTGGTTTGGCTGTTATTTCTTTTTCTTTTTTCTGTAGCTACTGGGCTGAACTATGCAGGGATAGAATAGGTTTCTCTCTTTAATGAAGCTTAATTATTTCTCTTTTTTCCTAAAGGTTGTTGCAAAAATGTAACTTCCTGTTAAGTGTTGGATTTTACAATGTAATAAATTGACATAGAGGCATGTAAACAAGCTGTGTAAATACATAGGCAGGGCCGTGCCTTTACCGGGACTTTTTTTATCAAAAGAAGAACTTCCACAGCAGTGACATTCTCTGGAAATAATGATAATTTGCACAGTGTTCTGCATTAGTACATTAGTGATACTGCAGGGTCTGAATTTACTGACAGCAGGTTGCATATTTTAAGTACTGTGCTTTGCTCAAAACAAAACACCCAAAATATTTACTGACCTTAGTTGCTACAGAAATCCAGTTGTTAGGCCAGAAAGAGCTGCCAACATCATCCTAATCTGACCAGAAGCCCATTACGTGCCCAGTGTACCTTTTTATCTGGTCCTTGATTAAAGGAATTGTCAAACTGATAAATGCCACTCATGGCCCCTGTGCAGCTCAGCCCTGGCTTTACTGGTGGAGTGGGGAGAGCAGCAGGTGTTGAATTCCTGGGAAGGCTGGGGGCAGAGCACAGCAGAATGGCAGCAGTGAGTGTGCATTTCTGTCTGCGGGGCCTGTCTGCACTCCCTGCATCAGTGGAGATCATTTGGGGGGCTGATTCTCCCTCCCCAGCACAAACAGCTCCTGTGCTGGTAGGAACTGCTGGGGAGGGTCTGCTCCTGCTGCAGGGTCATTCCCAGGCAAACCTGGGCCAGTTCCAGGCTCATCTGAGCCCCAGCTGGGGACTGGGAGCTCCCCACCAACCAGGACATGAGCTGGGGCAGCAAGGGGATGTAGGAGAACCAGGGGCAAAAGATGGAAAGACAAGGAAAGGGGGAAAAAGTCCTTCTTCAAAAGTCTGGGCTTCTCTCCTCACTGTCTTTGGTGTGATGACCCTTCCTAATGGTAACTTGTGTCAAATTTCATTTTAAAGAACAGCAACAGAGCAGTGTCATTAGCTCTGGCTTGCTGAAGTTAGAAACAAACCCCCCATAATTCACCTACTTCCATTTAAAATCCCTCCTTCCAAGCACCACTGAGTGAGGAGCACAAGCAGTACCCACAGCACTCCTCCCAGTACCTGGGTGTCCCTGAGCCCCATTCTTATTCTGATTCCTGTTTCTTTCTCCTTCTCCTTTAGATGAAGATTGTTCTCAGAGGTGCCTAAGCTTCCTTCCAACAGACAAAAAATAGCAAACAGCTCTAGGAAAGTGGCCCAGTTACGTGGGGGTTTTTAACAGACAGGAGGAAAAGATAGTTTGGGAACCAAAACATCTTGGAGGCACTTTCTGCATCCATAGTATCTGTAATAGATTGACTTCTGCTTCCAGGGCACCCATTCAGCTTCTTCATTAGTATAAAAATCCTTGGTCTTCTCTCCCCAAACTTAGGTAATTTGAATAAGAAATAAGTGTTATGAAATGTAGCCATTAACAGTGTCAATAGATTTTAAGCTGTGGTTACATATCACTTGCAGCAATCCCATCCCTCTCTGTTGTAGATCAAAATATGTTTATTCAGTGTTCTTAAATTCAAATGTCCTTTCTCTCTCTTTGACAAGAATAATCCAGTGTGGTGGTGGCTGCCAAGGTGACTTGAAAGTCTTTCTAGTGTGTAATCCCCTTTCATATTCTGTGTTATGTATGAACTCAAAGACAAAATATCTGCATTATCTTAAATAAACTAGGTAAAATGTATTTCAAAAAGTTTCTTGAGTCAAAAAGTAGCAAATCATTGTATGTATTTCCATATTTGTATAGTTTCATTATATTCTCGTTCTAAGTTACTCTTAAGCCTCTTTCATATTTAAAAAATGAACTACACACCTATCATGCAAAATGTAAAGAAGTATGTTCAACTAGTTCAAATTAGATATACAGTAAAAATACACTTCCAAAGAAATATCATTTCCATTTTTGTTCATGTTTTTAACAGAATTCCAGACTAATACATCAAATGTGGAACTGTACAAGAATGTGAAGAAACATCAGGATTGCAGTAGTAAAAAAATGTACAGCATTCAAAACCAACAAGCTCTAAACAACCAAACAATACCACAGGATTGAAACAATCATGGGGACAACATAGGCCATCGGAGCCAGAGTGAATCCTAATGCACCTACATAAAGACCCTACATAGAATATTGTCTCTTATTTATATGCAAAATCCCTGATTTGATTAAACCAGACAATTTCTCTAATTGTCTCGTATAGGTTGCAGGTAAGATTAACACAAGAATATTCCCCTCCATGGGCGCCAGGTATCTGAAAAGGCAATAGTGAGAACTGATCTGAAAGGAACTTCCATCCACGTGGAGTCAGGTAGCTGAACACAAGACCACAAACAACAGCAGTACAGGTGGAAAGAACCACTGGAGTTGTTTTCCGCTACATTTGCCGTCACACTTCAGAATTCAGGAGTCAGCT
The DNA here is from genome assembly GCF_022539395.1 of Myiozetetes cayanensis. Taxonomy (NCBI): domain Eukaryota; kingdom Metazoa; phylum Chordata; class Aves; order Passeriformes; family Tyrannidae; genus Myiozetetes; species Myiozetetes cayanensis. Next base: position 9,594,967 of record NW_026087445.1, on the reverse strand, counting down.
TTGTCAAACTGTTTACAGGTTAATACACAGGGGTTTAATTACGGGCTGTAACCATTTAACAGCAGACCAAAATTGCCTTTTAAATCAAGAAAAGATCCAGCTAAGCACGTAAAAAGAAAAATACAACCTCCAAGGTGAGTGACAATGAGCAAAACGTTACAAAGAGCAGAATCTCCGTGCCAGAACAGCTTTGAAAGGCAGATCTGTGCTCTGTTACCGTCCAGCAACCAGCACAATGTCCTTGTTAGACACTTGGATTACGAGGGAAAATGTCCTGGACAAACCTGTAACAGTTATTAATTCAGCCCAAATTATCGTTTTTAGTGTCTGATCCCTGTGCACAAACTCAAAGGGCTCTGCCAGCCCCTTGGGTTTGGTGACCAGACCTTAATCCCTCTCACAGATCTCAGCTAGTTTTCATCTTTTGAGGACTACCTTGCTTTTCCCATAGCTCACCTGTGGGGTTTTTTAAGCTGAAGTGTAAAAAAGGTTAATAAATGACCTAATTATGTCAGCGATTCTATCCCACAGTCCTTATGCTCTGAAATCTCTCCCTGATCTCGACAGGAATTTGGCTTGCACAAGAATGGCAAATTTTCAGCTCAGAAAGTGGAATAAATGTGGCGCTTTTAAAACCAAAACATTGTTAGCAGAGAGTCCAGCCTGCAAAATCATCTTCAATGCCCTGAGAAGGGCAAAGAACACGAATCTTGGCACCCCTCTTGCTGTTTATTCGGAATAATCTTTCAGTAATTCTGATCCAATGGGAACGAGGGATTAGTTTTAGAGAGCTGGCCACACATAACCCAGCATCTGACTGAAATAACTGATTGGAACAGGTTTGAAAAGGAACAGCCATCTGCATCTTATGTACCACTCCAAACCTCCAAACCTACTGGGCAAACAGCGCAGTGTAGACTCGTTCTTATACACGTTTAACTTTGCTGAGGTATTTCTTTAATTACAGAAAAGCATCTTCAGAAACAAGAGGGAAAAAACTCAAAATATGAGTTATATTCTGCAGAGATTTTTGGGGAGAAGGAATTGAATCGTACTGAAAGGTCCATAATGATTAAAGGAATAACCACTTTTATCAGTGTCAATGTTCTTCCTTGGCTTTTTATTCCTTCAAAGCATTACAAAAAATGTAAGGCAGTGACTTCATAGAACATAATTTTGCCTCGACTTTGCCCACCGATGTTGTAAATCGACCTGAAATACTTCTGCCCCTTTCCCAGGGAAAGCATTTCGCAGTGCCCACGGGACAAGCCCCAGGCTGCTTTCTCACACTGGCTGAAGCCAGGCTTGTTCCACACAGCAAAATCAAGGACAGTTTTCTGTTTGAATTTTAACATTATCTGATAACTTCTACCTGCAACTAACATTTATTTCTCTACAATGAGGATACCTAGACTGTTGCACAAGCTGGAGTTCTCGCCATACATACTTCAGGAACGGGAGGAATGTGTACATCATATTTAGGGTTTTTCCTAGGCAGATACTGTGTTTGAAGTGCAGTTTTCTAACCCTTTTACACCCACTCAGCCTACCTCGACTGTGACACTAATGTTAAATGTAACTGCAGCCGTTACCAAGTAGTTTCCATAAGTGGTTTTATTACTGATTAGATTTTACAAATTCTGGTATTCGAACAGACTTCGACCTTAAAATTCTAAAACAACAAAGCAACAATGAAAGGCTTAGGACTACCCAAAGTAACAAACTCTTTAACATTTTTGCCCTGGTCATAAATATACAGAGAGAAAAAGAGAGAAGTGGACATGGAATCCAAAGAATGTAGATAAAACAGTATATAAGGCACATGGCAGTCTTTGAAAATACAGAAGCTTTAGCCAACTTAAATTAATTGCTGTTTCCCTTGCTCAGTCCACAAAACTGTACAGTTACACAAATGTTGTGTTGCAATAGATCTTCCAAGTTATTCCTCGGTCCGTACTCCATAATACCAGAACACTACATTTCCTTCTGTTGTTTTAGGAGAGATCCTAATTGTGGTTAGTCAGTTGCTCAAAGCCTCTATTAAAATACACTTGGAATTTCAGCTAAGAATAATTTCTTTTTTAAAGAAATTATTAAGAAAGAGTCATCAGAAAAGATTTGTAAGAGTTGTCTGTGAAGGACTTCGAGATTCATGAACCTCAAGGCTCCCGGGCACTGATGTCAGGACAGACGTCACAGTAGGCATGGTGGGGTTAGTCAAGTCCGTTAAAGTCGTGGGAGTGCTGGATGGACTCATGGAGGCATTGGATATTTCTGAGGCAGGGCCTGACGGGGTCCCTGCTTGCAGTGTGGAGTCTGAAGTCTTATCCACCCCTGTGTTTTCTTGACGTAAGAGGTTCCGTCTGAATTTGGCTCGAGCATTTTGAAACCAAACCTGGAACAGTTCAATATAACAGGGTAGCATTTAAAGAGCTGCAGAGTTTCGACAAGCAAAAGCACATTCACAAATTCATCAGTGCTGGAATTGGGAAAGATGTTTTTACTGGTAACATGTTAGAAGAGTAGCCCTGGTCATGAGAAGCGGCCTCTGCCTGCAAAGGATTCCTGCTTCCTTCTCCTGCCATCCCTGGAAACCGTCTGCCTGGGGCAGGAGGGGCTGAGCACAGAGGGAGGGAGTCTGTGCTGGCTGTGTAAAGCGATGTTCAGAAACGTGGCAGCCTGCAGGAGCCCTGCTGGCCCTCAGTCCCATCTGTGTGGGTGAGGAGACAACAAGCACCCGATGGGTATCAACCCACGAGCTTGGGCCCCCTCGCATCTCACGTCCATCTCCCACCGTGAGCACCGGTGGCTCATCCCATGGCTCTGCCCTCCTGCTCTCCCAGGAGCTTCCTCGTGCCTCAGTGTCTGCTGTCACCCCCTTTCCTAAGAGGACTGGCCCTCTTCCTCACTCTTCTCTTACTCTTCTTTCTCAAATGCTGCAGCTCCCTTTGCCTGGGCTGGTTTACCTTCTCAAATGTTTTCAGTACCGGAATAATGTTGGGAAAAGAGGCTTGAAGGGTATCAAAGACCCACACTGCATCAGAAACTGTCATTACAGTAGGAATTACATCCACACACAGATTCTTTTTCCAAGGTTTCTATTTCTTGCATTCTTTGATTATTATCTGAGGGAAGGACAAAGCTACGACTTCATCTTTCTCAGTTAAGCTCCAGTGTTTAGGTCCAATAATGCTTTCCACTGTCTGCAGGAGTTCTTAAAGAGAAAATATTTCTGACCTTTTTGAAAACAGATAAAATAAAACCGTGACACTTGCTGAAACCAAGGCACAGCATAGGACTGCGACTAAATCTGAAAGTGTCATTAACTACCCTGTGTTCCACATGGCATTTGTTGACACCAGGTGATGTTCCTGCTACAAACCGGGTGCAATGTCACTGTGCTGATCTATCCCGGGCCTCTCGTTGTTATGTTCTTTGCCATGGACTCGGTGCTGATCCCACTGTCCTCACGCTGACCTGCTCTGGGGTGGGACTGCTCCTTTCCATCCCAAATGCCAGGGGCCTCATCACCTCTGCACCCCTCGGAGACGGGCCGGGCTGGGTGAGGATCTGCACAGCTGGACAGGATCTCCACTGCGTTCCCTCCACGGGGCTCCTCCTCTGTGTCCTGCACAGGGAGTGTGAGTGTGTGGGCTCCTGAGGACAGTGTGTGGGCTCCTGAGGACACAGTGTGGGCTCCTGAGGACACAGTGTGAGGGCTCCTGAGCACACAGCCCTGCACGGGGGCCGGGCCCTGGCGCTGAAGGCCCTGCCGTGGGCCTGCTCCAGGCAAACCACAGGGCTGGTGGCACGTGCACTTACTTGTGGCAATTACACACCTATGTGCACTAAAAACACCCATATTTTGTGTGCAGTAGTGCCAAATACAGGCAACATTTTCATTCCTGTTCACAAAGCAATTGTCTTGTTTAAAGTGTGTAAAGCGGTCGAAGGCACCAGAACTGTTTTGTGTATTTACACTGTTCCTAAATGTCCAACTGCTCCTCAACCCCAGCAGGGCCACAGGCTCTATGGTACCTTTTGTGTTTGTGATTGGACACATGCAGTGTGTAAACTGACCGAGATCCTCGGTGTTTGTGTTCCCCTCATCTCCCATTAAATACAAGAACTGGAGCTCAGCTGCCCTTGCCAATGAGCAGCCTTCAGCAGCCCCACGTGAGACAGGGGCCACTGTCTCTTTAATAGTGGCAATTCCTGCTAGACATAGAACATACCACTGATCTTGTAAGTATTATTCCAATATAGAGATTATATGACTGCTTTCACTCCCTTCCTCACTGAGATATTGTCAGGGTTAATCAGCTAATGGTCATAAGGCTCTTCAAAATTGCCTAACAATAAGTATCCATATTATTACTGAAAATACAACTAATTATTTGTTAATTTAAATTCTGAAAATACCTTGTCTTATGACAGAAAAGGATAACATCATTACCACCATACTGACATTCTGGTATGTGCTTAAGATATGACACCATTCAGCAAAGATTTCATGTTAGAGAATGGTGAAAGATGGAAACTCTTATTCCCTGGGCTGTGGGGCTGCTCCTGCTGCCCTGGGCCTTTATTCCAGCTGGACACAGCAGTGCAGGGCCCTGCACCTGGGAGGGCATTACAGACAGAACAACCCAAACACTGAACTGAAAGAATCCTTCCAGAAGGACCTATCTCACACCAATTGCACAATTAGGAATCTGCTCTTCGGGACTGAGGAATAAACAAAGTCACTGGGAAGTATTTCGTGGTTTTCTGTCCAACTGTATCAGTACAAGGCTGAGCTGTTTCAAATCAAACGGGAAAATACGGACCCAAACTCCCCCTGAAAGACAAAGGCAGCTGCAAAGCCCCAGTCACACTTGGGTGAGCAGGGCTGGGCCTGGAGCTGGGCACTCACTGCTTGGGCACAAGTGTATTTACTGAGGGCAAAATACTGCACTGTCTCCTCAGCCATCTGTGCAGCCAATTCTTTGTCAAACAGCAACAAAACAACATCTCCATTTGATAGGGAAGTATTGAAAATAGGCCCACGAAGTGTTGTAAGGGAATTGGCCACTGCAGTGAATGAGATCATCACCTCAGATGACTTTATTTTCTGGTTTGTAACACCTCCACTGCTGCCTCTGTTACATGTTAGCTCCATGAGCAGCCTCTGCTAGAAACAATTTTTTAAACACTATTTTGCTGGTTCCCACAGTACCTGGAGACATTCCTGTTCCCTGAATTTCACTACCTAGTAAGTGGAGACACAAAATCTAGAGGATGTGTCCCCTCAAAGCAGACTGTGCTCGCTCACTGCACACACTGTGATTACTCTGCTGTAATTAGTGACTCAAAGGGGTGAAATATTGTATATAAAGCCTCTCTGGCTCAGAAGAATGAACAAGTGGCACTGTCTCGGTGACCATGGTGAGTTTTCCCCAGCAAAGAGCAACCCTGAAACTCATGGAGGTGAACTTCAGTGTTTGAAAAATTGCCTCTCCCAGGTAGAGATGAACCGACTGGGCACAAAGGTTCTAAAACATGAAATACAACTTTGTTTTATCATGGCCCAAATTCATTTTCAAACAAAACATCTGTGAGTAGAGAGTGCTCATAACAGTCAGGAAAACTCAAACGATACCAGACCAAGGATCACTCCAAGCCATTTTCTGGAATTGCCTCCCACAGCACCATCCTCAGGGTGCGATTCTCACCAACAACCATTACCTCCCTCCACTCTGCAGCTACAGGAGCCCAGACACACAGGAGAATTTAACTGGGACATGAAAGAAGTGAAACGACCAAATACCGAAATGACAACTGAAGTTTGGTGGAATTGTAAAGGTCTGCTACGAAACACATAAGAAAAGAAGAACCACAAAGCACCTTAAAACGGCAAAATGTAACGGGATTGAGATGGAAACAGAAGCAATGAAGAAACACAAAGAGGAATGGAAGTGTGATGGGGGTGGAGTCCAATTCTGGAGACTAGGAAATGCATTCTGGAAAAGAAGAAGCAGAGAAGATAACTTGGAAAAACAGATGGAAGGAAAGATCCATTAAGTGAAAAGAGAAGAGAGAGGGGGAAGTCTATGTTGGTGTGGAGCGAGGAGAAGGAACAGAAAGATGATACAAGAGAAGGACACTTTCTAGACACTGATGTCTTAACACACTCCGAGAAACTTTGCAGGTAATTCGGGTGTGAGTGCACGGAAAGAGTGGAGTGTCTAAATTGTGAGGGTAAAACAAAGGAGAAGGGTCAAGCTAAGGACAGACAAATGCAGTCAGTTGTTCCACCCGTGTGTGGGATGAAGGACAGCTGCTGTGAGTGACACTGCACCGGGGCTGGGTGTGCCCTGCTCCTGTCCCAGGACTCTGTTCCTGCACCACAAAGCAGCCTCAGAGACAGCAGCACAGACTGCAGCTCGGGGACGGACCCAAGAGAAGGGATCAGTTTGTCAGTGCTGATTTACTGGGGGCCCACAGAGCCTGGATTCCTCCCTCTGCTGGCTGCTGACGCTGCAGGGTCCAGGATCCCCCAGGGAGCTCAGTTTGCCCCAGCAGTTTAGTGCCCTCCCCTCACACGCTGCCCAAGCCGTCCCAGGAGGGGGCTCAGCCCTGCCGGCCTCTGGGAAGATCACAGATCTTTTTTTCTACAATTAAGACCCACTTAAAACTTTCAGCAACAGGTCTTGGAATGTCATGGCTCCTGTACACCCAAATTTATGTATAGGTACTTGGATAAGTGGTCATTAAAATTGACTTATTGAATCAGAACTATAAATTAAAATGCAGCTGAACCAACTAATATTCCCCTCTTTCCTTCCCAAAATAACTCAAATGGAGTGTGTATCCATGAAGGAATTAAAACCCAGCTTTTAGAGAAACAGTACTTTTAAAATGCAGTCTCCTTTCATTCTAAGTTATCAACCATGAATAGAAAATTAATTTTTGAAAAATTAAATCTATGTCCACTTCAGTTAAGAAAGAAAAGCTTCCCTCCCTGTCTTGATAAAATAAATTCAAACTGTTGAATAATTTCTTACAAAGGTAAACACTGACAGTAATTTCTGAACTGAGAGGTCTCTGTTTACAGGGAACACACTATTGGAAATAAGTCACTTTTTCTTACAGCAGACTGAAAGCTACAACATGCACCAGAATTAAGTAATCCTGGGAGAACAAACAGGGCCCCAAAGCTTCACAACTCTCATTAAAAATTAGAACCCAAATGACCTGCTTTAGGGAAACTCCTAAGAATTAACTCTTCTGGTACTTTCTAGGACTCAACTGCAGTCCCACAGAAGGGACGGACAACTAAGAAAAGCTTGAAAATCAGCAAAATCATGGCATTTAAAGGTAAAATTGATATTTTGATCACTTCTCAAGATAAAAGACTGCTGTCCTTACCTGAAGAACTCTTTTGGTGAGGCCAGTCTTCTGAGCCAGCTGTTTCAAGTCCTTGGCGTCGGGATTGTGGTTGATAGCAAAGTATGACTTCATTGTCCGCAGCTGGTGGTGTTTGAAGGACGTCCTCATGCGCTTGGTTTTCTGGTTGCTGGGGTACTGCTGGTCCCTGTCCAGGTGGTCCCCGTCGTTCTCATTGCAGCTCAAAGCTTAGGGCAACCAGAGGAAAAGGTCTGTAAGTCTCCTGCTCCACCAACGCTGTTTGCAATTTGTCTGAGGGCAGCAGTGGCGATAACGCACCGTGGCACGTGCTGGCACGGCCCTACTGGCCTTCCCTCCACCTCACACATTCATGGCACAGTTTAGGTGGGAAAAGCCCCCTGAGGTCATTGTGTCCAGCTGTTCCTCCAGTGCTGCCAAGACCACCACTGACCCATGTCCCCAGAGCTTTCAAATCCCTCCAGGGACAGGGACTCCACCAGTGCTCTGGGCAGCTGTGCCAGGGCTGGACAAGCCTTCTGGGGAGAGATTTTTCCTGATATCCAACCTGACCCTCCCCTGGCACAGCTGGAGGCCGTTCCCTCTTGTCCTGTCCCTTGTTCCCTGGGAGCAGAGCCCGACCCCCACCCGAGAGGTGAGAGGGTCCCCCCTGAGCCTCCTTTTCTTCAGGCTGAGCCCCCCCAGCTCCCTCAGCCGCTCCTGCTGCTCCAGCGCCTTCCCAGTTCCGTTCCCCTCCCTGCACACGCTCCAGCCCCTCCGTGTGTCTCTTATCTGAGGGGCTCAGAACTGCCCCCAGCGCTGGAGGTGCCTCAGCCCTGCCCAGGGCACGGGCATTGCCCAGGCCTGTGGCCACCTCTGCAGCCCATTTCTCATGCTCACAGTAACCAGCCTGACAGGACTCTGCCCTGTCCCTCTGGGGCTTTGAAAATGTCAGGTGTGCTTCCCTTTCCCTCCCACCCCACAGAGCCTTTCCTCCCTTTCTGTGGGAGACAGGAGCTGTCCCCCACTCCGTAAAGGGGTTTCATGGACTTGGGCTCACCATAAATTGCACTGTAACACACAAAGGGAGCTGTGCAATACAGTCCACTCAAATCTCGATGGAACAGACTAGTTAAAATCATAATTATTTCCTCCATCAAACTAAACCCTGTAGAGTACAAGAGAGACTATTAAATGAAACACTATAAAAGAAATAAAGTTTGTGGCTACCAGACAGCAAGTTATGACTATAATCTGACTAGCTAAAGAAATAAAGCTGTTAATACAACATATTCCCTGGCATGCCAAATGAAAAATATCTCTTAATTATTTATGTGTTTTTATTTCCACTTAAAAAAAAAAAAAAAAAAAAGTTGTTGCAAATAGGAGTTCGAGCAATCATTTCTGTCCCACCCTTCGGAATCAGGGAATGACACTGACGGGCACACTTGCAGAAATCAACCATCCAGCCTGTGAAGAAGGTCTGCGAGCAAGGAACACCGTAAAATTGTCAAGGAGTGTTAGATGTTGAATGCCAAGCAAAATAATCTCGTAGACTAAAAGTAGTTTCTCATTTATTTGTGCATACAGTAAACCATAGAAAACCACTTAAAATAACATTAAGAACTGAGCTTAAATCCAATAAAAAAATCAGGGATATAACTGAAAATTAGCCCTGACAATCTGCATTAATTAGCTTTTCCTGTTCCAAAATCTACAGGTCTCTCCTTATTTCCTACAAGTTTTATGTTAGAAGTAACAAAAAATCACTACTACTTCTGCTCTACACAACATGCAAAAAATGAGAAAAAAATCTTTTAAAACGTGAATTGTTGGTGAGTTTCTTAAACACTTGAACAGGTTTGTTTTCAATCGTCCATTATTTATTGCTGCTTCATTACAACTGAGTACATCTCATGGACATGTCTTTACAGTGTTTCTTGAATTCCTGCTGTCCATCAGTGGGACTCAGCCCTATTAAAAATACCCATATTCTGAAAGGCACGCATTAAAACCAGTTCTGAAAAACACACATAAAATGCACGCATTCCTAGGTCAGGAGGCATATGGATTCCCTAAACAGCAGGTTTGCAGCAGCTACAGTAGCTGCTTTCCAAACCTCAGCCTTTCCAAACCTGCCCAAAAGATATGGCACAGTACAGAGCAAGGCCTGCAAAAATCCACTCCAAGCCCCAAAGCACGTTTGTTTAACAGATACGCCCAAAGTGGCCGAAGGCTCCAACTTTTCTGGGTGTTTCTGTACTCCTATAATTTAAAAAGCAGCTGAAGCGAATGGCCCTGCCTATAGAAATGTGTGTCTGGGTGTGTGTGTGCGTGCATGTGCATACATTTGTATAAATCCTTTCCAGACCTCGGCATCTTGTGCCAAATTCTGGCAACAAGAAGCATTTCTGCTTGTTCTCCTGCGGCATGGAAAGACTGGAAGCACCTGAGTTAAAAGGTGTAGGGTGCTTAAAGGAGATGGCAACAAGGGAGCAGTAATGGAGCTGGGTGGGATGCAGCAAAATCTTTACTGGTTTAACAACTGAGATCCAGTTGCCCAGCTGGAGTTATCCTATGTTGTCCAGTCTCCTTTGTAGTTACAATTCCTGATATAAAGAGTACTAGGATGAATAACATAATAATGCCCATTGAAAATTCTGTTAGGGAAATGTAAAACCAAATCATGCTTGTTTTTAAAATGTACTCAAAGAATTTTAGGTACTAGTAATGGAAAAGACCTTTTTGTGTCATCTTAAAGGTTTTCAAACCCTCCCAGAAATAACAAGGCAGAGACAAGGAGGAAATGCATCAAAATATCTGTCTGCAGTACTGAGGTCTGTTCCTGTTGATATGCAACAAAACAAACCCTAGGGCTGAGAGGATTTGGATTTTAACATGTTCCATACAGAATGAGATGCATTCAGAATCCAAGGGTATAAAAGTGATTCTAAACCCTCCCTGAATGGAATGAGGGTGTCAGCTTTTCATCAAGCCCCAACAGGACAATGAACAATTTACTCTTGGAATTTCTCATCATTTTACCTCCTCATTTACTCAGTACAAATAATACTAAAATGACAGTAACCATGTACCATTTGGGGCTAGTGAAATGTCCTGTCTCTGATGGAAGTTACAGAACACATTTTGGAAGTGTGAGAGGGCGTGAGCTGTTCCTTGTCTTGTGCAAGCGGTTTTACTTGCAGGCATCATCCAACATGACAGAAATAGTCCTGGCTGGTGCCAATCCCCGCCAGGATTCGGCTGTGGGGCCTGGCACCATCCCCAGAGGTCTGTTGTACGTGGTCCAGTGTCGCCTGTGTCCCTCCCCAGCCCGCAGTGCCCACGGGCGGTGCAGGCACAGACACACACAGCGGGCCAAGGGGGTAAGAGGAGATTTGAAGAGCTCAGGAGTTTCTGCAAAAGGCACCAGGGTGTAAAACTAACACTGTACATGCTCCTCACGCAACCCTCTGTTTTCAGGCACTATCTTCCCTGTTCCTTTGTGGTGTCCCTGTGCATCTCCCAAAGGAATTGCTGAACTATCTGTATGTAACATTTCCATTCCATTGCAGTATCTCAGGCTCCTGCTGGGATTTCAGAAATACAATTGGTAGAATTCCAGCTCAATAGAGGAGCCTTAAATTAACTAAGGTTTCATTTCTATTTTGTGATAAAACTAATTCTGAGTCGGTGCCAAGTCTCTTTTTTGACCCTAGAACATTTCTAAGACCCCTGGGCTTCTCCCCAGACCCCACACCCAGGCCATGGCCCTCCCACCCTCGGCTGGTGCAGCAGTGGAAGCACTTACAGCCTCCCTTAGTGCCCCAGGGCCACCTGGTCACAGGATGGTGATGTCCACAGACTGAGATGAAAACATTTTATTTTGATATTGGTGACCAAAATACCCTCTGCAGAATAATGTGTAACATCTCTCTAAACCAAGCAACAGGAACATAGAGCAGGATGTGCTGGTCCCTTTGTAACAAAGCCTGTGTGAGGAGGAGAACTTGGGAGTACTCTCCACCCTCAGATGGCCAGAGCCCCGTGTGCCTTGGGATTCAAAGCATGTGCTCAGTAGTTAGTAGGTCGCTGAGGATGTAGCCCATGAGGAAGCTGGGAAAGAGGAATTTCCTTCGGGGGAACTTTTGTTCTTAGGAACTTGTGTTTGACATGTTAGATTACACCAAAAGAAAGCAAACTAATCCTGATTCTGAAAGAATGATTAAACAAGAGACACATTTGGTGTGTGCATCAGCTCTCAATATTCAGTGGCTCAGGAACATACACCCCTTTCCTTCTGTAATTGGAGTCAAGGGGGTGTTTTAACCTCCTGCTGCCTGGAGAGGGAACTTGTGATTAACCAGAGCAGGCAGGGGTGCAGCCAGATTTGTTGTTGGTCGGAGTGTGTAGAGGACTTTGTGTTACCCATATCCTCAAAGGGACAGAAGTGAGACAGAGCCCTCGGAGTGGTGCTTGGGACAGGAGCAGAGGTAGTCGTTCCCCTTGGAGGAAGGAGAAGATTCCTGGAGAAGGCAGACACCTGATCTCTTCCCCACAGGGATGCACAGGGGGGAAGCAGGCAAGGTACCTGTGGCTGCTCCCAAGGCACCTGGCAGCGCTCAAAGGAGGGTGCCTGTGCCAAGCCATGGAGCAACAGACACGACAGCGCTGCCTCAGCCCTGACATTTCCAGAAGTGCTTCTGGGGATATAAAGCCTGTCTTAAGGAGCAACTATTACCCAGGCTGAGCATCACAAGGCCGGGAGGGAGAGCTAGGATTAGAAGCCCCTTCCTCCGGCCTTCCCTGGCCGCCTCGGACAAAGGGGCTGCCCGTCCCGCTGCCCCCCGGGGCTGCCGGAGGGCCGGGCCCCCCCGTTCGCGGAGCCCCCCGGGGAGAGCGCGGCCGGGCCGGGGCTGCGGGGCGGGAGAACAAAGGGGCCGGCGAGGGGCGGCCGGGCCCGGGCCCCGCGGGAGGAGCCGCCGCCAGGGTTTTTCCCCTCAATTAAGCCAATTGAATGGCGCTGAATGGCCGGTGCGAGTGCGCGGTCAGTCCCTGAGCGCCGCGATTAACCCGGGCAGCCCCGGCCGAGCCGCGCTCCTCCTGCCCGCCCCGCCGGGGGAAGGGGCAGCGGCTCCGCTCCCCGGCCCTGCCCCGCGGCCCCGGCCCCGCACCCGCCCGGGCAGCGGGAGCGCTCCCGGCAGCCCCTCGGGCAGCGAGCGGGGCCGGCGCCCTACCCCAGCCCGACCCCAGCCCGACCCCAACCCCTGCGCCTGCCCCAGCCCCGACCCCAGCCACAGCCCCCCGGGGAGGGGCCAGATGCGCCCGGGGACCCGAAAGGTGACCACGGCGGGGCGGGGGGAGGGACAGAAGGGGGAGAAGCAAAGAGGAAGAGGGAAAGGGGGAAATTCTTATTTTTCCTAGGAAATCTCTGCAAGACATCCTTTTTTAGGCTGCGACTGGCGTCTGCTCGCTCTGCCCCTGGAGTCACAGGGAAGCTTCTTCTGAGCTTTTAGTCCCAAGGGAAACGAGAGGGAGAGATTCGCTCTTCAAAACTTTCCAGGCTTTCCGCATTTTTGTCAGGGAAAAAACCCCAAAGCCACTGGTGACACAGCCCGGTGGGAGGGTCAGCTCCAGGGGGCCCGGGGGCTCCCCGAGCCCCGCCGGGAGCGGGGTCGGCGCCTCCGCAGCGAGGGGCCAAAAGCCGCCGGCAGCGCCGGTGCGCACCGGCCGAGGGCTCCACCGGCCGGGCTGTTCGGGCACCCCTGAGCATCCTCCTGCATCTTCCTGCCAGCAGAGGAGCGTCTTGGCCGTTTGTATCGATTATGGGGATTTTATCAGCTCCTCGTGACCCAACTTTGTGCAATACAGCTGTCGTTTTCCAGGATATTTTAGTATCTTAAAGCCGGACTAGATACAAATGAATAAAACAGGAGGCTGTGGGAGGTTTGGGGTCTAATTCACAAAGGGAGTATTCAGAATTCTTTACAGGTGCTTCTGTGTTCAGCAAGCTTTCAGCCATTGATTTACTGACCTAAAAAACCCATCAAACTCCATTCCAACAAGTGAAGGAAGAAATTATGATCACAGGAACACACTTAAAAAAAAAAAAAAAAAAGGAGGAGGAAAGAAAGAAAAAGATATCTTTTTGAAGTTCCAGCATCCTTCTAAGCTATTTTCCACTTGTCAGGCTCTATCCACATCTAAACCCATCAACCCCCTGCAAACGGAGTCTTGTTTAAGTGTGTGTGGGGGGGCAAGTCAGTGCAATTCGTGTTGCAGACGAATATTTACTGCAATTTACGAGATAATTTCAGGCTCGACTCTGCCAAGTTTACGGGTCCCCCTTTTCCCACCACCTCTGGGTGTAGATTTATTTACACAAAGTATTCTACACAAATTACCAGGAGCAGATCCCCTCAGAGGAAAACACTGTGCATTTCTAGTGCATTTCTGAAAAGGAAGTGACAAGTTCCATTAAAAACAAAAAGAGAAACTATCACATTTTTAAACGGTTTCTCTTTCAAAGGTACAAAATCGAAGGCTTTGCAATAATCTACTTGTTTGTGAAATTTTACATCGGTGGGCAACCTGGTCTGATTTCCAAGATCAATGGCACTTATTACTGCATAAATTAGTCGATTATTGGTCTAGTAAATAGTTAAGCAGATAAATAGCTTAAGCAAAGAAGCCAAAGGTTACTCAAGGAAGACCTCTTAAGTTTCAGTTGCAGGCTTTAAACAAAGATTAAAAGACCAAAAAATCGGAGGGCAATTATTTTGTAAACGAATTTTTCAAAATGCAGTTAAAGGCGGTTTATTTAGGAAGTCAGGGAGCAGAAATACTTTCTCAAGCTCTGCTCCCATCCAGGACAGATGCCGCTGGTTCGGTTTACAGGTCCTTTGAATCTGAACATCTGCCCTGAACAGGGAGACAGCGGAAGGACAATTAAAAGCTAATCCCTTCGAAAAGGAGACTTTTTAAACGGGAAGGATGCATATTTGATGCACGTTTTAAAGCTGAACTGTTACCCGCGAGAACACTACATCCACCTTTCATCAACCTTCACCACTGGGACTACTACTGCTTTTTGCACTATTTCCAAATTATTCAGCAATTAGTTAAACCAATAATAGCTGGCAATTTCGTTCCTGAGGTGCGTTTGCCGGTTAGAGATGCGCCTTTTCTCCCTGCCATTTTCAGCGCAAAACAGCCCATTCCGTCGCTGTTGTTACTCCCCTTGGACACAAAACACCGGCGGCCTCCCCATCCCGGGCCGGGTCCCCCTCACCCCTGCACCTCTCGGTGCCCCGCACGCACCTTCCTCCCCCCGCTCCTCCTCCTCCTCCCCCGGGCGGAGCGGCCGCCGCCCGGCGCAGCCCGCGGCTGTCGGGGCGCTCAGAGCTGCGGCCCCAAACCAGCGGCAGCGGGCTTGGCCTCTACCGAACGCCTTCTCCGGGAAAAAGAAACACGTTAGAGGCAAATCTGCTCCCTACGGGACACGTCTGAACGCGGCAGATTAAAAAGAAAACAGGCTGGTAGGAGCGGAGAAGCGCAGAGGACACCGAGGCACCGAACGGCGGGAGGAAACGAGTTGGGTGCCCGCGGTCCGGCGGGACGGCCGAGCGACCGGCGCGGGGAGCGCCGCGCTGGGGGGAAACCCACCCCCGCCTCCGAGTCCTCTCCTAAAACCAACAACTTAGAATTTTGTTTTGTCCGAGCATTTTTTCCGGTTGCATCCAAGGAGCAGCGCGGGAAGCCCCGGCGAGGGCAGTTCTGGTGGGCAGTTACACGGAGGAGCAGAGCGAGGGGAAGGGGGGAGCGGGGATGGGGAGGGGTAGGAGACTGCTCGAATTCCTTTGCCTGCAAAATTAACAGTGCTGTGGCGGCCGGGAGGTTAAACAAGGAAACACATCGGAAAGTTTGCAGCTGGATACACAGAGCTCCGGCTGCTGCCAGATCCGCTCCCGGTCCTCCCGCTGCTGGGCTCGGCTCAGGGGCAGCGAGGGGACGGAAAAGGGATGCTGCGAGTCTCCCGACTCTTCTCCGAGTCACGTCTGAAGAACAAAACTGCAGCCGAGCTTGCCCCGTGCTGCCCCCAGACACCTGCAGCCCACAGCCCCTGCCTGGGCACCCTCAGCCCTGCACCACAGCCACCTCCCACCGCGGGCCCTTGGGAAACGGCTGCTTCCTCTCTCTCTGTCTCTCTCCTTCCAAAACTTTGGGGTGCAAGAGCTCAGGACAGGGTAGAATAATTCACCCGTCAGCAGCCTTTAAGTGTAACCACTAAAGAAAATTCACGGCTCTCCAAAGTGCTAACTTAAAATCTCTGGTTTCCAGATTTTATTTCAGGCTACATTCCCCCTTCTCCCCCCTCCTCCCCCTTAACCAGATGACCTTGCTTCAAAACATTTTATTTCCAGCTGAAGTGAAAAATGCTAACATATTAGCTTCTGTAATTGCAGTTTGACAGCACTTGATCTCAATAATTATGCTGCAGCAAAACTATTATTAACGGTTTAAGCTAAAATAAACGGAAATCCCCCTTTGGAAATGAACAGAAACAAACCATTTGAACTGTTCCGGAAGAAGGTGGGGGTCTCTTACCTGCATTGTAGGCTGCCAGATCTGCTCCAGGCCCTGGGCTTTTCCTTTTCCTGGGTCTCCCCTTCTGGACAGTCCCCACGCCGTTGTAATAAGGCAGTCCCAAAGTGTTGGCAGAGCCCGCTCCCAAAGCCGGGCCCTTCCCAGCGGCTACATCCGAGTGATTGAAATGCACCTGGTACTCCCCCTGGATGAGAGTCTCGAAATGGAGGCGGCAGTACACCAGATTGTCCTTCATGCCAAAGTGATCGCCAGTGGTCAGCATCTTGTTGCAAGTGGTGCAAGTGAAGCAATTTAAGTGATATACCAAATCCCTGGCCCTCATGACCATCTCGGAGGCAGAAATCCCCAGGTGACACCTCGCACATCTCTGAACCGAAAACCTCCTGCAAAACAGAAAGGCCAGAGGAGATGGTGAGAGTTACGTTGCCCCCACCCCGTGTCCTCGGTTGGGTCTGCCTGGAGGGCGGCCGAGGGCTGTGAGGCCTGGGGGCTGCCTGGCCTGGGCAGTGGCACAAAGCCGGTTTGCAGAGCCCGGCCAGGCGGCCCCGTGGGACAGGAGCGTGGGGACGCCCCGTCCCGTTTGCACCTCACAAGGCAGCTCCTGCCCCACCAGATCCCACCAGGAAGACGCACTGACCCCCGCCCTGCGAACATCCCGCAGTCCCAGGCCGGAGGAGGCACCGCGGGCAGGTGGGGAGCGGCCCTGCTGCCCCACACCCCGCACAGCAGGCCCCAGTACCCACAGCCAGGCTGGGGGAGCTGTGCCCGGGCCGTGCCCCCCTCCTGGAATGTGGCACTCATCCTCCCCACGAGCGTCCCTCTGCAGGGGGAGGTTTTAGGAGCCCACAGCCTGCCCCAGGTGTGCCCACGGATCCCCTCCTCAGTCTCCTCAGGACGGGGTGTGCTGGGGGGTCGGCGGGCAGTGCCCCCTCCCCGGCTGGTGGCCGAGGGTGAGCTGTACCTGTAGTAGTCCTCCTTGCAGTAGATGCTGCCGTCCTTGCTGAAGCAGGTGAGCTCGGACTCCAGGTTGAGTTTACATTCACAGCACTTCAGGCAGCGCATGTGCCACTGTTTATCCACAGCCAGGAGGTAATAACGGTCGGAGATTTTCCCCCCGCAGCCGGCACACAGGGCAGCCCTGTCACTGCTGATGGAAGGCATGGTCTGCTGGGGGAAAACAATTACAGACCGTTAGCGACAGGGAGAAACTCTTGAGCGCTGCTGGGCTCCCCCTCCCCCTGCCCGGCCGGCCGCTGCTCTCCCTCGCAGGGGCTGCCAGAGGAGCGGGGGCTCCGCGCCTGCCGCCCCGACAGGCCCCGTGCCCGATCCCCAGGGTCCCGCCGCATCCCACCTTCCCGGAGGAGGCGGGGAAGCGGGCGAGACAAACAGAAAACCACCCTGGGTTTTAGGGGAGGCATCCGGACCAGACACACAACTTTTTTATTCATTTTTTTTTTTCCTGGTGGATTTTCCAGTCCCAAAACAAGAAAAGATACCGTACAATAAACGGGCGCAATAATCACAGAGTAGGGCAAATCGCAGATAGTTAATTTTAAAATTTATTATTATGGATATACTGAGAGTGTCTGCATAGCTAATGCTCTGTGAGTGCGTGTATGTGGAGCGTGTCTGTGTGTGTATTTTCCTAGCTATAAAATTCCGAATGAATTACGATCAAACCCCCAGTAGTCACAGTGCTGCAGACACAGCTCTCTGCAAGCTGGTCCCAAACAACACGGATCGCGATCTGCTGTGACCCAAAGTACTAAAGGGATCAGTAAACAAAGCTGCGGAGGAGACGAGCATTACTAAATCCGAGGTGCAGAATATTTTAACAGGAAAACGAAATAGTGGGAAACGTGTTGGAAAGAAAGTGGGAAAAAAAAAATAGAGCACTTTAGATTATGCTGGGATAAACTTGGAAGCAATAAAACTAAATGTAAGCCCTATATAATTTAATAGTTTAGTGTCAAATCTCAATCCAATCGAAACTCTCAAAAAAAACCCCAAATTCATTCATATCCTGTCGACTTCTAGCGAAAAAGAAAGACAGAGAAATATCGGAACCGCTTGAGCACGCTTATTTATTTTAGCAGGCACCTTAAAACCGCGATCGGGAGAGGAGGCTCGGTGGAGCAGGGTTTGGGGCAGACCTCGCCATACGCTGCTTTCCACTTCGGTCCCGACTTACTCTCACCCGCTTTGCACAAAAGCCCACGGTAGATTCGTTCTTGTGCAAGAGAACCCGAAACATTTCCTTACAGCTGTGCCCAACACGCAGTTTGTTTTGGTTCGGGGCGGGGGAGAAGTTGTTTGTTTGCTTTTACCTCCTCTAGAGCCTTAAATCCTCGCGCAAAGCAAAAAGCAAAGGCAGCTACCGGGGGAATGGCAAGGGACCGGGGCTGGGTTTGCAGCTTGTGCCGGACCCGCTACTTTCATCCCCTGCTTGCGGGGATCACAAAACCCCGTCGCTGCGAGCGCTCCCGTTTGCACCGCACCGTTCCCACTAGCAAGAACTCCACACAAATAAAACCCTGGCACTCCACCGGTGTTAGTCACGGGAGCCCACCGGGAGCTTGTTTCTTTAAGGCATTAACCGAACTCCGAGTAGGGATCATTTTATAACCAAAGTCGTTTCTTGTAAAACCACTTTAAATGAAATAACGATTTTTTCTACCTTGCTTTTCTAGTCACAAAAATATTCTGAGATCCAGAAATGGCATTCAAGGATCGAGTACTCCATCCCACTGTTTGTTATGTACACACGTGTATGCATATACATTATATATAATTAGATAAAGCTATCATGTCACAATATTTATTCCAACAAAGATCATTCGATGCTGTTTAATTGAACGGAGAAATATTAACTTTTTCAAAGAAAACCAAAGCCGTTTAAATTAGAAATCACGTCCCACCCTTATAGCACAAAGGCTGTTTTCCGGTCAGTATTTCAGGATTCAAGTCTCACTGTCACCTTTAAGCAAATTTCCACATAGCATTAAGAGAAAGAACACATACTGATGGAGTTTGAAAACCCGAGAACAGATCTTCCTTGCATATGCCCGTATCAGCTTACAAGACAGCATTTAACCAACGTACGAGATCGTTTCACTCCACACACACACAAAAAAAGCACACAAGAATTGTTGAATCAGTTAAGACACTTCGGAAATCTCTCCCACTCTGCCAGCTTCACACCAGTTAAATGGATGTATCCTTTTATTATCTAAACGTATTAATATACAAGCACTATGCATCAGCAGACAGAAGGTAAAAAGTGGTAAAGTTATAAAAAATCGCATCCATCCATCTCCCTGAAACATATCTTCCAGTTCTGTGTGCCATGTTTACAAACCCACATATTAAAATTATTTTTTAAAAACCATAACTTAAAGGCACTCGGGTTTGTTTTGCTTTGGTTTTTTTTTAAATAAATGCCATAAAGACTCCCTCACTGCAGACATCCTACCTGAAAAATAACACAGAACTGGATTCTTTGCTGTCTGTGTTTCCATTCTGCAGACAAAAAATTCGCTGTGCAAAAACGTTATCGCTATAAAGCCATACTTTGCCTCTTCCTAAAAACTTTGGAAGGCCGGACAGGCTGGGGGAAGGGAAGGAGTTCTTGGACGCTACCAAAAGGCTGGTCTATCCTTCTGTTTCCTCGCAAGAGCAGTACCGTTCATTTCACCCAAGCGTTACTATTACTATGCATATTATTAATAATTAACAGTTTCATGCCTTTCCCCACGGTTTCATTTAATCTTTTGGGGTGCCTTTATGCTCAATTCTCTTCTGATTTAGCATTTTGCATACGTTTTCCCCCGATCTGTTATTTTAGGGGAAAAGCTGCATCAGTGAGGGGTTTGGTACGTTTAGGGGGGTGCCTGACTCTCCCATTCCTTCGGCTCCTACCGTTTCCGTCTCTCCCCTGTCTATAGCCGAGCTGATGGCCGGTGCTTCGCTTTTGGTTCTCCGATCCATCTCGTCGATGACCCCGTGCATCTCCGAGCCGGAAAGACTGTGGAAAAGCATCGCTGAGGAAGCAGAGGAGGAGGGCCCGAATTGCTGCTGCTGCTGACAGTTGTCGGGGTCCCTGCAGGAGCCCAGAACTTGCATTAACCGGAGCCCTCCCCCATGCATCTAGCACGGCCGCCCCGTCTGTCCTCGGGCACCGGGCTGTTCCCCCGGCAGAGCTCTCCGGAGCGCGACGCAAGCACTGGTCCGAGCTTTCAGGGGGATGGGGCGCAGAAAAGGCGGGCGCAGGGGCTGAGGGAGAAGGGATAACTGGTGGTGTGAGCTTCGGGGCTTGGATCTAGTCTGTTGCGCGGCCCCGGCACATCCCTCTAGGAGGCTTCTTCAGTGCAGGGCTCATTGCCCCAGGTGCAGTCCCAGGCTTTATGCTCTGGCCAAGCTGGCAGAAGGTTGGGCAGGTTTACGGTTGGGAGGGATTAATAAATAATAGGAATATAAAAAAAAATTAAACCATCTTCGGTGAAAAATAAATAATAATTGAAAAAAGAAATAACGACAAGCCCCCTACATCGTACTGTGCGAAATTTAGAGGAGGAAAGCGAGGGAGAGGGAGGCTGCAGCAGGCGGAGAGCGGGCTGGTGCTGCAGGGAGGCTGGGGCGGGTGCCCACCGTACGCACTCACAGTCCAGAGGGCTGGCAGCGGCGGCAGCTCAGGGGCAAAGTTTGCTCCTTCCCCCGCTCCTCCCCCAGCCCGGTGGAGCTCATTGGGAAAAGAAAAAGCCAAGGGGAAGGAGGGAGAGTTGGACGGGCACCAGATGGGACGGGCACTCGCGGCCCCCCTCTCTCCTTAAAGCGGCGCGGCCCGCGGGGCCCGGGCGGGAGCGCGGCCGTGGCCGGAGCGGCGGGGCCGGAGCGGCGGGGCTGGAGCGGCGCGTCTGCGGCGCGGGCACCGCGCGGGGCTCCGCGCCTTTTCTACAGCCCCGCTGACATCATGTCCTGCCCCGCCGCCATTGGCTGCGCCCGCCCGGGCCCGCCGCATGTGCTCGGGGCCGGGGCTGGCCCCGCGCGTTGTCCCCGCGCTGTCCCCGCACCCGGCACTGCCGCGCCCCGCGGCCTCGGGCCCCGCGCCCGGGCTGGCCTTGGTCACCTCCTGACCCTCGGCGACGTGCGGCACCGTGGCGTGACAGAGAGCGCGTGGGGCAGAACGCGGCGAGGGACGAGGAGCGGTCAGAAGTTTGCACCACTCTGAGATCACGGTGCCCCAAACATCCGCGACCAGCTGAATGCACCCAACAACCCCCTCATGACGAATACTCGATGTTAGAACATCATAATTTGAGTCATCCCAGTTCGTGGAGCCTTCCACAAACCTGGGCCTCACGTTTCCAAGTAGACTATAAGAAAACCAGGCCAAGAAGGTCTCCGAACTTGAGGAGAAGCTTCAGGAAGTCTCCAGAAAAGACAAAGAGTAAGCAGGGAGACTGTTCACGATGTCTAAATATTTATCCAGGAGGTGGGTAGTGAGGAAGGACTAATTAGTATTAAAGATGTCAAATATCACACCTCTAATGACGTTACAAAGGTAGCACAATGGAAGGTGAATGTGAATGCACGGTGAGATCATGAGACTCGCTGCCTCATCGTGGCTGTGACTCTTACATCACTCAGGTGGTGTGTTCTGGCAGAGCCATTTGCCTCTTACAGGTGTAGCATGGTCAGGGCTATCCTTGCTAAAACTGCAATGACTCTGTTTATAGTCAAACTCTCCTGTGTTTATGTGTTCTGTTCTTACAACAATCGAGGCTTTTTATCATCTTTCTGTTGAGATTGCTGTGAGTAGTTAAAGACACTTGCATGTCACAGAGGAGAACAAGGTGTCTCTTGTAGAAATGCATATGAAATAGCCACAAGACCCCTCAGGAAATCATACAGAACGCAAGCTAATTTGGCATCTGTGGGAACTATCCAAAGACTGTCCTAAAATCAGACCTCGGAAACAATGGAAGTTCATGTTTGAATTCAGATTAGAATTCTGCAGCACAATTAGAGGCACTGTATGGTATTTATCTTGATAAAATACTCCTTCCCTTTCTCTATAAAGTTGTGAGACATTTCCCAGCCCTATCTGTGCTGGGAGATTTGGCTCCAGGAACGGGGTGGGACATTGCCCACCGGACACCACGTACCACCGTGGGACACTGCTGGGTTATCCTCACTCAAGCAATTTGCTGTACATATCCTCACCCACGGCTCTGCAGCGCACTGTCCTTAGATGTTTTAATACCAGATTAATTCCCCATCACGGAATTGATTACGTACTTTTTGCAGTTAAGGAAGGTCATGGATTTGTACACTCTATCTGACACTGCTAATTATCAAAAAGATTTTAGATATTTAACGGCATCAAAATACAGTATTTTATGTTATAGAATTGCCTCAGTGGATGGAACCAGTAATACCAAGAGTACATGGAAAGAGTATGGCGTGACCTCCAGTTCACAGGCTATCTCTGATTCCCTTCCTAATGGATATACAAACATAAGAAGACATCCAACCCTTGCCACCAAAACACAAGGAGAGTAACAGAATGTAAACATAAAGCTGCTAATGTACACACTGACACTTGAATGACATTTACATTGTTCAGAATGAAATCCAGGATATTCTTGAATAATGAGCAACAGAGAAATTGCTGGAGCAAAATCGTCTTCAGAATGAGACGCGGGCTCATTTGAAACGAGAGTTTTTTCATTAGAAAAATGGTGCAGCTAATAATAAAGTCTTTTAACCTGTATTTTGTTATAGGTGACAGGTGAACAAATCACAGGTCTTGAGTTTCTCTACCCTGCCTCTCTTGGTAACGTCATCTCCAGTACCATCTGCTACCTACCAGACAAACAGACCAACCACATAATGAGGTACCAGCTTCCACCCAGCTACCGTGACTAAATCAGAACAAAAGATTCAACGCCTCCTTCAACAAAGGAACACAAGTCTAAGCTGTCTTTGCTAATTGCTGGGTTTCAGGTTGTCTGTTACAGATTTTAAGTGAGCTACAAACTTCTATCAAATACTTATAGCTGTTGGATAACGGTACTAAGAATAAAAGATAAATGGAAGCAAAAGGTAAGAAAGAAGAGAAGAAAGCTTAGAAAATAAGTAACTACTTATGGTAATTTAAAGGCTGTGGAATAATATAAACATGAAAGACCAGGGGGCAGAGTGATTGATATCTCATATGTTTTCGATGCCCCTACGGTTATTAGACTGCAATATATGGGAACATACAATAAACTATGAATTAAAATGTAATTGTAGCTTCAGGCATCTTCTTCATTGTCTGCTGTGGTGTTATGTCTTCATGCACCGTGATTGACAAGGTGTAATTAATCATCTTACTCAGTTGTAAATATGGGCACCCTTCACAGTAGGCATCAGGAAGTGTGTACCAGCAAAGGAAGCAATAGTTGACGCTGAGATACCATTAAATCAAAATCAGAGCGCGTATATGTTCAGAAATGTGTGTTTGGTGTGATGCTGTTATCGTTTATTTCTAAAATACTGCACCAACAGATTTACTTGATTTGCAAGTTAACTACAACATTAACTGGTTTTATTTATTTTGTGTCTTCCTCATTTTTATAGGCAATGATGTTGTTCTCCTAAAATGTGAGACAGTTTGCTTCTCATCAGCAAGTGGAGCTCAGCTCAGCTCTTGCTCTGCCCGAGTCGCTGCAGACAGACCAGCAGCTTCAGAGTCAGCTGCTCCATGGACTGGCCTGAAATGGTCCCCGGGAATTATGGCTCCGTTCATGGATCACTTTCTGCACTTCTACAGACTGAGTTAGACACGTTGGGTCATTTTACAGTGAAAGAGAATAATGAAGTTATCTTAACAAGAAGCATTGTTCTGTTTAAAAGTACCTTGTCGCCATTGCTGTCCCTTAATTGTAAATGAACATCTTTTTAAGGATTTTTTCCCATATTCCAGGGCAAGAAATATTTTGTATCCGTTTCTGTTTTGAAACGATTGCTATCCTTATCTAGTGATTGCAGAGATGGTGTCTGAGTCATGGGAAATGGAAGTGGTTTGTCTCAGGAAGATTCGGTGGTATGCGTGTTTTTGATGCACGTGGAGCTGCTGAATGAATAATTGGCCCCCTATTTAATGTCCTCTGCTTTAAAGCTGTCTGGTACATTCACTGTTTAAAAAAATGTCTTTCAAAGCTGTTAAATATGTAACAAAAAGAGGTTGCTCTACCCATTCTGACGTGAACAAAGCCATACAGTGAGGTGCCCAAGGTACTTCCAGCGTGGCACTAATTACAAACACAATCATAAATGGAGATTTGCAAAGTTCTCCAATTCCATTTCTCTGCAATGCCAGCTGATGAGTGTCTGATAAAGGTGTGCAGGAAAAACATCTGTCCAGGAATTAGCTATTAAATATTAAGCCAAGTATTTTGCAGAGAGCATGGGATCTGTTGGATCTATAATTCCACCATCTACCCCTGCTGGAATAAGATCTCTGGCTGTCTCCGAAGCAAACCGAGCTTAAAACAGGAGCGCGCTCTCAAGAAGATGATCGACTAAGAATGTGTTTTATTTTGATTTGAAAAGCTGTCAATCACAGATAGAAAAGACCAAATAATATTATTATATAATACTAGCTAATTGTATTTGTCTGGTAAACCAGGAAAGCGTAGGAAAGGAGAATAATACAGTTCAGAGGGAAAATATTGCAAAGGTTTTGCCCAGATGTTGTGCTGAAATTGTTTGTCACTGGTACAAGCAACCGATTTTGGAGGAAAACACAAGCATGTATGTATAGATGTGAGGGAAAATAGGATGTCCAATGTCTCACATATTCCAGTTTATATAGCCACAGCTATTTAAACAATTCCAAAACTGCCTCTACGGGTGTCAAAGAGGGAGGGAAATCTTCAACCACATGATCTTCTCTCCAGAGTCCTGTTAAATCCACTGAACTTAAAACAGAACAAGAAGTGTGAAATATGGGTTTGAACATGTTATGTCAGAAATGTAAAGGTTGGAAGCCTTTTTAGTAACCGATATTAATATTGTATTAAATGTTATGAAGAGGTAGGTGTTGGGGAGAAGGGCTGGGCTCATGTGCAATTTTGTCAAGGTTTTTATCTGTGATTATGATTCCAGATGTATCTATTCCCTGAGGAGAAAAATGAAGTAAAGTTGGCATGTGACATGTGTTTTAAGGTGTTTGGCACAGTTTTCCAAAGTGATGACAAAATGTTCATTTTTATTACAGTGAATTGGTAAAGCAAATACGATTCTGAAGGTCAGTAGCTGTGCATTTAAGATAACTGTGGAGTTTTATTTTGGGGAATACACTTTTTTGGTGGTGTGCTTAGATCTGGTTGCCTGACAGGCACCTACCGCAGTAAATAGTCTGAATAGAATAAAATAATGTTTACAAAACACAGGGCAGTAATCACCAGAAATTTGATAAATCTCACTCACAGAATACAGCAAAGATTGCAAAAATGGCTCTTTTTGGATCTAGTACTGTCGCTGCTTCTTAATAATGTTTTTTTATCTGTTTACTACACACTAATCTTTTTGTCCTATAGTTACAGCTCAAGTTAGTGTGATAAGGTCCTTTGTAGGAAGATGTTTTTCATGCAAATGAACAGATTTTTAAATTTATTTTTTTAAAAAAACAAACTGGGGAAGGCATTCTTTGTGGGGCATTAGGAGCTGGGCTGAGGAAGCTGGGGCTGCCCCGTGCCCCTCCCTGCAGCCCGTGTGCGCAGCAGCCCCGGCACTGCCAGCAGGGCACCCCGGGCTGCAGCACCACAAACACTCCCTCATAAACATTTTACAAGTTCCACCTCCACCAATCGGCGAGGGCTGCGAGCCTGCCCTGATTGGGTGTCCCAGGGATTTGGTAAACACGGCTACACAACAAAAACAAGGTTTGGAGAGGAAGGGCTCCAATGGCATTGCCTCCTTTGAATATTCAGAGCCTGAGAATATGATTAATTCCATATTTTATAAGTAAACTCCCCCAACCCTGCATCCATCTGCAAATATTCAGAGTGATGTGCTCAATACATTCCTTTTCTGTTCCATAACCACATTTCTTTGTGAATTTAACCACATCAGAAAGCACTTCAGATTTCTAACACAAATATTCAATGCATTTAATGTAAGGAAGCTTCCTTTATTGGAGGTGATTGGGAACGTTTTGTATTTTATAGGTATATTTAAGAGGTTAGCAGTAGGGGGGAATCGTCTGTGGAAAATCTGTCTACAGTTGAAATTTTTAGATGCAGAAGTGTTGCTGAAATGTCTAATACGTTCACATTCTTTTGTTAAGTAGCTTACAGGACTATCCTCTTAGCTACCAGATACCCAAACCCTCCCCCTTTTTTTTTCTTTAAAATCAAATAACATTCCTCCTTTCCCTCCCTTATTTGTTATTTTCAGCAGTTTATACTTGTTTGGGTTTTTTTGTGTACAATTAGAAGATTTTCATTTTCATGAGGTTTTTTACTTTTTTCATCTACAATTTGGTTGTTCTTTTCAGTAATCTTCTGCAACTTTATTTTATCTTTAGTGTAAGCAGAGAAGCTTCTCATTGGCTGGTACCTTATCGATAATGATTTACAAGTTTTCCCAGATTAATTTTCCATGGGGTAATTTTTCTCCAACACAACACAGCTCCAATTATAGAAGAGAATGCCAAAAGTTAATGTATCTTATAATACAATTTAGAAATTCATTTTTGAAGTCCTTGGGTTTATATTTTAAATTTAGTATCCTATTTATACTTCAGTATCAGAAAAATAATGTGGACAGTTTGAAAATTAGCAGTGTGGTATTTTCCAGCCACTGAAACGTGCCTGCCTAACGAAGGCAGAAGACTTGCTGACTAGATTTATTTTAAAGCAGTGCTTTTAGATATTCATAAATTAAAATGGCAGTTTTCAATGAGATACTTATTACTATTTTACTTGATATTTGCAAGATACCTGACCATTTAATATTTATCCTTTATTTCTCTGAGCTGATCTAATTGCACCTCTCTCTTTTGCATTTATTTCTCTTTGCAAACACTACATTATTCACTCTCTCCTGTGCTTATTAAACAGTGCCACCTGCACCAAATGAAACAAAGCTTCTCCATCAATCTATCCCAGCTAAAGAACCCCGACTATATATTATAATTAATTGAAGCTCAATTGAACACTTGAGTCTGAACTAGATACAGTAACCTGAAAAAACATTTAAAAAATTAGGATGTACTTTAAAGAAATCTTTTAAATGAAAATGTTCACTCCAAACTGAGAACCTAACCTTGTACCAAGCACTCTTCATCAGCTCTGCACAGTACCTCAAGTAGCAATTAGCAGGTCCTTTAATTAATTAACTATTCCCTGTACATCACAGGGATTTTTGTGGCACTAACGTCATCCTCCATAAGTGAATACCAAATGCAGTCAATATTTTGTCACTGCGAGCCCTTCTCTGGACTACCTGAATGCCCCGCGCCTGGCTGAGCGGCAGCAGGGCCGGCCCCAGGTAGGACCAGCCGCGATCTCGGCGGGGTGGGCCGGGCAGGGGGTGGGCAGGGGGCGCGGGGCTGGCAGCGGGACCGGCCGGGGCGCGCAGGGAGCGGGGGATGAAGCGCGGGCTGCAGCCCCGGAGCGGGATTTTCTGGCAGAGCCGGGTGCGCTCTGCGGTTCCCAGGGCCGGGGCTCTCCCGTGCGCCCCTCGCTGCCCCTGCCAGCACATCCCCCGAGTGGCGGGTCAGACACCGGGGGGGAGAGGGCACTTCCCACCCATCCGGGACACCGCACAGCTCACACTCTGCAAACTTTTCTATCTCGTCGTGGCCGAGTGCTTCCACTGGGATCCTCATTTGGGGAAATATTAAGTCGTTTTAAGGGAATTGCCATCTGAGGATGAGAGGCGAGATACGTATTGCTGGTTTGAGGATTTACAAAAGATGCAGTATGTAAATTTGTTTATATAAATATGTATAAGATATATCACAGTATGAGGCTCTGTGTGTGTGGATGAACATATGTGTGTGTATCCATCCCTCTATTTGCAGATTCAGACACAGACATATGTTATCATTTCTTAGAGGCAAATATCTGCAGAAATAATTCTTTGTGTTCAGTGGTTTTTTGAGTGTGGGGTAAGTTTCTCTTCAGAGACTTCTGCGTTCAGGAAAGATCTTGTGAATGTAATGTACAGCATAATGAAATCAAATAAAGTATGCCTTGTATGATTTTGCAAGAATTATACATTAGCACTCTCTTTCAACACGTGTAATATTTTGAATTATGGAAACAACTTTATAGATAGTTTTAAAATAATAAATAATATATATTATGGACTTGTAGAAATAGACACTGTAGAAATCTTAAGAAAGAAGAAAAAATTAGTATTAAAATAATTTGAGATATTTGCCAACTGATATTATAATTTAAAACCCCATCACATTTAATTTGAACTCTTCATGAGGAATAATGTGTGTTCAGTTACTGAAAGATACTAACTGATTCCAGTAAAATTTGCTATTTTGTAAGAACAAGAGAAATTTTCATTTCCACCCCATGGACTCTTCTGCATCACTGTTCCTACAACTTTAGTTAAAAAATTTTTGGCATGAGCGAAATATAAGTAAAAATATAAAGGTCAACTGACAAGCTATGATTGTATCTCTGTTTTTGCTGTGTAAATCTGCTCTTATCAATAATTCACTATTCATGTTCTACAAAGACTCCGTCTTTACATTTTTAATTAGCACTTACAATTTTACAAAGGTAATTAGAAAAAGGGAAATACTAATCTCTGTACTCGGAGTCCCTATGTCACAATTTACTCCACATTTTTTCCAATAGCTTTGGCAAATGAATACTCTGTTTTGATCCATCAATCTCAAACAAAGGTGGGCTCCGCTGCAATTTTTCACTGTTCATTTCCCTGACCCTTTTGGGATATAAGGATGGTGCACAAATACTTAACCGGCTGATCAATAGCCATTGACCGTTCGGAGCCCTCGTACCCTAACAAGCACAGCTTGATCATGTATATTTGATCATGTAAAATTTCAAAGCACCTTGAGACAGCCCAGCAAGTCTTGCCATGGCAGCTTTGTGCTGTTTCCTGGAGCACATCTTTGCCATGATTTAGCTCTACCATCAATGGAAACTTCCTGCTCGTACATTTGATGAGGCTCGAGATCATGAATTGCAGGGTTATACACCCCCAGTATTTCATAGCTATGGCAAACATAAACCACCATCCTAACATTTTAGGATAGCGAACTCTGGATGTGCCTATGGATTCAAAGGACCCCAGAGTGCAAATTTAAAAAGCCCTATCGTTATAAATCTTGCATTCCTGTTAAGTGCTGGCATGCACGTTACACTGAGGTGTGTTAAGTTTATCTTAGTGAGAAAATTGCAGTAAAAACCTTTCCCTTGATATCCTTTCAAATACATGTTCACATATGTACAAAAGAAAAAAATATTCGAGTTCACGGCTGTGTTAGTTCTCTGCCTCATTAATACCGTGGAAAGAGATAAAGATCTAAGCAAAAAATATCTACAGTGAAAAATGTCTTTGCAGAGCTTTATTATCATTCATAATTCCACATCCAGTGTTATTCATATAGGAATTTCAGTTTATCATTAAAATATAACACTGATGCTACATTTGTATAGCTGCCTTTTCTGCTTATAATCATAATGTTTATTCTAACTTTCTGGGCTTATTATTTTAGACAGATATCAGTTTAATTAGCTTAAGCTGTCATACTCTAATAAATACAGACGGGTTGCCTGGTTCGGGAGGAGGAAGGTGGCTGCAGATTTCAGGAGCAGAGACAGTTAATGCTTTGTACATTATCATGTAAACAGCAAAAGGACAAAAATAATTACCTGATAAACTTTCAATTTCTGACTCTCCCCTATATGCTTTCTGACCAATTTTTCTATAGAAAATCCATTCAAATTAGGCAAGTCCTCTAAATATCTGCAGCATCTGCTGGTTCAGACACCTTCCTTTATGCAGAGTACCATTTTCATATGATAATACATGTAATATGATATAGAATGACAGAATGCATGACAGTTGCCCATAATACATAGAAAGTCACTCAAAGGACAGAAGCGACATTTGGATAATTAGCATCCATTGGGCAGTCAATCATGCGAATAGAAAAAACTGCACAAAACCCACAATGGAGTTAGAAAACAAAAGGGACCCCAGCCAGTCTCAGGATTAACTGCTCTAAAGCGATCTAAATGCTTTTGTATCTAAAGAACTGAGGCTCCCAGGGCTGCCCTGTTCCCCTCTAGATACCCAGGGAACTAATTGTGGCGATCAAAGTTAAAGCATTCTCTCTTCTTTATAGACTGCTAAATACACAGAAAAATTATTTCTCCATTCGTGTTCATTAAACTATTTTAAAGTTAAAAAACTGATGCCACGTTCTTTTGCCAAGTGAAATGAGCTGGAGTATTGAGATTGTCCTGCTTTTATGAGAATACAACAGCCCTTTTAATTTAAACTCTGTCTTTGTTTGATTAATATTATTTTGCTGTTGTCCAGTCTGCTATCTCTTTCTCTTTGGATAACGAAGGCAATTGCCATTAAAAACTCTTGTGTGAGAAAAACCTGGAAACAGGAATAGAAATAATAATGATAATAACAAAGCCCATTAGCAAAATTAAGCAGGAAAGGTCGCACAATTTCTTAGTAACTGCCACTTTATAAAATAAATAAAATATTTTGCCACTCAATATATGCAGCTCAGAATATTTCCTTTCCCCAGATTAGGTGGAAGATGAGGGCAGCCTCCTTTAAAGCTCCATCTACCAGAAGAGAGAGAGAAAGAGAAGAGATACAGAGAGAGCCCCAGGATGTGGAAAGTCATGAAAATACCTACCCTGGAGACAGTATTCCCATAGGATCCTTTTCATACAAATTCCAACTTGCCTAATGCCCTTAATGAATGAAATAAAAAGAGAATTCAGAAAGGCCCATGCTGATGGCTCCTGCTGGAAAGTGTGTGGTTTAAGGCATAGCTGCAGCAGTTCTGGGAGGGAAGCGGCTCCGGTCCCCATCAGCCAG
The DNA here is from genome assembly GCF_022539395.1 of Myiozetetes cayanensis. NCBI lineage: Eukaryota > Metazoa > Chordata > Aves > Passeriformes > Tyrannidae > Myiozetetes > Myiozetetes cayanensis. Next base: position 9,563,866 of record NW_026087445.1, on the reverse strand, counting down.
GCAGACGGGAATCACTGGGGCGAAATCTTCCCCCTCACACATTTGCAATTGACTGGAAATAACATCACGACACCTTGGGATAATTGACGCCTTCTTACCTTTCGTTGTCCTTTGTAATTAATATTGGTAGATCTAGAGGTTTCTCCCAGGCACAGATAAGAGGAAGGTGGAAGGGGTGGGGAGAGAGCGCGTGTGTGTGCGTGAGTGTGTGCGTGAGTGTGTGCGAGAGAGACGGAGGCAGAGGGAAGGAGAGCGCAGAGAGAGGCTTTGGTTGTGTCTCTGCTTGGGGAATGGTGTGCTGGTGGATTCGTGTGGATGTGCACTGGGGGCTTTGCAAACCTCTGGAGTTCTAAAGGCAAGACAGAAAGTGAGCAGTAGGATGAGCTGGATCTCCCCTGCCAGTCCTTACAGAGTTTCGGCAGCCGTGACCTTCAACCCCTTTGCTGTGTGTGAGCCCCACCTTGAGCCCCTTGCCCAGCTGCTGTGCCAGCTCCACACGGGGAGCGGGGACAGGGACAGCCCAGGGAGGGAGGCAGGGAGAGACTGAGATCAGAAGGGCTTTTCGCCCAGTCAAATGGGCCTCTGGTGACAAATCAATCACGGCCCCTTCAAACCAATGGTGCTGCCAGTCTGCAGCTCCCCAGGCCTGCCCAGCCTCCCCGGCTCTGCTGCATGACACTCAGCTGATCACGGGGGCTCCTCTCAGGGCAGGGCTGCTTTTCACAGCTTCCCTTGGTCATTAGCAGCGTTCCTTCTCCGTCTCCCTCTTGCTCTGCCTTTACCTACCATCTATTTATTAAATACTGAAAACTAATAGTAGAAGGGGGACTGTGACAGGCAGCAACACTTGTAAATACGTCGGTATCTGCCTTCCTAAAAGGGCCCAGATTTATTCATTTGGTTGGTTTTATACATTAGGAAGAGCTACCTGTTCTCCTGTAATGAGGCGATGTGATCAATATAATCAGGGACAAAGAAAGGAGGCCCTACAAGATGCTCACTGCACCTCCTCCTTCCCTTTATTTTACACTAATAAAACTGCCTTCAGTGATTTTTCTCCCACTACACCCATAAGAGGGGAATTGTTTTTCAATTATCTTTTCCTGCAGACATTGGTTAAAATACAGTTTTAGGTCCATTTTGAAGCTATGAGGCAGATCCTTAGCTGGAACTAATTTACATTGCTACTGAAATTCTTGACTTTTCAACACAGAATTGCTACTAGATCCTAGTAAGTACTTCTTTCAATACTGGTTTTATGCCAAATATCTGAAAAATGTTTTTAAGCAGTTAAAGAGAGAAATAGTAATATAAGAAGAGTGTTTAAAGTTTAGGAAGAACAAAGTACTCTTACAGGTTTTGTGATCTTAGGAATTGCATTCTCTGTTTCCTCCTCTCTGCCACCCCCCCCACCAATCCCTAATACAAAGGGTAAAAAATCAAAATGAGGTCTTAACAGAGCATGCCTTGCTCTGTCTTAGTCCTTTCTAACCTTAATCCCTGGAATAAAATCCTCCTGCAGCCAAAGAAAAACCCAGAATGTTGCACATCAAGGAGAAGGGAGCGGTCCCTCCTCATCCTCGCCCAGCTCCAGTGCCAAGCTCTTGGCTCAGAGCTCTCCTGTCCTGCAGCAGAGAGGGCAGAGCACGTTTGGATGCCAGCTGTAGGTGTTGGCCACCTTGCAGCAAGTGGCCAGCGTGCCTGGGGTGGCAGGGAGGGCGATGGACACGGGCAGGACGGAGCTGGCTCTCCCAGGCTCTGCAAGGAGAGCTTGGGCGAGACACAGCAGCGTCAGAAACGCAGCACAGTGTGCTCAGCAACGTGTCCTTGTCTCCTGCCTGCCGGAGGGAGCTGAGCCCCAGGGAAGTGGAGTGCAGGCAGCAGTGTGGGGTGCTCCACAGCCAGGAGCTGGAGAGTGCTCAGGCTTTATCTTCAAAGCTGTCCTGTCAAATACAAGGTCTTTTAAACATCAGAGGGAGAAAGTTTCTGACTCTGAAGGGTTCGTTTTCCTCTCGGTTTTCCTCTGTCAGAAGTTAAGCCCACCCGACCCCCACAGTAAGCTGGCTCTGGGATTACTGCCCTGCTCCTTGCCTCTTGATTTGGGGGTGCTTGTATGGAGCAATCTCGATTTGCTCACTGTTTGTTGAGTTCAGTTTTCTTCATGTTAGTTCTTTCTTACATCTCATATGTCTTGAGGTTTTTGCTGTGTGGCAGTGAATCGAATCTTATGAACTTAAAAGAAAATTGTGGCTGGGACCTGGAGAATATTCATCTGTTGCAGAAAATGCTGAAGTCTGAACATGTGAGAATTGAACTAATGAGTTTTCCCCTCATTCCAGTCCCTCAGTCTCTTTTTTAGCCATACCTTAATTGCAGTGTTTTCTGACAAAATGATCTTAGCTCCTAAAATTTTAAATGTGTGTCTTCATTTCATTGCTTGTACTTCGTTCTACCAACACAATAAAAGAAATTGAGATGATTTACAAAATAATGTGGCTTTCTGTCATCTTACTGTCAATAAATAAGTACTACACCTAAATCTAGTTGATTTCTAAAATGAAAATTCATTACATTTCTGGAAACTCGAACAATCAGCTCCATGCATTTTAATTAGATTGTCTGTTTTTTCATTTATTACTAATACAGTCCTCTTAACTATGATTTATTTGTTAAACAAAGTGCCATAATCCGTCACTTATTCATCTTAATTTCAGCAAAATTAAAGTAGTCGCTGTTATATTACACCTAATTGCACTTGCAATGAAAAGAACGGAGATGTTAATCAAAATAAATTGAAGATAAACAATAAAATCATTAAATCTTTGCTGCAGTAAGTGTAACTAATCAGTTTTGACTTGAAGCGACCGAACACAAATAATGAATCTGTCAGTGAAGACGCGCTCATTAAATCCAGCCCGGCCCGCTCGGGTCCCGCGGGCAGCCCCGCACTCCTGGCTCCGAGGGGACAGCAGGGACACCAGGGGACCTGGGACAGGCTCAGGGCGCCCACACAGGGCCCCGTGGTGGGGCCAGGATGCCAGGACAGGTCTGCAGGAACTGTGGGGAGCACCGCGCCAGGGACACCAAACACCCTTTGTTTCGTTCAGCACCGGCAGCTCAGAGAGTGGAAACGGGGGGGAAAGGGCAAGGAAACCCAGGAACTCAGAGAGAGGAAGCACTTGGGTTTAAAACTTACTAGAACTACTAGTTTCACAGCAGATCAATGAAGCTGGCACTGTGTTAAATAGTATATGCTAAATGATATGCTTTGCACCAGTCCAAGATGCTGATTACAGCCCTGTGCCATCCCCACGGGGCAGGGACAATGCCTGGATTAGCAACAGAAGCTGTTCATGGACTCATTGTCCTTCACCAGTTACCACTTCTGGCCTTCCCACCTCATTACAGGGCCCGAAATGGGCACTCCAGCTATTTCCAAATATGTTGGTACCCTGGCAAGGAGTCCTGTGTCTGAGCAGGCTGGTGAGCTGAGCTAGAGCAATCAACACGTCCTACTTCAGCTTTTAAATCGTTTACTTAATGATTTCAGTTTCCCCAGTGGAGTATTTGGGAGAAATCATTGGTGAGCAGGAATTTACATGGCAAGGAGCAATTTCTCTTAAAATAGTTTTGTGTGCTGCGCTTTTGTGTGACCTGAGCCAGCACCGAGCGCAGGCAGAACACACAGGCAGTGGCCTTGGCTTCAGTCACTCCGAACCAGATCGTTATTTTCCTGAGCAGTTATCAGTTCCTAAATGGAAGATACCGGTTTGTATTTTTATGTTTTCCCTCCCTGTATTTTATCAGTAATTTCGCTTATTTACAAATCTTACTGTCCTTTGTCTAAAGCATTTACTTAAGTGATATAATTCAGCTTAACATGCTGATCAGCACGAAGGATGCCTGCCCTGCTCCTGGAATCACAGCACAACCAATTAACATTTCACAATGCTAATGCTTTCTACTGCTTTTTGAACAGTGGTCACTAGAAATCATATAGGGATAGTTTAACAATTAATATGCTCAAGCTTGAGTACCTCAGGGACTTACACATAATTTTAAGTTTATTTTTTATTATCTTTGGGTAAGAAACAGTAGAAGGCTAATTTCAGCTCAGTTTTCTTCTTTCTTTCTCTGGGTATAGTTCATATTTGGGCCATACCAAAAGACAATGATCAGGGGACAACAAGGTTTCACAGCCCAAATTCAGGGCTGGATGACTACTGAACAAATCTTTTCCCCTCTGCCTTTTTCATGCTAGTGAGATTTGATATCTGTGAATAATAACCTTTTAAATAAAAAGTCTAGCTGGTGGACCTTACATTTAGTTTCTATTCTGCATCTTTCCAGCATTTATAATGCTTAACTTGGGACCTGACGTCTCTCAAGGCGCTCATTTGGAATGATTTATATGGGCTTTGTTAGTTCAGTAGCAGGTGGGTAATTCCAGAAATTAAATATTACCTATTTTTTACTGATATAACTATAAGCACTTAACAGAAGTAGTAAATATTACTATTACTAATTTCTAGAAAAGGCAATAAAAATACAGACTGAAAAGTGGTTGGCAGAATAGGAACCAGGTAATGATAAAAAATTACCCAAAGGATGGAGCTGATCCTTCATTAGTCAGAAACTCCTACTGACTGCAGTGAAAATCTGCCCTGAATGGAAACCATGGAGGGCTCTGGAGCTGTGGAGTGGCCTGTGCAGAGTTAATCTGGGAATCTTATTGCAGTGGCTTTCAGCAGGTCTCTAAAGCATCTCCCCCAGTACAAGTGGCACTAATTGGAGCCCATGTCGGGAGCCTTTGCAGAGGAGCTCAGGACTGAACCCTGCCAAGTGAAGTCCCTGTGCTGCCTGGGGGTGCCAGTGCAGGAGAAGGTCTCTTTTCCTTCACCCAGCCTTCATCTTTTCTGTAGCCAGGGTGCTGCAGCATTCGGGCTTCTCAGGGTACTACCTTTGTTGGTACTATCTTTTGTTGGTGGCTTTGTTTTGTTTAGTTTTGTTTTTATGTAAAGTGTGTTGAACATTCTTCAAGTAAAATGCGTTTTCAAACCAGAAGCACTGACCATCCACAGTGAGGAACCTGAATGACATGCAGTGTGTACACAGTGATTAAGGGATGAATAGGGAAAGCCTGCAGAGCAGGAAAGACGGAAGGAATTGTCTTTAGTCCCATTCTGAGCAGCAGATGATGGTGAGGTATCTACGAAGACATTTCAAGAAGACAAAGTTAGATTTCAGTTCAAATAGAAGACAGGTTTGGAATAAATAAGTGGATCTGACAGTTGGCAACATAGGGATGATAGTGAATCTGTGTTTGACTATGAGATTACACCAAAATAAGACTGGATTGGAAGGGGGAGAAGGCAGCAAAAATATAACTGCGCTAAATACCTTCAGAGAGCTGGAAATGTGATGTCAGGATGAAGGATAAACGAAGAAATTATTAGAGATGCAGCAGAACCATGAAAAGACAGGGTCAGGGAAATCAAGAGGACAAGATGTCAAAACCTAGAACTGAGTCAACAATTGTGAATAAGGAAATGTAAAGGCAGATGAGACTGGAATGGTAGTTGTCAGCTGTGCCAGAGAGGTGTGGGCTGTGCACGATCAGACTAACGCAGGTGCTCACCACTGGAGCGATGGTCTCTGTGTGGGTATGAAAGTCAGTGCTGGGTTTGTAACCCCTCCCCACCGCTGACAGCAGGCAGTGAGGGCAGCAAAGCAGGGAGATTCTTCGGAAACAGAAACAAAGTCAGCTGTGCCAGAATGTAACGTTGAGTGTAACAGTGTGACAGCTCAGAGTCTTGACAAAGGCACAGAATTCATTGGAGTGCCGGGACCTCTCAGTTATGGAACGTTAATTACACAAAGTGGACCAACATGTGCTTTCCCAAGAAATGCTGCACGTTCCCTCTCCCCAAATGTTTTTCAGAATTCGCTATGCTTTATTTCAATAAACTGCTGGATTTATTACTGCTTTTTCCATTACCACTTTCTAACAGTTACTAAAATTTCCTGTAACAGATTTCACTTTGCTCAAAGAATTAAAATTTAAGCTAGCAATGTCAAGTTTTGACACTGCAAAACAGACAGTCCTCCCCTCAGACAAAACCCAAAGGTGGTAAAGTCCTTCAGGAGCTTTGTGGCCTATGACCAAGAGTGCAATAGAGAACACAAAGGTGGGAAAATTCATGTCTTTTGCTCGTCACCTTCTACCATCCTTAGGTTTCTTTCCAACAGTTCTTGATTATCTTATAGATCACCACTGATGCAAAAACATCAGTCCCTAAGGTTCACTTTACAAACCCCAGAACTTTGCCACCTCCTTTGCTGGTTCTGTAAACATTTCACTCTAGGACAGCACTGTCTAACGTCCAAAGTGCAGTGTAACTGTGGAAAGCAGTGTCTCCTGCAGCAACCCAGAACATTAACTGGCACACTGTATCAGGAGCACATCTACCCCTGCAGCCTGGTCCCAGCAAGGATGAGTCCCAGCTGAACCCCCAGGGCACTCTCCAGGGGAACCCTTCCGAGCTCCAGGAGTGAGGTGGCCCACTCCTCCTCACATGGGCAGCAGTCAGTGGCAGTATCCTATAACTACATATACCCAAGCCATGTAAGCTCCCAGTCCCAGGAGAGGAAAAGGCATTCAGAGCAGGCTGACTGCCCCAGCTGTGGGGGGAGAACCCAGGCCCTGGGGGTGGTGTGCTCTCACTACTAACACAAAGGCAGGTTGGTGAGCCCAGACTGCTCTGGGTCTGTCCCAGTGCACCCCTCAGCTCAGGCCAGACCAACCCCCACACACATTATACACAGGCCTTTAAGTTATTTTTTGTTCTCCTACTTGCTCACTCTGAGGCCATTTTTAGCTGGAAACAAGTACATTTTAAAACATTTAAATATCTTTGCAGATATGTTGGAAGTCATTATCCTGGGGGGCTGGAGAGCAGGTTCTTTCAGGATAGGTCTCCTAATTCTGATCACATCATCCTAACCTAGGGGATGGGCAACGGTATGAACTGTTTTTATTGTTTATCTATATGGACCTCAGTGCTGACATTTCCAGAACTACCCTTCACACCTTTTAGAGAATAAATGCTCTCTACTTTACTACAGGTAGTGGTTTTAATCAGATTGTCTATTCTTGGTGGTAGTTCAGAAGTTTCTTCTGAAATCCCTTTAGAATTTATTTATTTACTTTCCAGTCCTAGGAGCCTGTTTTTATTTAATTTATGAATTTGTTCCAGCACACCTTTTAATTCCTGCGTTTGACAAAACCTCCTCCATATTACATAACAGGAGGAAATTTGGTGTATCTATTTTGCCCTAAACTCTATGTGGAAATGCTAATGCCAACAAGTCATTTACCTTCATTTCAGTGCCTCTGTATTCTCATTAGCTTTCTTACTTTTCTGCCAAATAGCCCACTGGACTTATAAAATCTCTTGCAGACTTGCTGCTTCTTAATACTTGAGAAAATCTTGTTTTCATGTCAGGCTATCTGCTCCTCAAATCCTCTGTCATCCTTCTAATCTCCACTGGGTATCTTAGCCACTGGATTTTATCCTCCTTGACTTCACAAGTTAAAATTCTACCTTCAAAAAATCCATTTTTGACTCCACAAACTTGTTGAACCTTCCCGTAGCCCTGTGGCTCATTTTTGCTTGTCAGCTTCCTCTTTTGTTTGGGATTATGCTGCCTTCTGTTACACTGTTATGGTTGCTCAAGTAGCCTCCATGCTGAGTCTAAGGATTTTAATTTCCTCACTTCTGACTTTAGGGTCTTTTTAACTAGCTTCCTCATTTTTTGTACAATCTCTCCCCTGAGGATGTTGAAGTTAATTATATTGTGGTCACTATTACTTAGTGGTTCAACTTTACTTACTTTATAAACTAACTCCTGTGTATTACTTGAGAGGCTTTTCTTGACTTAGTTCTTTATAGCTCTGCGATTAAAACAACTAACATATGTATCAAAACATGTTTAACATCCCAGCAGAACTAACTGGGAAGTCGAGGAAAGGCAAGTGCTTGCAGGGGAATTAACAGCAAGGACCAAGAGCATTAACCCTGGTGAAATGCCACCCACTCTTCATTAACTGTGGGACTAGAACAAATCAAACCCTTTAACGACGGCTCCATTTACAGGCAGCAGGACAGGAGCGCTCTGGTATCCCCACCTTATAATTTTAAATTATACCACAAAAGTGTCAGAACCAGATTCAAAAGAGCATTTCCAGCAGGACCTTCCCCCCATTTTAGAGAAAGGAAATGTATTTGTTGGCTTGCAATCCTGCCTGCTGCAGTTTACTATTAAAAGTGTCTCCACTGAATTCAGAATAGTTGGCATTTCCTAGTTCATGATATCACCTCATTATATCTTGATCTCATATAGTTGCAGTAATTACATAAATAAAATTGGCTTTTTGTGAAGTATAAAATGACTGACAGTGTTTAAGGAAGTGCACTTTGGTTTGTGTTTGGGGTTTTTTTCCCCCCCAATATGGAATGGAGTCATTAGCATCAAAGATCTAATTAAAGTAACATCTAAAAATAAAGTACCAATCTTATTTTTCTGAAACAATAGCTATGGTTCCAGAAGAAAGCTCTCCTGTACTGTGAACCTGCAGTCTGTCAGGAATATTGCTACATGCTTTACAAAATTAAGTAAACAACAGACACTAATAAATGCCAATAAACAGACAATCCCCGAGTTGGTGAGGAACCCCTGAATTCTCAGTAAAATGAGCAGGGCTCTCCCTCCCCAGGTCCTGGACAGGAGGCACATCTTATCTGAACTTCTTGGACAAAAGGGGAGCACAAACAGCAGTGGACAGATCTGGAACTTACTCCCCCTTGTATCAATCAGGGCAACATTGCTGATGCCTTCTGAACATCAGTGCAGGGAAATCAGTGACAGGAATGGTGGGTCATCAGCTCCATTTGCTGTATGGAAGCTCAGAACAGCTACTGGCTGCCCACAACCAGCTCTGGCCACAAAGGTAAGTTGGAATGTCAGGCTTCAGCAATCGTATGGAATTACACTCACATAAAATGAGTATAAACTACATAAGACTCAGGTCCCTACTATTTAATCACGGTTATGCCCTTGAAGACTGTAATAATTTGCATATTTGATCAGTTTGTCACATAGCCATATGAATTAAATCTTGATTTTAACATTACGTAGTTCAATTTTGATATCAACACATAGTTTCTCATTGTTAAAACAACCACCTTACATCATAGAAGTGCTATTTGATGTTTTCCTAATAACAATTTAAAAATAATAGCTTATGACAACATGTTGTCTGATGACAACTTAATAAGTAGTGGGCCATCAATACTTATCATGTTCCCCCATCCTATGGCAGAAAGGATAAGCAGATTCCCCCTTAGAAGGGCAGTGAAGCTGACACTGCTAGTGGTCTTTTGATTTCTGGTGATTGTAGTGATTATATTTGAAGCCTGGCTCAAAACATGCTCTAATTTTATATAAAAAAGTTGTTGTAATTGCTACTGAAAACTCAAGAAGGACGAACCTCAATTGGGATCCCATCAACTCTGTGAGACACAGAAAACCCAGGGAAAATAACAGCTTACACCAACATTTGATACAAGATTTTAGTATTTTTAGTTTTAGAAAGAGTGTAACAATATAAAATCATGTTTCAAATAATGAACATTAGCAAGTCAGAAATGCTGTGTTTTACACATTCCTTGTTCATTTGTTCACGCCTTCCTTTCTTACTTCTTTTGTTATCTCTTTCTTTTTCCTTCCCTTCCTTTCATGCTCTCTGAGTTCCCCAGCTTAAGCCAGGCACTGCTGTACAAGAGTTTAGTCTCATCTGAAGTAAGTACTTCCCTCTGCTCCAACAACTTACGTCTTGCTGTTCTGGATTTCTCCTAAGTATCCTTGTTCTTCCAGGCTCATTAGTAACTTAGAGGGACTTGAATGTAGCAGTCTGATTTACATCAGTGATCTTATTCCTTTCAGCTCAGGAGGGTTATCTTTTCTGTGACAAAGGCTATCGCAGATATGAATAACTATTTTCATACTGGGCTTTTTTTTTGTCTGGCTGGAATCACACCATCATAGATTTTGCCTCACAAATCTGACTCTGCTTTATAGAGCAATAACGGTACAGTCAGCACTCTGCCATCACAGCAAGGTGAACAGAGAAGAGGAACTTAGGTCAGTTGCTTCTTTATTATTGGCAGATGAAATAGCGTCTTCAACAGCTTCAGAGCAAGAACCAGCCAGGCAGTGTGTTTGTGCTAGGAAGGCTGTGCCATTCAGAGAAGCCACAGCCAGAGGATTTTTGCTGGATTCAAGGAGGGACACATAAACCACAGAGCAGAGCAAACCACTGAGAGGGTAACCCACTGGTATTACCCACCTAAAGCTAACTGAAAGCTGCTTGGGTGAAAATCTGGAGAATGAAATATGTGTGGGACATTATCAGGTAGCAAAAATGCGGGAGTTCTGTTAACTCTGGCAGACTGCAGGAAGAGGAGGATAAACCTGCAAAGACAATTCCATTTAGAACTGTATTAAAACCAGTCTGGACCAGTGCTGCAGAACCTTGGCTGTGCCTTGGAAAGATGGGCATTTCTTGCTTTCCAGAAGACTGGAGTGCTCCCCTACAGCTCTCCTCACCTCCTCCTCTGTGTCCTTTCTTTGGTCCCCCTCCTGGTACCTTCAGGGACACACGGGTGTGTTCATGGTCCAGGTGCTCTGGGGTTTAGTCCCTCAGTTCTGCAGTTCATACAGAAAGCTCTACAGAGTGCTTCTGACTTTAAACCTAGATCTGCATCACCTTCAGCAAATTGGAGGAGACCTGTGAAGAATATGGGGCATGGAAGGTCTGACCTGAACATGACACATGATGTACAGAGAAAATGTGCTACCAAAACAGGGTTTCTTTGCAGCCAGTCATGGACTGTGTCCAAGGACACGCAGTAGCCCTCACTAGTTGCTACCAATATTCATATTTATGTTTTTGTGTATTGATAAGAATCACTTCATAAAAACCTGTTTTTTTCCAGCAGCCTCAGCTGAATAGTGATGGACATTGATCCTTGGAGACATGCAAACTATATAAGACAAATGTGCATTGCTAGAAATAGGGATGCATTTCTGCTAAAACAGAGTGTAAGAAACATTTTCAGATATATTATAGTAATTGTCTGTAAGAAAAGAACTTGACAACCTATAGAAATCTTCAAAACTTCGAGTGTAAATTTTGAAAATGTCAGATAAAATATGGTTAAAGAAAACATATTCCATTTAAAAATACACTTACAAAAAGCATTACCATATACAGTTCTAATTTAATTTTACTTTGGTAAGTAATTGTCCCTTTATGAAGAAAATTTGAAGTTGCTATGCTGAAGGCAATACTGAAATATTGGCTTTCAAGACAGAAACTGCCGTTCTGGGCTGGAGAGTGCTCTGAGGCAAAGCTAAAAGCTGAAGACATTTATACCAGGAAGAATTTCTGAAATGATAAAAGATTACATGATACAGGCAAACAAGATAGAGCAGGTGAGAATAAAAGGGATTATGGGGAAGATGCTGGCAGGAGACAGTATGAAAATTGTGCCTGCAGGCACCAAACATGTGACAACCAACAAAGGGTGCCCAGTCTTTTACTGTAACACTCCAGAAGCACCGACTCCTTGATGCTGAACTGGCTACCTCTCTCCTATGCAAACAATGGAAATAAGTAAAGAGGAACAAAACCTGACAGAAGAATCACTGCACAGTTAAAGACAAAGAACAAGTAGTTGTCATGGCCACCTTGCTGGTTTCCCCATGAAATTAAATAACCAATTCTTATTAATCATAAGATATTCTGATGGGGAGGATGTCATCTGTGGAGAGACAGTAGCAAAGGGAAATGTTTGCCATATTTAGATCTCCTTTCACTAAAAAATGAAGAGGTCATTTCAGGTCAATCATCCAGGGCTCTTTTCTTTAGGGGAATGACTCTCCAGCATGGCTCATTATATTAAAGGATTTCATGGACCTGAGTTATAGCTATTGGTATAATCACAGGTATCAGAAATAAGAATAGTTATTTCTTATTTCTTTGTGAATGGAAAATGAAAAGGTCATTCAGTGTATGGTACTTCAAACACTTGAAAGGGAAGGTATTTTACTGCTTACTTAGCTTTTTAAAGGAAGCCTACAGAGGCTGGAAGCAAGGACAGGTAGCCTGAGAGGAATGCAGAGAAATTGTCTGAAAAGCCAGGGATGAGGTTAGGAAACCTAAAGCCCTGAGAGAATTAAATCTGGCCAGAGACATTGAGGGCAACAAGAAAAGCTTCTATAGGTACATCACCGAAAGGAAGAGTGGGGAAAATGACCTGATCCATAACTCATGAGGCTTATTGTTTGATAACTACAAGAATTACAAACTTGAGGCTGATGGAATAAATTCTGCTTCACATCTAAGAAATCTCTTTAATAAGCTTTCCACCAGTTTATAAACATTGGTAGAGATTTTCCTAATATTCACCCAGTGAGAAACTAGGAAAAACGCACACGAACATTATAATCAATATTAGTCAGGTAGCAGGATATTCTCTTTCAAGGCATAACCTTTCAGATGAAGCTTTACTATTGATCTCTGAAGTCAGCATTTTCCCCTTGCCATCCCCATTGGCTGGGATGTAGCAGAGAGAACTTCCCCAGTACACTCAGGTTACAGGACGCTCCAGAAGGGTTGTCACCAGGAGAGGAAACAGTAACTGTGTTCTCATGTAGATTTGCTGCTGTGGGTGTGCTGCATATTAAAATACAGGCTCAGCCACACTCACCAAATCCTTCCTGGAGTGCACAGTGCCAGACCTCTATTTCTGTGGTATTGAACTAAGACTTTCAGGTCAATCTGGAAGCATCCTAAGGCTTTCACCAAGCTTTTAATTCCTGGATTATTTTCTTCTGGCTGAAGTTTCCCTTCTGCTTCCCTTTTGTTTGCTATTAATGCTTCATCTCTTCTGGGAGGGTGACTCAGAGTTAATCAGCTCATCTATTCTGAGCCAGTGCAGCCCAGGCCAGGCCAGCAGGCACTGCTGGAACCCTCGGCTGTCCTCGGGGGCTTCGCTGTCCCCGCTGCCCTGTCACAGGGACACAATTACCCTGACACGGGGCCACCTGCACACAGGGGCACCAGCAGCACACTGGTAGAAAACGGGGCCTGGGGGACCTCAGGAGCTGCTTGTTTACATAAGTACACCAGGTAAAGCAGGGGAAAAACCCATCCCACAGCTTGGAACACAAATTAGGCAGAGAGAGGGAAAAACTCCCTTGAACAGGAACATCTACATCGTGTTTAACATTTTTGTTTTCCCACTGTCTTTTGCACAGAAGATACAGTTTTCAAAATTTGAATAAATATTTAAATATTCAGCATCTATTTAGTTGAAATTTTGAATGAATCCTATTTTATCACTGACATTCGGAGAGTACAAGCCATGTTCTGTGTTCTGAACTCTGGAACATACCTGACTGCTTGTTTCATAGACACAAAATAAAGTGGAGTGCACCATACAAAGTCCATATTGAGAGTCTGCTTTATCCTATAACTAGAAGAAATTCTGGACACATCCTCTCGTCACCTTTCTGCTTTCCTCTGACTTTGCATTACCAGATTTACAAGCTCACACCTGTTTTATGAGGCACTCTTTTAAACTGGAGTTTCCACAGAATGAATTTGCAATGCTCATGTTGCCAGACTCATTAGTGTGCCTTCCGCAGCAAGGACAGAACCTTCTGATTTCCATACACATTCCCATTTATTTTTAGTAATCAAACTCCTCTTTATTAACTGTGAGCTTGAGGTAGGTCATCCTCTTCTTGAAACACACAATCATTTTGTTTTCAGACTGATAATCTTATGCTTATCACATAACCTACGTGCCTGCAACATTTCCTGCTCAGAAGTTACAAAAAGGCATACACCTGCACAAGATCCACAAAAGAGATATTTCACCGAGACATATTTCAGTGAAGTTACCAAACACTAATTTTGCAGCCATTTTTCCTGGCATTTGTTAGTTATCAGCCACTATCAGTTCATCCACCACCTCCGCTATCCAGTCCAGTTCTCAAAATCCAGTTTTTATACCCTATTTTCCCCCATGCTGTGGCAAATGCATACTTGTTGAGCACTCATTTACTCTGTGAGAGGATTTAAATTGCTCATTTGAATCACCCAGCACTTTACTCCTTAGCATGTCCAGTCTAAAAACCATCAAATATAAACCAGTCTACTACTCTTGCACATTACATCATCCACATCAAATATTCACTAGATCTGTTCACATTAATAAATCTACCAAATCCTTAAAACACACACTAAACAGAACAGAGCAAAACTAAAACTGTGAGTCTTAAATATAATGTCAATCCCTTTCCCAAAAAGGGTGATGAAATTTAAGAAACTCTCTTAGCCACTCCCACAATGTTGGGTTTTTTCCACATTGTCATTTTACACTGCATCAGCATTGTATATACCAGCTTCCTGATTTTTTTCCTCATTACTGACCATGGGGTTTTTTTGTTGGTTTTTGTAAAGAATTTTAACAATATTTTTATAAACTTACCTTCATTTGACCATGACAGGTATAACCCCTAGTGCACTGATTGGTTCAGAGTTAGAATACTCATGTCTGAACACGGTCATTTCAGCTACAAAGCTACTTGACATGGAAATGGGTGTTTCTGTGTGAGACGGGGAGCACCAGCACAGATCAAACAGTGATTCAGGGCTGGGCACAGGGACAGCCACCCCGCAGCTCCCGGCAGGACTGAGCGCTGAGGGCTGAACTCACACACAGCTCCTGTGGCAGAGTCTGTGGGTGGAAGCACCTCATCCCAAGCACTCAGATGAGTGCTAGAAACACTCCTCCTCATCTGCCCAAACATCTCTTCGACTTACTGCAACTGTGAACAAATCCTCCAGGACTTTGTGCATAAATGTTTCACATGTTTTATATTTATTACTGGAATGAGGGTGGTATGATTTCTCCTACCCAGCCTCTCTGGGGAGCAAGTGGGATATTAAAGTATCTCAAATGGGATATCCTCTCTCCCTCCCATCTTTCTAGCTGACCAGACTCCTAGCCAAGCACTTGGCTCCCACAGTGATTTGCAGTTTAGGGGCCTTCTTAAGCCAAATGTTCAAGTCTTTCATTCCTCACTGCAGCTCATCCCCAGCTCTAAAAAGTCAGAAATTTCTAAATTGTGTTAGAAATTCTCCAAACCTTCCCGTAAAACTGAAAACTTCCTGTAAAACCTATTTAATAAAATCATTGGGTACCTGTTTGCTCTTGCTGGCCAACTCCAACACGACACATCTCGAAAGCTGTCTGTCTGCAGTTTTTGAGTCAGCACAAGCCGTGTTTCCAGCAGACTGCATTCCATCTCTCCTGCACTTTTTGAGCAGTCTCCAGTCCCCCTTATGACCTTTCTTGGGCTGGTGATCCTCTCTAGGTCTGTCCTGGTCTCTGTGCCCAGCAGTGCACAATGTTCTGTCGCAGCCCTGCGAGGGCAGCGCTCACCGCTCCTGCCTCTGCCTTTCTCCTCTGGCTCCTGCATCCCTCGGCCCCGCAGCCCTGCTCCCGCCCGGGGCCGTGCTGTGCCCGTGGGGACGGCTCCCTCAGCACGGGGCTTTCCAGACGGCAGCCCCGCTGCCCATCTGCCGGGATGTCAGGGGATCTCCCGGGCCCGGGATACGCTGGCAGGGCCTGTCCGCGGGTCTCTCACGACTCGGTCCCGGTCACCCCGGGCCGCCCTGAGGAGCCCTGAGGGGAGCGGGGCCCGTCCCGCCTAAACCTCCCTGAGGTGATCGGGGCTCCCGCCTAAACCTCCCTGAGGTGATCGGGGCTCCCGCCTAAACGTCCCTGAGGGGAGCGCGGCCCCGGGCAGGGCGGGAGCGCCCAGCGCTGCCATCCCCGGCGCTCCCGCCCACAGAGCCCCTGGATGGTCAGGCTGGAAGGGCACACAGCGGCTCTCTGGTCCCACTCCCTGCCCCAGCAGGGCCACATCGGCGCACGTGGCACGGGGCTGTGTCCAGGCGGTTCTGGAACATCCCCAGCGAGGCAGACTCCGCACCCGCTCTGTGCAATCTGTTCCAGCGCGGTCACTCGCGCAGGGAAGAGGTTCTTCCCCCCCTTCGGGCGGGACTGGCCGTGCCCCGAATTTCTGCCCGCTGCGGTTTTCCTGCCGCCCGGCACGGCGAGCGGAGCCCGCGCGGGCGCTCCCTCAGCACTACAGCTCCCGGCAGCCCCCGCGCCGTGACTCGGCCGGGGCGCCGCGGCGCGGGCCGGGATGGAGTGAGGGGCGAGCGGCGGACAGAGCGCGGCCCGCGGCCCCCGCCCCTGCCTCGCTCCGCGCGGGTCTATGCGGCCCCCCGGAGACCATGGGATCCAGGATCAAGTGAGTGCCCCCCGCGGCTCTGCGGACCCGCTCTGAGCCCTCTGCAGAGCGAGAAGGGGATTGAGTTCCCCGCCCTCCCTGCGCTCCGGGAGAGGCCGCGCGGGCGGGACCCCGCGGGCCCCGGGCAGGGCGAGGAGGGGGACAGGGACGGGGCAGAGCGCTCCCGGCCCGCGGGACCCCGGCACGGGCAGCACGGGCCGTCACAGCCCGACCCCGGCGGGACCCCCGGCCCTGCCCCGGGAAGGGCGAGAGCGGCCCTGCCTCACCCTCACCCCCACCCCGCCACCGCCGCCCTCGGGGCCGGGCGGGGAGCGCGGCGTTATCGCCGCGGGCCTGGGCAGGGCGGGGGTGCCGCGCTGGGAACATCTCCGCGGCCAGCACCGGCGACGCCTGCCCGGGGGCGTGGAGCGGTCCAGGGAGCGCAGAGCTCTTTGGCCAGGTCAGAGTGCGCTCGTGGAAGGACCACGGTCTGTCCGGGAGACCTTCAGACTGCGTCAGCGAAGGGGTTTGGGGGAAGGAACAGTGATAGATGGTGCGAGTGATACATGTGTTGGGCCTGCAGATCCATGATCTCAATGGTTTTTTTTAGTTTTCAAAAAAACTGGTGGTTAATTTATTGGTAAGCCCTATTGATATGTTTGGTATTGTCACGTTAAAGGCCTCAGTTCATTCTTATGCCATTCCAGGAAAATTCAGTTCCTCTGAGACAGGCGAAGGTGTAATGAAGCCATCACCGAGCAGGGAGTGCTGGCTCTGTGTGTGAAAGGGTGATGGAGGGGAGAGACCCAGTTAGGCTCTGGTTTATTCAGCGGTTTCAGCAGGTGCTGTTGAGCAATTGTTCTTCCTTCTTGAACACAGGGATCTCCAAGATTACACAGAGCTTTAACTTTTCCCTTCTCTTGTTTAACATGAATACAAGACTAGAGGGGACATAGTTTATGTGATGACACATCTCAGTGTTCCCAAGCCCAGAGGCTGGATAGACATGTACATTTGTCTGCTCAGCCAGGTGTTTTAGGAACATGTAAGTGGATAATGAGTGTTTCTAATGCTGGCACTGAGGCAATTGGTTGGTTCCAGAAAGCCTTCCTTCCATGGGCATACTGTGGGCTTTAGCTTTGCACTTTATTGGCATATGTATTCTCAACTGTTACCACAAAGAAATCAAGGCCTGAGAAACTAGTGAAGCTCTTACAGACAAATACAGGTAGAATCTAAGACTGCTGGTATTTTTGGCAGCAGAGCAGGCTGTATCTGTAACCTGCACCTTCAGATCCTGCCATGGTCACCCTTGCTTGAATCACTTCAAGTTCGTGATTCAACATGACTTAGGATGGTCATTTTAGGATGACCTTATCTTAAATCTGTTCAAAGGCTGATACTGTAAATGCAGGACGGTTTTGTGTGCATACTGAATCCATAAGCTGTGTTTACCATCTTTGGGTTTGTGATTACTACCTGGACTTCCAGTGCCTTTGAGTAGACTTTGCTGAATGAGAATGTCATCAGGCAGGGTAGATGCTCCAACCACAAACTGGTGTCAGGGAGGAGATGTAGCTGTTAGAAATATTTAGTGCAGCCAGTGGACTTTAGGACTTTTGCTGTGCAAATTCTTTCAGTGTGAACTTTTCTTTCAAGATTGCAGATAAAACCCATGTCTTTCCCAGTCACCAGGAAAACACGGGTGATAACCCCAGATAAACATTGCTTTTCATTCTTACTGGACTGTGTGAGAAAGCATTTTGTCCATTCATTGATTAAACAACTTTGCCTTGAGCTACACTTGATAAATTGCTTTTCTGCATTTTGGACAGAACACTGTGCCCAGCTAGAGTAAGGACAAAACTTCAAACCAATCTTGAAGTATTTAAGGATGAGAGAGCCTGTCTGAGTAAGAGGCTTTTTTGGTTTGCTTTTCTGAGCTGGATGTTTAATCCACCAAAGATTTTAAGGTTGGTAAGTATCTCCCTTCTTGGGGCACGTTGGGAGTGTGAATGAGAAAACTGTTTGACAATTGGATGTGCTGAGGGACATCTCCTTTAGGAGTGTCACCAATATGTGCTGAAGCCCCAGTAAAAAAACAGTGCTCAGATCTCTAGCTCCTTGCAGTAGATTGATAACTGTGAGGGTTATTAAACTCCTTGGCACAGGATCCCTCGCACACACTGTGATAGACTCTGCAGGAAACCCGGGCATGTCTGTCAGCGAGGTTTCTGATGGGTGCATAATAATGAGTCATTTGAGGGAGAGAGTGCTTAGAGAAGAGCATCAGTGGCTGCATCAGACTGAAGTGAGAGAAATCAAGGAATTGCCAGCAGTCCTGTGAGCTCCTGGCTTCTGTATAGCTGCAGGCGAGAAAGCAGGTACAGAGAGTGTTGGGTTACAGAGCGGGTTCATCCGTGTAGCGGTGTCACAGGAACGTGCCAGCGCTCGTGCCACCGGGGCAGGCAGGATACAGGATACGGGGTGTGGGATAGCAGCCTCATTAACCTGCTGTATCACTGCTCTGCAGCCTTTGTGCTCCACCTTCCAGCACAAGAAGGATCCTTTCTTTATTTATTTTAAGTAGGGTGTCAATAGCAATCTGTTCAGCCTGGGACAACGCTGGGCACGTTCCTTGCCAGAGGTGGTTGTGTCTCCCTGATGACACAAGAGATACCCCATATTCAACTGGGAAAGCTTTCAGATATTTAACAGAAAGCTTGCCACATACTCAGATGGAAGATTATCCACCTAGGGAATACCAGGCAGAAGAAGTTAAATATATGAAAATTAATCAAGGCTTCAGTTGCAATTTCTGAATTGAATTAGCCATTACAGATTTCTGCTAATAATTTTATTTCTGCAAGAGTCGAGCAACTAATCTTGTTACAAGACAACTGATTATCAGGCAGTGTCAGGCTCCTCTCATGCCTCAGTTTCTAAGTGGAATGATACTTTCTGTCATAAGTGCTATTACACTACAAAAACATGCTCCTGACAGAATTGAAATAGGCTGTAGGTATGTAAGATATGTACTTCCATCATACAGCTTTGGAGCAGGACTTGGTTTAATTTTATTCTGCATAAATCTCTCAGAGTTTGGTAAAAACTAAAATTTTTCATAGTAAAAGGTACGTAAATACCTTATTTGAAGTATTATCTTACTTCAACATAAAATTGAATTTCATATTGGTTGCTTTGATACTGAAGTTATTTCTACATCAGAGATTTGAAGTAATTCCTACAAGTAGCATTTATCACAGAAGCAGTATTTCCTCATACAGCTCCTTCCTAAATTTCTATTTACAAAGAAGTATTGCATTTCCTCCTGAAATTACCCAGTTCTCAAGTAATTGAGTGTGCTGGGTTGACCATCTCAGGCAGACCCAAAACAGTGAGGTACTGTGTGTTTTTGTACATGTGTGTCCTATGCCTTTTCATTTTCACTGCATCTGTGTATTCACTGGATAAGTGACTGTGGGTCTGTAGGTGATTTTGGGGAGGAAAGGAAACGCAGGGGGTGTGTTTAAGGCTCTGCTGCTCTGGAGGATTGCAGGGGTTGAGGTCTCAGTGCCATGCACAGGTGGCACTGGGTGTCTGCAGGTCAGTTTAGTAGTCATAAAAACGGACTGCAGAATATACATATTATGATCCTGTTTATGCTGTATTTGCAAACTGTATGAAGTCTCACAGTGACTTGTTTCCTTAATTCCCCTGCAAAGTTATAAAATAGCCACAATCCAACAATGGTTTCATTCTCATATGGAGGTGTTGGTCATTGAATGCAGCCTTTAACACTGAGTTTCTCACTTGGCAAAGCTACTTCAGTTTCCCTGTTCATAGAAATCAATGGACATTTGTCATGGAAAATTAAAATACAAAATGTGGTGTCTTTTTGTCTGAAAGTTTTGGTATAGTCTGTGCTCCTGCCAGCTGACACAGTGGCTTAACACACGGGCTCTAACATAGTACTAAAAGGGTGTTTGTTATTTTAACCATTAGCTGTAAAAATATTATAAAATTCATAAATTTTAATTAAGGAAACAGGGTGCTAAAAATAAAGACATAAACAAGGAGGGTATGATAAGGCTGCACAGCAGTGTGTAGAAAGGAAGAATAACTTTCTGTGGCTATGGGATATCATTCCATCCTCCTCCTGTACCATGATTGTTGGAATGTGGCTAAACCCCAGTATTTGCAGCAGATTATGTGCAGCAACTTGAGTAGCACAGCGAGAATTGTGCAAGTTTGTTTTATATTGCACAATAACAGCTGACTTTGGATTTCTCATAACCTACGAATGTAGTTTTCTGGAAAAAAACAGCTACTTAAGACAAATCAGTTGGGAACTGGTGGCAAATTAAATTACCATTAATTGAATTGTGAACCATTGTTGCTCCTGAGAGGTGCTCTGTAAAACCAAGGAGTGTGATCCTGTGCTACTGAAAGCAGTGGGGCTTTTCTGTGGGTTTAAATAGGTGTGGGGTTTGGCTTAGAGCCACTTGAGTTAGACTAAGTGGGCCTGTGGCATGGCTAGAAATGTTTCCTTAATCCCTTTTGGTGTTAAAGTAGGATTAAAAATAATAGAAATTCTCTGAGGAGTAAGCTGAACTCCTTGACATGTTTATCTGTTTGGTTTCAGATGTTGGGTAAGATGAGTTTAATTTTTTAGGTTATCTTTCAGTTAGGAATTCTAGCATATGTATTTATGGGTCTTGTCATTATTTTCGTCCTTAGCTGTAAGGGAGTTACAAAATTCACAAGTTAATTATACCTCAGCGATTTTCTAATGTTAGATAGTTTGCATTAACACATAGGAGACAACATTATCACTATCCAAGCAACCATAAATTTGGAGCAGTAATTATGCAATTTTGATTCTTGACTTTAACCAGAAAGTCTAAGAATAAAGTGTCACATGTTCAGACCTGCAAAATCCTTGTTTCAGTAACTAAACAATTACAGTGTAATGTGTGATTCTCTTTAATCTCATAAAAAATTTCTGAAGTAGCTAAAATTGTTAGTCAGGAACTAACTCAAAATATTCTGTCTTATATAATCACCTGCTACTTTTGCATCCTCGTTACATTGTAAAATGCAATTCCAGAGCATCACTTATGGGGTTATGTTAGTAAGGACTGAAAATACACACCAAATGGCTTGTTTGTTTGTTTTGAAGTAATATCATTAACTTTTTACTTTTAGTAGTGGTATATTTATAAATCTTGCAAAGAGTAAATCTCTTTCCTCAAGCTTTATTTATGTTTTGTGGCTCAGTTTGCTGTTGGTTTTGACTATTGCACCTATTTCCTTGCATCTGGCAAGTTCCTGGATTTAAGGCCCTGGAGTCTCAGGAGGCCAAACCTTGGGCATTTGTAATATTCTCCAGCATGGCTTGGTTTTGACAGAGACAGAAATATTTTGACAGGTATTTTGCCCTGTGCACACCGAGCCATCCAAGCTCTGGGCTTGCCTGTGTGGCAGGAAGGCCTGAGAGCCAATCCAGGCTGGAACTCGGCAGGGGTTCCTCTGGTTCTTGTAGCTTTGTGTTCCAGAGTGCTGTGACTGCAATGGGGAGTGCTCTTAAACCACATTCTCAGTGTGCTCTATGCTTTCCTTTCCTTTCAGGCAAAACCCAGAAACTACCTTTGAGGTGTATGCAGAGGTGACCCACTCAGGAATCAGTTGCCTTGGGAAAGGTACTGTTTTGCACTGTGATTCTACCTATTTATTGTTTGAAACTGTTGTTAAGAACCATGTCTTGTGAGATCATGAAGTGTATTTAATATTATGCTGTTCTAGCTCTTAGAGATATCCTAATCACTGGTTCTGTGGAATCCTGTACAGTTAGGACTAATAAAGAGAAATTCTTGCCTCTGTCCCTCATTGTGGGCAATTTTCAGATTTCTTTGACTGTTTTACCCTTTTTTTGTTTTTTTAAATAGAAATAACTCTCTTCATTAGGTTGAAAAAGTAAGTACTTTTTCAGATTGGTATTTACTTCTTATTTAAGAAAGAGGTAATTAAAATAAAAAAAATTACTCTTAAAACATCTCATGTGAAATTTATTTTTACTTCCTCTTTTTTACTTGTCTACAGAAGTATTTTTATCTGCTCCCAGAATTCTTTGATCGAATGGCTTTATCTAGAAATAAGACATGGACACAGCTTGTGGTTTGGTTAACTGTTTTTACCAAGCATTGTTGTCCTACCGTAATTGTACAAGTGTTTTTCTGTAATATGCTTTTTGACAAATATTCCTGTGTTTATGCTAGAGAAGTGTCATAACTGCTGAAACCAACATGTATTTGTGAACCAAAGTGTATTTGTGAATTTTTTGTTGTGCTCTTGTGTCACCTGAGGAACTTGATCAAATAAGCAGGAAAAGTGAAGGCTGAAATTCGTAATCCCAGAATTTAGTTCAGTCTCTAGAATGCTACAAAAAGGAGGGATGTCAGCATTAAATAATTATGATTAGTCAGCACATGCTGAAGTAATATTTCTTTTGTCAATTATAAAATGGTCACATGTGTGCCGCAGATATGGTGCAATGAACCAAAAGAGAGAGTTTTTCTATCTCCGAGCCTGGAAAGCCCCTTCCCTCCTGTCTGTCTGTCTTTGTTACAGTCCACAAAAGTCAAATAGCTGCACTCTGTCCTGTCCTGCCAGAGCCTCCTTAGGAGCTGTAACTGGAGTACAGTCCTGGCTTGTCCTCCTGCTCTGTGCCATCACAACTGTTTGATGGAACTGCAGGAGCCCTTTTAATAACTGCTCTTTGTGTCTGCACATCTGACCTGGATTCTAGTGCCAGAAAATCGGAACAAATTTGACCATAAACATTACATTGTACAGTACTAGTGTCTGGGTATAATCTTCTCTTTGAAGTTTGTTTGCATCCCCCTGGAGGGATTAATTCCCTGCTGTGGGAAGGTGGGTTAAAAAGCATGGAAACTACTTTACAGGTTTTTAATTGGAGAATTTAGTATACATTTTGTTCTATAAACCAACTGATTCTGTGGGAGTTTCACTTAGTTGTGTTTTTAGGTTTGTTGTATGTACTTCTAGGTGCAAAATCTTCAAAAATTCTTTTTAGGGAGTAAAAAAAGTTCTAAAACTTGTTTTTGCAACTCATGTATTCTGAAGTTATTAATTCTCTCTGGGTAATCTTTTAAGAGATTTTTTCCCCAACCAATTTTTTTTTTTATATCTAAGAGATACCCTTTATTCTCAGAAGCCTTAGATTTGTGTCTCCCCAAATATTTTGTCATTTTGCTTCAAATGAAGGTTGATTCTCTGCAGTGTCAGCTGTACCATGTCCCAGGCGAATCCCCATTCGGGCACACAGCCCCAGAGATCCACGGAGCTCACTGCTGCTCCTTGGCTGTGGGCTCTGCCCGAGCCCAGGGTGGCTCAGGGCTTGTTTCTGCAGCCAGGGAATGTTTGGCAAGGAGCAGCTGCTGTTCACAACAGCAAAATCTGGAAAAGGGGTATAAGGACCAAGGTATCAGGCAAGTTTGAAAAACTATTTCTCCACATTTAATCAATCCCCAGATTAACTAAGACAACTGTTTTTGAGGTCCATGTCTCATGCTGTTGATACTTAAAATGCTCTTAATTCTGATATCAATCTTCTGAGCTGGTCTCGAGGAGAATGAGTTGCTCCAAAGCTGTAACTGTCCCAGTGTGGGGGATTGTGTGGCTTGTGATTGTTTTTGATTGCTCTGTTTTGTGATTCCAAACCCCAGCTGGCAGCTCAGCCCCACGCAGCCACTCGCTCCCCCAGCCTGGTGGGATGGGGAGAGAGCTGCAAGAGTGAAGGTGAGAAAGTAGCAAAGGATGTTTGCCATGTGAGTATGGAATATCAACTGGAATTTAAAGCTTTGATGTACTTCATAGTTCACTTGCATCCTACTGAAATGGGAGGTACTGACTGGTGTCCTTAACTCCTGGCAGACAGTTGTGCATTCAAGTCACTTTGCTGCTCGTGGAATTCACAGTCGTGCATGAAATGTTATTTGGTTCATAACTTTTGACATGGATGAAAACAGCATTTTCCATTTGCTGTCATACAGAACTATCTAGGTTGGAAAAGACCTTTAAGATCACTGAGTCCAACCACAACCCTGACAGTGCCAAGACCATGTCCCCCACACTGTGTCTGCACGTCCTTTGGATCCCCCCAGGGATGGGGACCCCACCACTGCCCTGGGCAGCTGTGCCAGGGCTTCCTGTGGAAGGTTCTCACTTTGTCACCGAGACAATGGGCTGCAGAAGGAACAAACCTGTTCTGGGCTCCAGGGAAGGCGTCAATAAACTGGAACAAGTTCAGTGGGGGGCCATGAGGATGGTGAGCTGGAGCACCTCACTGTGAGGAGACGAGTGCTGGGCTGGGTCCAGGGAAGGAGGAGGCTCCAGGGAACTGAGCAGCAGCTTCCATACCTGGGAGGAGTTCTTTGGGAGGGGACATGCAGGCTCTCCACAGCCGTGCCTGGCAGCAGGACGAGGTGCAGTGACAGGCTGGATGAAGAGACGTCCTAAGTGAGCATCAGGAACGTGTTCAGCAGGAGGAGTCAAGGATCAGACCAGGGCGCTCGGAGGGCTTGTGCATCTCCATCCTTGGAGCTTTTCAAGACCCAGCTGCTTCACAGCCTCAACGAGCTGGTCTGACCTCACACCTGGCCCATCTTTGACAGGAGGTTGAACTGGAGACCTCCTGAGGTCCTTTCCAGCCTGACTTATCCAATGATACCAAGATTTGATTTAGAAATGTGAACTTCAGGATCATCTGGGAGATGTTTCGTATGAGGTACAAAGAGAAAAACTTCATTGCAACCAAAGAAGTTGAAAAAGGAAACATTGTTTTATTCCAATCCAGGCAGGACTCTGCCAAACCACACTGAAATGTGGGAACTGAGAGGAAATGATCCCTGCATCAGCTCACTGTAGTCTCGCTGTCCTTTCCCCTCTAGATTGTCTAGAAATGGTGATCATCTCTGCTCAGCATTGTATGTTTTTGGCTCATGAAGTCTTTGGTGTACTGTACAATTCCAGCATTCATTTGGCTGTGTTTGTGGTTGTCTCTGGTGGGTTCATAGGTCTTGCTTGGAAACTTATAGATTTTTTGTACTGAGTCACTCGAAGTAAACGGGATGTCTTTGTTCTGAGAACCACGAAGCAAGAAAGCTGCAACTGTGACTGGGAATGTTAAGATGAAAATTCTATGTTAAAAATGTATTTTTTAAGAGAAGATGATACCAAGCCATTTTTTTGCCTGGTGATTGTGGTTTCTGTGGAACCTGGGGGCTCCCCTTAGCTGGTTGAAGCTCAGTGTGTGTGGTTTCCCTGCTCCCACCCTCTGAAAGCTGCCTGTTGGTGTTTGGTTTGTCCAGGAGCTCCTTGTTCAGCCCTGCAGGCCTCCTGGTGTTTCCTCTTTGCAGGGATGTGCTGCTCCTGAGCAGGGAGCCTTCCCAGCAGAAGTGAGAGCAGCAAACCAGAATAGAAAGAGCAGAGTCTGCATTTTACAGTGACAGCACATGGAATTTATCCAGGGAGAAATCCGTGTTGTGTGTCAGGTGTAAGTATGTCAGGGATAGGAACTTACCAGTCTAGTGCTTCTCACCAACTCCCACACACTTACTTTCAGAAAAAGAAAAAGAATGGTCATGGTTTTATTTTAAAAGTGAAATATTCTAGGGAAAATATTGGCCAGTAGTAAAACTAATAAATTCTGAAGGTGAGTCTGTGCCTTTGCTGCATTGTCTTCTTGCATGCACTGGAATTGTTACATGCTGGGGATAATTTTAAATAGAAGCTCTGTGTCAAATACTGCAATTTTCTTGGATCTCTTTTGATATTCTTAATCTTTGTGTAAAGGAAGGAATCAAAGTGTTTTATGACACTGTGATTTGTGTATTTGCCATGGCATCTCATGATAGTGAAACTTCCCAGAAATGGAGGCATAAATTACAAAGAAGTTGTATTGTTTCTTTTACAAATGATAAGTGCTTAAGCACTTGAGCACTTCTGGAAATCCAGTTCTAGCCTTTTGACACATTTTAGGCAAGTGCATTGCAACTGTTTCCTATTTTTTTAATCTCAGCTAAAAGATTGTTTTGGCATTTTTTTGAGATGCAGAAGTGGAAAGAATCCACTAGCAGTTTTAGTTTAAATACCTTTATAAAGAAAGTGAAAGCTTACTACTTGTGAAATTTTTCTTTTAACTTTCAAAGCACTTTGTGATCTTAAAACTGCTGCAGATCATTCATCAGAAATAGGATGTGACAAATTTAAGGCTCTTGCTGGACCCCAGCCAAAGATTCTCTCTTGTTAGATGGGGCTGTGAGGAGAATTGTAGTCTGACTGTCAAACTGTTCATGTAGCAAAAGAGAATTTGTTAGTCTAAAGTAAGCGATCAAAATAGTCTCTGAAGTGAGAGCATTTGAAAGTAAATGCTCACAAGAGTAGGACACCCCCTACACCCCTGTCTGGGAGGACGTACCATGCTTTTGTGTGGGGTTTTTGTGTTCTTGCCAAAGCAGACATTATAAAAGTATGTCAAATCTGCAGCTTTACCATGTAGTGTGCCAAAAGGCCTTTCTCTCCAAGGACCTCATCTTTCATCTTTTTGTGAGTGTAGCATAAATTCTTGCTGTGTGTTCAAGGAAAAAGCTGAAATGGTTTAGTACAGCTAAAGGATTTCTTTCTTGTTTTATTTTTTTAAGAATCGTGGTAAGTTAGAAGCCTAAATGCGACTGTGTGGACAAAGTGTGTGTTAGAGTTTAACAAATGTTCACTGGATTAGGAGAGGAAATGTAGTTTATGCTACTTCTTTTATGACAGAATTTAAAGGGTCTTGCTGTAAGACTCGCCATGTGCTTCTTTCTTTTCTGGAAAACATACCACTAAGTTGAAAAGGGAGATGAATCTTAGAAGGAAACTATTAACTCTGAGGTAGTTTATCATTGTTTGAGTGAAAGGATGAGATTTGCATTTGAATTGGCTCTGAGAGTAGCATGTACTACTAATCTTGTTCCTACTAGAAGCTTGTGAGTAGTTTAAGTACTTCCTTCTTTACTTTTCATGTTCTAGCCTTGGGTTGTAACAGCTCTTTCCCTCCCTCCCCCCCTTCCCAGTAGATCACAAATGTATAACTTAAACTAATCGAAGTCCTTAACTCTGCTGGGAGCAGTCACCACGTACTAGGGCCCTCAGATTATTCTGCAGTTGTCACTGTGGTTTCCCTGACAGGCCTTTCACAGGTAGAACTGGCAGGTTTCTGTCTCTGCCAAGGAAATAACTGCTGCATTATCTCGTGTCCCAGCCTGCAGTGTGAGGCAGCACAGCAGTACCTCCCGTGTGGATGGAGGGTGTTCTTGGACAGGTACAAGTTCCCAGAGCAGGACTAAGTTAAGAGCTGGTCCTTCAGAAGTTTGTAAACCTTTCCCGTGCACTCTGAGAGCAACATTTATTTTTTAAGGGGAAAACGTTTTGTTGGTTCAAATCTACCCATTCTGGATTGAGAAATAAACACCCTGCTGAAGGTTTAGGAATGACAAAGGAAGTGCAGAATTCAGGTCTCTTTCCGTGAAATAAGGGCTTTCTGTGGAACATGGGCTGGAATCCCAACTTTCCCTGTCCCATCTTTACGGTGTAGTGCTGCTACACCAAACTTCCTAAAGCAGGATTGGAAAAGCAACCAAACCTAAGTAGATAGGTGGGATTTGGGAATTCTAATTCTCCTAAGATGCTGCTTTGTTTTTCTGTTTCCATTTGATTGCTTTGCTTCTAAGTACAAACAAGGAGGAAGATTTTAACAAAGGGCTTACTGGGACTGCAGTGACTGGGTAAGGCAGGAGCATTGTTTGAGCTGTTCTGTTGGAAGACAGTTCACAGATTGGTTTTTACAGTATAAATGAAATACAGAACTCAATTTGATGAGAAACTCACCTGATGAAAAAAATACTAGAATCCGTCATATTGCAAGCCATGGTAAATTCTATCTAACACGTTTTTAGGCACGTTCTTATCTGATGATAGTGGATTTTCTATCCACCCCAAATGCCAATATCTACTATAACTGAATGTTCTGCTGCTGCTGTAAGTTATTTTGTGGGAACAGAGCGGTTTGGCCTTTTTGCTTCATGCTTTAACTGCTTCTGTCTACAGTCCTTTCTATCTCACAAGTATTTACTAATCTGCACTATATTGCTATGCTGGCACTGTTTAACTAGACAGAAAAATTCAGCACAGAAAGTCTCACTCACAAGACTTTAAACTCTTTTGTTGATTTATATTTTTTTTAAAGGAGCTTGACATCTTCATCAAGTTCACAGTGGGCCTGCTTTGTTTGCTTTCTCTTGAATGCTTGATAAGATTTTTCTTCTATTGTTTTGTGCAGCAAGGACAGAACTTGCCATGGCTGAGGTGGTTTTTTTGTAAATCCACAATATGGTCATTGTCTGCTGCTGAATAATTGTGACTGCTTTTTGTACAACCAGAACTAAGGCTTTGGCTGTGAACAGATTCCTTCTTAGCGTGAAAAGAGACTAATCCATGTAAATACAGCCCCAAAATAAAGCTTTACAGAAAAAGGGAAAGGCTGCTAAGCAGGAGGGCAGAGGTCAGCAATTTAACCTTTAACCTAACAAATAAGAAGCATGAAAGTTCCCGAATTGGTTTACAAAGGCAAGCTCCTGTGATCTGTCAGTTTTTCTTTTCATGATAGAGTTGGGTGAGAAAACTGACTGACAGCTAGTGCCTTTTTAACTGCAGGTTGGAATTAACTGCTAAACTGAAACTTTCTTAGGGACACTTTTTCCTAGTGATTCTAACAAATTATTTTCCTTCACCAGCTATACTCAGAGTTTTCCTTGAATTTATAGAGGAATTTGAGTGGTTGCTCCTTTTAAAGAGTTCTTGAGAGACTCAATTTAAATACCCACTGCTATTTCAGCATTTGAAGCATTTAAGAATTTGGTGAAGGACTTGTTGCAGTTAACTCTGTTAATGAGCTGCTCCAGGAGTAGGACTGCTGTAACTGCAGAGATTGTATTTTGGATGGAGTCAGTTGCTGTTAAAGGGAGGGGGTGTGTGACTTTATTTAAGGGAGTAATTTTAAGGTCAGTTGATTCTCAGTCACAGAAATTTCCAAGGTGGTGTTGTTTTTGTTTGTCCTCACTTAATCACAACAGGTAATCTCGTTAATGAGTGTTAACTATTGCTTAAAGCTTAGTGCATGTGCATCAGCAGATATCCCAGATAGGGGCATTTCTGCAGAGAAGTTGAATTGGAGAGTGATTCAGGTGAAAAAGAAACAAGTAGTAATGACTTTAAAGCAAGCTCCCTGGAGGTTTCAGAGCAGCGATTTTGGGTGGGGTTTTGCCTAACGTTGAAGGCACCGTCCCAGACGGCCCATCTGCAGTGGGATGACGCTCCCTGGGGATGTTTTCCACAGAAATCTCGGGGTTTGGAATTTGTGCGTGTTTGGTGTGCCGATGGGAGCGTCGGTGATTCTCCCAGAGCGCTGCAGAGTGCTCCAGAGCCCTGGCAGAGCAGTGCTGAGGGCAGCACACAGCCTGGGAGGGCAGCAGATGAACCATCTACTGTTATTGCTGGTCCTTCTCTATGGGGGTTCCTTGCAAGGAGAGGAGGTAACCTGGGCGTGCAGAGGAGGCCTGTGAGTGCCTGAGGCAGCACTGCCCTGCCCCTCTCTGCTGTGACACCTTTTTGTCAGGAACACAAAGTGACATTGTAGGGTTTTCTTGTGGGTTTCTGCTGGTTTGGGGTTTGGGTTCTTTTTGAGATTGAAATAGAGTTACAGATGATTTGAGGTTAGATTACTACCAAATAAGTGTAAAATTCATACCAGACTATTGTTTTACTTCAGCAATGGTTGTCAAAACCTCAAACCAAATCAAAATAAATCCCAAACCCCACTGTTTGTTCTAGCAGAGACAATTTTCATTTTGGTCCTGGGACAAGGAAGTTTTAGTAAACCACTGGTCAAAATTCCAGATGCTGACAGGTTATTGGCTCTTGGGGAGATGATTTTTATGTCTTTTTTAGATGGAAACAGATTCTGATCACTTTTTAATATTACTTATTTCATGGAAGAGTGGGATAGAAACCAGGGAGGTTGAACTTCAGTATTGAGGATGATAACCTTGGATGGAGGGGTGGGAAGAGACAGCTGATAGGGATAATCTGTTGTCTGGCATGAGTTAGTCTGGAGAGTTTTGTCTGAACTCTTCCAAGACTGGCCAGTTGGAGAGTAATGGTTTCTAATTTGATGAAGATAGTCAAATAACAGAAGACTGTGTGGAAGTCCCTTGTGGAACATCATAACCTGGGTGGAAAATGAAAAGATGAGGAGCAGGAGCGAGGGATCCTGTTTACTGTGTCACAGAAGGGTGGTCTGGCCCAGGTGGCATTGACTCTGACAGTGCAGGCACCTGGGGAAGGAAAGGGGAGAAAGAACTTCCAGGGGTACCGATTGGAAGTGTTGGTGACAGGAATTCCAACTCCCATTGCATTCTACAGCTGTTAACTCGATCCCAGACTTAGTTCCTTTGAAGGATCATTTATTTTGAAACTATGTAGCTGCAAATAGAAATAGCGGTAGCATTGCCTTTTCATGAATTGATTCTTACATTGTTACAGCTCTTCAGTAATTTGTAACAGGAAATTGCTCTCCATTTATGTCTGTAAGATACTTGTGAGATGCTGGAGATCTTCTGTTCCAAAAGTTCTAAAGCCAGAGTTTCACTCTGTGGAGAAACACCTGTCAGAAATAATGGTTGCAGACTCAGCTCCAGTGTGGAAATGTGAAGACAGAACGGTGGTTGAGCATCACTGTATGGGCAGGCAGCAGACTCAGGGTGCTGTTGCTACATGTTTGATCTACAGGTGATGTTGGCAAATGGAAGAACGTTATGAATACGTTATTTTGCTTCATTGTGATTAATGTCCTTCTACACTAAAGGTCAGGTTATGTTTGTCCTGTGTGACTTAAGGCCTTTTGTATATGATAATCTTATTTGCTAAAAGTATCTGCTACCACAGTATGTCACAGATTCCATCTGTCCTGTGTAATTAAATACCTCTCATAGATATTTCTGCTGGAGAGAGTTCCCATGTTAAACCAGCAGTGCACAGCTTAGTGTGCACCTTGGCAGTGTTCAGGAGCAGGAACAGATGTGGGGGGTAAATGGAATGATGTAACTTGGTGCATGTTTCATTCCTTCATGAGCTGCAGAGGCAAAGGGAAGCAGGATCTCACCGTTTGTCATCTCTCTTGCACGGGTGGCAAAAAGCCTGCTGTGTTCCCCTCAGAAATACTACAAGTGGCATCCATAATGCAGTAATCACAGCTTTGCATTTTGATGCATTTCTTGATGGCTTTGCTCTGCCCTGGCTGTGGGATTGGCTCTTTCACTAAATCATCTTGAAGCAGTTCTGTATCCAGACTAAATCCTTAGACTACAGTGTGTATCAATCACATGGACAATTAACACTGAGTATTGACATGTTTTTAAAATAGTCATACATCTCAATTTTGTTTATCTCAAAGTTTTAAAAACCTAATGACCTCATTGCAGCTCGACTATAATTACCATGTTTAAACTTCTATGCATTTTTTAGTTTAAACAGCCTTTGTGTTTTTTTTTAAACCAAAAGAAAATTAATGAGAAGAGACAAAGAGACATCAAAGAGGTTTTCCCTCTGATTGCAGTGTTAGAAGTTTTGCCTGAAAATAGGTTACATTTCTTCTGTTTTCAGCTGAATCCTCATTAACTTTACATTTTAATGATGTCCAGAGCAAATTATACGATTATGGGAGATGCCTTAAAGGGAAGCTTAGAGGACACCTTTTTAATGTTTGTTTCTTTATTGGTGGCAGTATTTGCACCAGTATTATAAACAGCATTAGACTGCTAAAAGTAATTCCAAAACATATCAGAAATATCTTCCATTTCTGCCATATATGTAGTGTAAGTGTCTTTATTTAATATTTAACACAAATGCAGCGTGTTGGGGGATATCTTCACTTTATAGGAGAAAAATGTAAATCAGGTCCTTTGAAAGAGTTTACAAATTGCTGGTGCATCTTCTACTCACTTTAATTTATAATCATAAAGGGAGACATGATTTAGCAAAGTCTGTGTTTTATATTCTTGAACCTTCAGTGGTGAAGATGATTGAAGCATTAATAAAGTGATAGCTTGTATTTTTACAGTGACATAAAGCATTATTGGGGGAACTTGGTAGAATTTCGATTTATTCCATTTAGGGGAACTCAAATAGCACCAGTTTTGTGTTCTAATGTACTTCTACTAAAAATTAAGACTGCATAATTAACTTCCTAGATGAAGAATTGTGTTACATGGAATGTGGCAACAGAGCCTTGGATTTGGTGCACCTTAAACAAGATTAGCTGAAAGTGGCCGTAGCTGGGATGGAATCTGAACAGCTGAGAAGGAAATACATCATTTCTGACCGTAGCTCAATGAAAAGTTAGGCCAAAAGATCTTGTGAGAAGTGGGGTCTTCAGTTCCCCTGTGCTGGCACGGGGTGTCTGTGCTCTGTGAACTCGACCTTTGGGTTTCTTGCGCTGCGCTTTCATCAGGAAATCCAGGGGAGGTGGCATTGTGGCAAGGGAATGGGAAGAAGTAGGAGTGTCCCAAAGCACAGCTCTAAGGTGGGACTCCCAATGCAGCTGGCAAGGTGAAATGGTAACATTTAAGAGCTGAAAGGTTAGTCCTTCCTGCCTCCTCTCCCCAGCAGAAGGGAACTCCTGATTGATCTCGGGTTGTGCCCAGGGGAGGGTTCTGCTTGGCTGTGATTTTGTGAAGCTCATGTCCTGCATATCTGTCCAGTAGTTCAGACTGGTATTTCTGAAAGTTCCCTTTGCAGCTGCAGCAGTCTGTAATAGCAGCTGTTAGTAAATGCAGCCTCCTGCTGCTCCAGACTGTTGATTCCCGGTGCCTTGGCTGCCCCTGGGCCGGTCCCAGTTGGGGTTGCTGTCCAGCAGCAGGCCCTTGTGCTGAGCTGGCTGGAGCTGCACCTGCAGGTGTGTCTGCTGCAGGACATTCCTGACAGCTGCATTTGGAAACACGACTACCAAAATAATCCTTTCTGTCCCCAGAGTTCCACTCTAAGAGTCCTACAGTTTCATGATCTGCTCTACCACTGCAATCTGCTCCTTGTCCAGCTTAAATCTTTTAGCTTTGATGACTTCTAACGTAACTTTAGTTTGAAGGTGGTGTCACTAAAGTAGAAGAAGGTTGAGTGCAATTTCCTGCCTTTTCTCACCTTTATTTTGTAAATTAGCAGAGAATTTTTCAATCTTTAGTCAGGATGCGTAATAAAAATCCTGATTAATAAGCTGTAGCTGACAGAAAGATGTGCACGTTACGCTCATTTCCTTGGCATGCAGGACTTTGTATAGACTCATATTAGCCCTGAAAACACGCAATGCTGTTGCTGGTAACTTGTTCCCAAGTATTTGCAGTGAGGCTGTTTGCAGCCAGTTATGTGTTAATGATAGTGCAGGGCTGAAGCATTCCAATCATTCATACGCCTGTCCTCCCTTTCTCATAGGGCTCTCTTGGCTCAGGGGTTTTGCCTTGTTCCTTTTGCTTTGTTGTGGTCAATTCAGTCAGTATAATAGCAGAGACACTGGCTTTTTTTTTTGCTTTTTTTGCTTTAATAAAGAGTTATGTTAGAGATATACTATAACAGGGATGAGAGCTATTTATGTCCTAAGCTATTGATTTTTAATTAATGTTGCCTGGGCTCATACATGTTGGCAGAATTGCTAACAGCTTGTGGCATTTTTTAATTCACATCTTCTTTTTTGGTATTTTGACAGTGTCATTCATATCTCATGAAAAAGTACCTCGTCAGGTTAAATGTGTTAAAACACCGAGCAAAAAAAAAAAGGAGAGAATGGAACATAGGGCTGCCTAGAAACCTTGATCCATTGCCAAAGTATTTAAACAATTTAGTGTTTTGGTTTTCTAGCTCCAAGCTGCTTCTCAAATCCCTTGCTAATTAATCCAGTTAATTCTTTGTAGACTAACTGTATGCAGGG
Source organism: Myiozetetes cayanensis (assembly GCF_022539395.1). NCBI lineage: Eukaryota > Metazoa > Chordata > Aves > Passeriformes > Tyrannidae > Myiozetetes > Myiozetetes cayanensis. The sequence continues at coordinate 9,529,338 of NW_026087445.1, read as the reverse complement.
CTTTTTCTTGGGCCTCTATCGCTGAGAACCCTGTTTTGTTTGAAGCAAACCTAAGCTCTGTTATAAAGGTTGTAGTAATAAAGTGAGTACTTGCAGATGTAAATACAGTGTTTTGAGCCCTTTTAAAAGGAGTTGTGTTTGTGTGGGGAACTTCTAATTTAATCTTTCGTGTTTAAAAATTCAACATATATGCATGTGTAAAAAGATGGAGAGAACTCTGTCATTACTTTGATCACCTAAGAGAAGGCTGTGGAGCCTCTGTGGAACAATTCTGGGGTGGAGTGCTGGTGTTGTGGTGCTGCAGTCAGTGATGGGTGTTTGGTTTTCAACAAGGAAATGTCGTTCATTTCTGTACTCCAAAATGCGTGTTTGGATACAGGGCAAGCAAGAGTTTATCAAGGAGGAGAGTTTTTAGAAACAACCTGTTGATAGCTGGAATTCTTTTGGTGAGAGCACAAGAGAGGTGTGGATCCAGACCTGGAAAAGGCAAGTGGGGAGCAGAGAGCTTGGGAACCCAGTCAGACACGGAATGATTTACCGAGAACGGAGCGTGGACTGCTCAAGGTGTGCTCCTGTGGGACAGAAGCTGCCCCAGCTCTGAGCTCAGCTGTGCTTTGGGAGGTGTGTTGAGAACTGGTGCCCAGCGCTGGGCACGCCTGTGTGGCACCTGCACTGCAGCCCCCGGGGAGGGGAAGGGCCTGCCGGGGTGTTCCACCCGCCAGCCTGCCCGGGGAGTCTGACACACTGCCTGCAGGAGAGCTGGCCCGGCCCTCCCAGGGGCATTTGGATGGCTGGATGTGTGCTCTCATGCGTCTTGCAAGTATCAAATATCTGCAAACATTCCCTCCTGGTTTGTGGTTAAAATTCCTTTTGATACCCTTGCCTTTTCCCCAGTAGCAGAAATGTTTTAAATTGTTTTAGTGAGATGATAGATTTCCTGTCTAGCTGCACTGCAGATCAGCAATCTTCTCTTTATATAAAACAAATTTTTCTTCAAACTCACGGCACTGCTTTAAATGTGCTAAACTTGCTTTCTCAAAGGCCTTGTGGTTGCAGCGTCCCCCGGGGCACCCCGTGAGCTTTGTTAGCAGCAGCTGACAGCACTGCAGGGAGCTGGGGCTGTCCTGCACCTGTGGGATCCCCAGTGCCCTGGGGGTGCCCGGTGCTGTCCGGGTGAACTTCACTCCAAAAGAGAGGAGTCCTTGGGAGCCCCGGAACGCTCCAGGATTTGGGCTTTGTTTCATCACATCAGCCATATGAGATGGATTTTGCCACGTTAGGACCTGTTTCCCCTCACCTCCACTAACTTTCGATGCTGTTCAAGAAGTTCAGCTTCTGTCATCAGCACATCTGAGCCCACAGGAACTTCTTGCAGGGGAGTGTGTTGGATGCTTTTCCGAGCTTTCCTCTCACGTGGTGTCGGTTTGAGGCTTGCCGGGGCCTCAGCGATGCTGCAGCCCTGGGTGAGGCTCGCTGTGACCAGCCTGGGACTCACCTTCAGCAGGGTGCCAGCTCCCAGGGCTGGGCCTGGCAGTGCTGGGCATGAGAGCCAGCTCAGGGCTTCAGGCATGCTGAAGGGAACACTGGAGCACTCTCGGGGCCTGGGGAACGAGGAGGGCTCTCTGTGCGCTTGGGGCAACTGCTCTGTTGCTCAGGTAAAGGGTGGCTGCTTTTCCTTCCTTAGGACAACACTTGGAGAGCTTATGGTTGACCACAACACTTTGTTCCATGTGCTTTGTCAGTCAGTTCACATTAAACCTGAAGTGTGATGGTCCATATAGCAAGGAATGTATTTCTGCAGTACTTTATGTATTTGTATTTGTTGTGGATTTTGGAAAGAAATTTTAAAAAAATTTAATCATTTGTAAAATGTTATCTGATACATGGAAAATACAGGTTATTACCAAATTTAAATGACCAAACTATCATTAAAACTAAAAGCAAAAATGGTGAAAATAAAGTAGCTTGGAAAATGTTTATAAAACTCAGAAGTATTTTCTAGTAGTGAAAAGCCTGGAGATATTTTGGAAAATATTGTTTGTTTTCATTAGCAGTTCCTTTAGGTTTTGTAATATAGTTGAATGATTGCCCTGGCCACGTTGTGGTTTTACACCATTCCTTTAGTACAGTATTGCTCAAAAGCAGTATGACAATAAGGTGCTATTCCTGTTTTTTTTTCAAAACAGCCAAGTTAAAAATGATCTGGTTGACACAGGAAAGTAGAAGATACGACATCATGTAAGAATTTCTCAAAATGAATTGAGTAAGGATTTTTTAAAATGAAGGTCCTGTGTATGCCTATGTTAGGTTTTAATTCAGTTGTCTATAATCTCTAACGTTATCAAATATAACTCCTTTTTGCTGCTGTACAAAGTGAGTTTAAAGACATTGTTTTGGGCTGCATGTGCTTGAACGTTGAGCAGGAGCAGCAGCCCTGGGCAGCAGGTAGGCAAACAGGAGCAATCTGAAATACATGGCTTGTAAATATTAAAGAGGTGACTGTTTCTTGTAAAACTGTCAAAGCTCTCGTTGCTTTGGTCTTATCTTGTGCAACTTGAGAATTTGCATTCTGGAAATCAGAGTCAATTTGGCAGATTCAGACAATCACTGCTTGTGGCTGGTATTGTTAAACCCCAGATGATGCATTACTTTGGATTAATTCATTAATCAGGATTCATTTTTGCTGCATGTTAGCTAGATGTGAGGAAGGTCTTTTTATTTTTCTCCCTTTCTTGCCTCTGAGACTTCAGAAAAATGTTAGCTTGTGAGAGGTTGCCTGTGTGCCCTGTGTGGTACTGGCACCTCCAGACTGTCACATCTAAGTCAGAGCATGAAATATTGGTTAACTGTTTCTTTCATATTTCCAGGCCAAGGAGGGCTTGCCAGCTGCTGTGCAAGGGGAAGAGACTGTCACCAGGCAACTCTGCTGTCTCTGAATATAAACACAAAGAGGCAGGAGGGACACAGATTCAGTATGCATGGCCTGAGCACTTGAAACCTATCTCTATTAAATTTATAGAGTGGTGAAAGGGTTATGAGAAAAAAACATACTGATCAAACACAAATAAATAAAAAATTATTAAAACCAAAAAAAACCTAATTAAAGTAGGTGTTCCCATTCAACTTCTACATTTAAACTCTTTTGTATAATTGTTACAGGCAGCCTGTAAAATGTTTCGAGACACTTCATATTTCATTTTGTAAGCCAGGCTTTGTGCATTTCTTGACCATTGAAACACAATTTTACCTAATTATATTTTTGCAAGTTTTAGGTGCTGGATGATTTGCTGACTAGAATTATAGAGGGGAAAAAAAAGAATTAAACCCATAATCCATTCAAAATTTGCTGCTTGCAGGACTCCTGGAGTTTGGCTTAGGTAGCCAGGAACACTGCATTTCTGGGTTGGTGGGAGAACAGATGGTTATGAAGAGAAATATCCCCCTAAGTGCAGAGTAAAGCAAACTCAAAAGATTCATCAGCCGTGCTTTAATGTGGGCCTGAGGTGCCACCAGAGTCATTAAGCAGTGCAGGGAAAGGATCTGAGCACCTCCAGTGAAGGTGGGAGAAACATGTCATAAACACAACTGTTTAGCTCTGTCCTGTGCAGCCCCTTCTGAGAGTTCCAGCTTTAGTTCTGTCAGTACCAGCAGTTTAAAAATTAATCCAGACTGAAAATTTTCTGCTCTTCTTTGTAAAGAAATAATTCCGAGTTTGCTGGTCACTGAGACCATCTTGTGCTTTCAGATGTCTCCTTACGCTGGCAGTTTAGAATGTTAGTAAAGAGAAATGAATCTGTACCATTATACAACTGATTTTTTTAAAAACTGGAATCTTGGTATGGATGAAAGAAAAGAGGTTAAAGATTTAACAGAGTGGTATTTCCCCAGTTGCACTTCAGATATTGAACACTGTGCTTGCAACACAATTGTTTCACAACCTGCATAGAAAGAGTTGGTAAAGCTTTGATTAAACCTGGCCCCATTCCATAGGAGGGTTCAGGGGAGTAAATAATAGCAGTTAGGATGGAACCTGGTGCCCTGTAAAAGGGTCTGAGTAAATGCTGTCTGTGCCAGGCTGGGCAGCTCAGCAGCTTAATGTGACCCCAAAGAACTCCTGGGAACTTGGGATGAGGAACCAGTGCAGCCTCTTCTTTTGGTGAAGGGCAGTGAGTGGTTTTCCTGGCTTCTTATCCAAGAAGCGAGTGTTGTTTCTGCTTTGCCCTTACTGTACTTTAGTTTTTTAGCAGGACTGTGGAGTGAACGTAACCAAGACCCCTTCAGATGGAAAGTTGGCTTGGCTGCTGGAGGCTGTGAGTGTCTCATATCTAAGCCTTGCTCTGAGTGGGTCATAGTGGGACCAGAAACCCTGATGAGGGGGATCAGAAACCCTGATGAGGGGGATCAGACCAGGCAGCTCAGGTGTACAGACACAACTCTACAGCTCGTGCCACTCTTGAGCTGTTGGAGCTGTTACCTCTCCATGTCTTCATTGTGCAGGGCTGTGCGTGGTTAAGTAAAAAACTGTGAGGAAGTTGTAGCTTAACTTGCTTTGTTTTGGAAAGATTTTTAAAAAATACATGGAAGATGTTACTGAACACTGTCTGGGATGAAGTTTTGCTCCTCACTGCCCCTCTGGTTCTCGAGGTGTTAATAATATAAAAACAATTATGGAAATCATAGTGATTTGCCTAATCTGTTCTGGTTTTCTCCCTGCCTTCCTGTTTCCTATGATGTATATTTTATGTTGCCTTTGCTCAGTCTTTGCTGCTTTTGCATCACTTTGCTGAACTCTGAATTATAAGCCTTATATTTCATTTCTAGATTAAACTGTTGGCAAAAGCATTTTTGTGCTGCTGGAGGGGCTTCATGTGAGGGGCGCAAGACACTCCTGTAGAACGCTCTTTACATCTGGCTTGTTTTCTGACTTGGACACTTTCAAAATGAGGAGCACTTTAAGAAGCAAAGATTGAAGTCTTAAAGCTGCGTATTAAATACAAATGGGATTTTTTATTCCACAGGTATTTTCTGCCAGGTCTTGTTCCGAGGTTTTGTGTCTGCCGTCCTGGGTGTGTAGGTTTTTTCTCTCCCACATTTTCTCCACCCACCCCCTGCCTTTTCCCCTCCTCCCCTGCTTCCCCCACTCCGGGATGGCTTCTGCTTCCTGGGCTGCCTCAGTTTAGGGGCAAGCAGGAGTGCTCGGCTGTGCTGAGTGCAGGACACCCAGGAGGTGGCAGAGGTTTGGAAAGGAGTCTGCATGGCTTTTTTGTTGTGCTGCACAAGTATGAGAGTGTGTAATGGGTGTGGAAATTAAAGATACTCTGAATTCAGTTCCAGTTCATTTTAGAGGGACTGTTGCTATAAGCACCTTAAAGAAGTGAATGAGGTAAATCATTTAATTAGGGAGGGAAAATGAGGTAATTTTCACTCTATTTTTGAATTTGGGGTTGGTATATCTGAATGATGTGTAGCCAGTATGGATTAAGCTGGCTGATTTTATCAAAAGAAGCAGGTCAGTTTGTATTGGGTTTGCATGGTTAACTCTGGGAAGTATTTTCTGGTAAGTTTTTGAGAACTTCCCTGGTTTTATAATTTCCTTACAATTCAAATACAGTTTGAGTTGGGCTATTTTTAGAAGTAACCAAGCATGCCTCTTTTAAAAGCAAAACTCACTCTATGATGTAAGAAAAGTGAAGAGTAAAAGAGCAGCATAGTTACACTAATATGCCATTGTAGCATGTTCCCATCCTGTCATCTGGAAAATTAAATCAGGTTCCAGCATGGATTAACATCCAGACTTGTGAGGAGGGGAAGGTAGTGTCTTAAATGCCATGAAATTGAACAATGGGATTATACAGTTCACAGCTAATTTCAATATTCTGCTGTATTTGGCTTTTTGTTCAACAGGATTGTGTAGGGAGAGGCAGGAATAGCTTTTAGAACTTGGAAACATTCACGTTTTTAATGAAATACTGACTGTAATAGTTGAATGTGGTTGAGCAATCAACACCGTGCTCCACAGAATGCTCACAGTGATGTGGAATCTGCTGCTGGAGGGGAAAGCTGAGTGTGCTGGCAGTGAGAGCTGTGCTCACCTCCTGTGGGATCAGGGCTGTGTGCCCCCCATAGCAGAGGATCTGTGAATGCACCCAGGGCTCAGATGATGCTGGAAACGGTGCAGCAAAGCCTTACTCTGCTGACCCGTTCCCAATAAACCCACCTTCAGTTCCCGTTGCTCGTGTGAGAAGGGCTTCAGTCGCTTCCCTCGGGAGCTCCTCTTAGGAGAATTGCAAAGGGAGCTGCAGGAATAGCCACGTAACCCGTTCCATCGGTGCTTTTCCAGACTGCTCTCCCTGGGACAGGGGGTCTGTGGGGAGGAACAAGGGCTGGGGCAGCTCTGTGGCCAACTGAGATTTCATGGCAGCAGCTGCTTTGTGTGGAGCTGCATCCTCTGGGAAGGGGGCTTCCAATGATGTGTGTCAGGTTGGGAAGTGAATCTCAGGAAATTTGTGTGACGTGCCATTGCTTTAAACCGGAGTGTAAGCAATAGGGATAAAATCAACATTTGTCTTGGTACCAGCGGTTTATATTTAAGTTTGTGACAGATGTATTTCATTGCACTTACACCCATGTAAGAATGGGAGATTCCAGGTGGGATGGGGTATTTTAGCTTTATTTTGGAATGTTATTGTTTGTATTCTTTCTGCTTTACACTTGTAACTTACAACTTCCAGTGCTGTATTTCAGCACGTGGTTAATATTAATAGATGGCTGTTTGTCAGCAGTGGCTTTAGGCACAAACTGTGTGGATCTTGTCATCTTTGTGAGCTGAAACTACCAGGTCAGGTGTCATGCAAGATAAACAGGAGAAGCTAGGTTACCATCAACAGACAAGTTCAACCTGTGGCACAACCTGAGTTCTTGTTTTGGGGTTTCGAAGTTTAGTTTGAGAAGCAGCTCCATAATTCCAGTGACTTTTTCCTTCCTGGGGTTCACTTGCCCTATGTCTGGCCGTGGTTTGCAGGGTCTCCCTGCCCTCAGCTGAGCCTTCAGAGCTCTGTAACCCATCGGTGGCTGCTCAGAGCTTTGCTGCACTTGGGCAAGAGGCTGGGCAGCATTTCAGTCTGGCTCTTCCCTTGTTCTGGTGTCAGCAAATAGATTCCACTCTCCTGAACTTGAAAAAAGTATTTTACATGTGTTTACTTTGCATCATTTCACTCGAAAGCCTGTTAAGTACCTGGAATAACAGCGTTCCCTGTGTTTTGAGTTGCAAAGGGTTTCCTTGCTGTCTGGAGCTACAATGGAGCTGCATCTCACTGTTTGCATGTACTGTGCAAAACAAATTACTGCGAGTTAAAGTGTTTGAAGTTCTCAAGTTACTTTAGTTTTACAGGCAGAGTTGACAGGTCTGTTCGTGTCTTTACCAAGTATTTTCACATGGGTGCTGAAGCAGTTTTTACTGATCCTAATGGTGCTGATTAAAGCTCAATCCTGAGTGCTTGGCTGGGCTACCCACCCAAATCCCTGTTGGTATCACCATTTTCTCCTGTTCAGAGTGATTCAGGTATCATGTCCATTGTGATTATTGGGTGCCCTGTGCTTGTCCTTTCAGGGCAAATCAGTTATCAATATGACTTGTTATCAAGATGACTTGCAAACTGCAAGTTTAGGAAATATTCCCAGACCATTTAAAAGCCCAAGTGATGGAGCTGACACAATGTTAAATAGAAAGCACTTGTGAGAACATGAGGACGGGAGGCACCAGGCGGATCTGAAAGGTGGGGCTCTCTCTCCTGCGGGGCTCCAGTGTCTCTGGGTTAGCCACCCTGGGGCTGGGTTAGCCACCCTGGGGCTGAATGCAAACCAGATCCCTGTCACAGGGGCTGACACCCAGGGCAGTGTCCCCCCCGGCTGTGAGACAGGTAAGGCACTGGCAGGGGTGTGTTTGCCCCAGGTAACTTGTGCCTGCTGTGCTCACCCGTGAATCTGGAGCCTCGCAAAGCTGCACAGAGCCTGTCTCTGGGTCATCTGGGATGGGGCTTTGCGGGCTCCCAGAAATATGGTCAAGTAGGGGCCTGCAGCCTATCCTTGTGCCTTGTGCCAGGGAGCTCCTGGAACACAGAAGAGCCTTCAAGATGCTGAGAAAACAGGAAAAATACATGTTTACACACACACACAGAGTTACTTTGTATGACTAATCTGTTTTGTTGGATCTTTCAAGAATGAGAATGCGGCTTGCCATCTATGGAGGAATGTGTTTAGAGCAAACACGCTATGGATTGATGTCAAATTTAGTTCCTCTTTCTCTAAAACAATGGTAAATGATAAAATATGTGTGTCAATACATGTGTATATATATTTATATTAAGTTTGAGAGCAATGGATCAATAGAAGGGGGGAATGTTGGTATCACATTCCAGACACCATTACGGATTTCTTCAGCAATACAGAATGATTTCTTTGATTGACTCATTTCATCTGTTTTCCTGTGAAATCCTGAAATCTTACCCTTAAATAAATAGTTTAAAAATTATTTTTAAATATGCAACTTAATAGTTGCATAGTTTCCTCTCACCACTGCTGCTGTGCTTGTGCTGAAGTGTGAAGTTGTACTGTCCCTTAATTGCTGCTTGTGTGTAGAGGGTGCTCGTGCCAGCACAGCTGGGCACATCTGTTTGTGTGTTTGGACACTTCACCCACCTGTGTAGAGACTGATGAATTTTCAGAGGAGATCCCTTGCATCCTGTTCCTGCTGTGTCACCGTGGAAGGGTTTGCTCGTACGTGTATGTGAAGTTGGATACACTGCACATGTAACTGTGTGTGTGCTGGGGTGAAACGCTGGCACTGAGCACCTGGTTCTCTGGAGAACCTTCAGCTGGAAAGTTTTAAAGGCCCAGGCTGCTGGATTTCTCCTGCAGAAGGAACACACCTCGATAAGGAGTTGGCACCTGCTGGCAGCGGAACCGGCGATTGCCGAACGGATCGCGCAGTGAATCTGCCCACGGGAGCCTGGGGTGGGTACTGGGACACCGCTGGGTGATGGCACAGCCAGGCTGCCCTGCAGGCTGAGCCTTGTGCAGCCCCTCGGGGACTGTGTCACAGCCACACCAGAGTGTCCCCAGAGTGTCCCCACACCCTGCGCGGGGCTGGGGGGGATAACGGGGGCTGTTCCGTGTGCTTTACTCTCTGTGTTGGACTCCTGCCTGAGTGTTTGCTTTGGGGTTTTGTAATTAAAAAAAAAAATGGTTGTGGAATTGGAATGTGGCCTTCTCTGCTGTATCCCTTTGAAAAATGCCTGGCTTTGAAGAGGTCTGTTTTAAATAGGTTGTCGTATAAATAA